>NC_091392.1:76352001-76658610 GCF_032191515.1 Phaenicophaeus curvirostris
GGACAATCAGCAGCCTGGGTCGAACTAGCCCTGCAGTGCATTCTCCTGCAGAAACTCTGGTCCCTACTCTCATTTCACTTGTCTGCATCTGTCTAGGATGAGTGCCCATATTCTTGGTCTGTAATCTCTGTACCCTACTGTCTTGAAAGAGAACACCACCAACATTGCCACTCTTAATCTGTAACATCAAAGATCACTTCCACCTATTGTAAAGGGCAGCATGAACATTAACTATAACACATTTGCTACATGCTGTCCGTGTTGAGCAAGTAGATGGAGGGCAAGGTGTTTGTGTTTCCTTTTCTCCCATCAGTTAGACAAGCTGCTGAGCTTTCACATCACTGAAGAACAAATTAGAGTTTGGAAGTGTTCATTAATATCTCCTAGAAATCCTTTGATGCCTTCCACATCTAATGTGCTTCTCTCCTACCTTTTTTCAGTTATGTAGGGGATCGTGAGACCAGTAACATGGCCTTGGTGGAGGTGGAGATGCTGTCAGGGTTCCTGCCTGTGAAGAGCTCTGTGAAAAACGTAAGACTTCTTCCTCTGGCCTTTCCTGAAGAAAATCTATTTTCAAGATATAACTCAGCCAGAAATATCCAAACATCTAAGGACTGCTGGAGAATGGTAGCTGCTTGTCTTGCTACAGATTAAGTTAAATTAGGCAAGTGCAGCCAGAATTGGCTATTTCACAAGGCAACTTCCCATTTGCAGAATTGATCATACGGCTTTTCACGTTCAGTAAAGAGGATCACATATGCAGTTAGGGACTAGAGAGAGGCTGTGAAAAGCACCCAGTTAGAATCATCTAGGATGCAATGAGACCCTGTGCTGTTGCCAATGACATCTGTAGTGATACTCTATGGGGTTGTTTGATGGCATGCTTCGGTGTTCCAGGAGGTTGCCAAGAAGATCTATCATAGCATAGCATAACATAGCATAGCATAGCATAGCATAGCATAGCATAGCATAGCATAGCATAGCATAGCATAGCATAGCATAGCATAGCATAGCATTCCCTTTGCTACGAATGCTGAAAGTAGGAACACGGCTCCAAATCTGAAAAATCTGTTTCCAAATCTGAAAAAATATTTTCTAAGGCTTTATGCACTCCCAACAATTTCAATGCCATTATAGCTGGCTCAATGTCATCATGGCTGACTAGGCTAAGTGCTTTAATCAGCAATGGTTCACTGACAAATACCAAACTTGGTGTGACATAGCAGAGAATGCCAATGAGCTGGTGCTAACCAAGATCATCTCTTGCCTTCTTATACAGATAGAGGAGATACCCCTGGTGAAAAAGACAGAGATAAAACCAGATAAACTCACAATCTACCTGGAAGAGGTAAGAGAAAGACCACAGGGAGCTGTCCATTCAAATAGAAGCATCTGGAGCACTTTGTGTTGGGACTTTCAGAGATCAGAAATACAAATCTCTAGGATGGTTAAGCAGGCTAAAATTTTGGGAAAAGAGGAAGAGGATGGAAGAACCTGGAAAGCTAGAGAAAAAAAATCTCTGATGCAGAAGGAATAAAAATGTTCTGTTGGTGACTGAGATGCCCAGTGCATTTCTGCTCACTTCTATTTGTCTCTCCAGCTAAGTAAGACTCCTCTGAAGCTTAACATCTCAGTGGAACAAGATATTGAAGTGCAGAACCTGAAAGCAACAACAGTGCATGTCTATGACTACTATAAACCAGGTGAGTTTTCACTGGCATAGACTAACTATGATAACACCCCCCTCAGACACAGTTCTGTCTATGACCCTTATTCTTTTATCTTCCTTGCTCCAGTGCACTTCTTCCTGCAACTCCAAGCTTGGGTTTCCTCTGTATAAAACTTCTACATTCAAGTAGCAGATTCACTTGCTATCCTGTTCTCGAGATGAAACTGCCTGGCACTATCATAGAATCATAGAATAACCAGGTTGGAAGAGACCCACTGGATCCAACCATTCCTATCAAACACTAAACCATGCCCCTCAGCACCTCATCCACCCGTGCCTTAAACACCTCCAGGGAAGGTGAATCAACCACCTCCCTGGGCGGCCTGTTCCAGTGCCCAATGACCCTTTCTGTGAAAAAGTTTTTCCTAATGTCTAACCTAAACCTCCCCTGGTGGAGCTTGAGGCCATTCCCTCTTGTCCTGTCCCCTGTCACTTGGAAGAAGAGGCCAGCACCCTCCTCTCTACAACTTCCTTTCAGGTATTTGTAGAGAGCAATGAGGTCTCCCCTCAGCCTCCTCTTCTCCAGGCTAAACAACCCCAGCTCTCTCAGCCGTTCCTCATAAGGCCTGTTCTCCAGCCCCTTCACCAGCTTCGTTGCTCTTCTCTGGACTCGCTCCAGAGCCTCAACATCCTTCTTGTGGTGAGGGGCCCAGAGTGGTGTGTATGTGTTCAAAATGACTGGTTTTTGACTTACTCTAGCTTCAAGCTACATTTCTGTGGGGAAAAAAGCTTCTCTGTCAATTTACTTTGTCTTCTCCAGCTCCTTATCTCTCATTATACTGAATTCCATTCTTGTTCCCCCTTCCAAGAAGAGGAGGAGACTTCTTAACCCAGCCTTTACAGAGCTAAATATTGTAACCTAATATGTTCTCTCATTTCTGTTCCATCCTGTACAAGAACTTTTGTACTTAGTACATACACTTTAAAAATTGTTATCTGACATAAAAATACGAATTATCAGCAAACACCCAAAGCTATCAGGATGAACTACTAAAAAGTTCTCTAATTACAAACATGTTCTTGAATTGGAAGATATCACACTACATAGGAGGACATTTACAGCTGTAGTGGAGATGTGTTGGGGAGAGAGACCACTGTAAACATTTTCTTGTTCCTGCATTCACAGTCCGAAGAGTAAAAAATAAGGTAGTGGGTTGGTTGTGCTAAAGAGAGAGAATTTTGGTATTACCCTATCATGCAGTTCTGCAACTCAGCACCCTTTCACTTTTGTCTCTACAGATGACCGCGCAGCAAGAGAATATGTTTTCCCTTGCAGTTCAAGCTAATGTTAACAGACTTACAAGGTGGGAACAGCTAAAACAGAGCAGAAGACTGTCAGTAAGCAAGCAAAGCAGCCCACCTTTGCTTTGTATTTAATTATATCATGTGCTGTAGAGCATTCTTGGACTGCAGGTTGAATTGGTATCTACTATACTAGTTGTGGGCACAGTTTCTACTCCAGGTATAATCTCAACGCAAACCAAGGCTTGAGCATACCACGGAAGGTTAAAAGGATCTATTTTTATTCCATTTCCATATACTTCTCACATGGGCAATCCTCACAGCACTCAGAATCTGAATGCAACTGAAAAAGCCTAAGTCAACAAAATGGTGTTACAACTCATCCCCTAAGATTTCTTAGTCCTGGTGTAGAATTGTAATGCAGAAGAAGACATTGTTATGTTACTATGTAGTAAACTGTCCATGACCTTCTCAAGGTTGTGGCCTTTTCACCTTCCTGACATGGAAAATGGAGAACTGATGTCCTTACAGCTTCCTCTACATACCTGTCTTGCAGAAGGGGATCAAGCAAGATAACCTCAGAAAGCTAGCAGATGAAGATTGTGTGCATGTACTATGGTTATAAAGTAGACTAACAGTAGTGTAAATGACTGCCATGTGTTACCACCTTGTAGCCAGGACTGGGATAGTACCCAAACAGTGTCAGAGATCCTGCACTGTGGGTGTGCTTCTGGAGCTAGGGCTAGAAATGGATGGTCTTTCCTCAAGACACAAACAGAGTAAGAAATGATACCCAGAAGAGATGAGCCTGGAAGATGAAAAAAATGGATTGTGTGTCTGAAAGAGATCAGGAGTTGCAGAAGAACCCTTGAGGCTGATGCAGTCTAGCTAAGAGGAGTGACAGAGGCAGGCAGAGATCTTTCAATCCACATCCCACCTGTAGGGTTGATCCAGCTGTGAACCTGAACTCAGCTGGAATCAGCAGAAAAAAGATAATGTGATCCTCCATGCAGCTGGCTGTACCTGCAAACTCACCTCTTCTACCTCCTAAAGGGCTTGCCCAACAGCTAGTGCCTCAAAACTGCAGTGTGGGTGAATTCCCTCTGCACACACCAACTCTTAATTCACTGGGAAAATAGCCTTAGAATCCAAAACTCATTATGTACCCTGACTGTAAAATAGGGTGATGAGGAAGAAATGGGACATACCTTGATTCTAGGACTCTGAGCAGGGCCATATAAACCAACCAATCAATCAAAAAAACCATCAGCCCTGACCAGGAATAAACCTCCTCCAACAACTCCTCCCTCTCTCTCTCTCTCTCCATCCCTCTTGGAAATGGGGCTCTTGCAGCAGAGGGAGGAAACGAGAGAGAGGAGGAAAAGGAGAGGTCAGGGTCTGGCGTTAGATGGGCTGTGTGGGGACATAGAATGCAAAAGGGAGACAGGGCCTCTCTGGGTGAGTGGGAACATTGGGATGGAGCACTAGGTGTTGGAGAACCCAGGAACAAGACAAGACCCTGATTCACCCACCCTATAGTCAACTCTGCCAACATGGCCAGTAACCCTCTCTCACAGCCCCAGTTGTCAAGCTGCCCTACAACCTGCCTGCTCTTAGTGTTTATGTCTTCGCCACCACCCTGCACTTCACTTTCCCCAGTCCTTTCCCTCCCATTTTCACACACACAATTTTCTGCCTCCTCTCTCTCTCAGGGTGTTTTGTGCCCCAAGACCCACTAACAGTTCCGTGAAGGCTTCAGCCCACACCCCTGCCCTTCTCCTGGGACATTCTCCTTTGCCAAGAGTGTTTCTTTTCAACCCCTACATACAACCAAAGGGCAATTGTTCCTCATTCTTCTCTTCACACTGCTCTGCTCCTCCATCACCCAGACCATAATCCCAGGTGCCAGTCCCCATTGCCCATGTGGTCTGTCTAAACTGCTTCCAGAGCTTCTTGTCCCAAGCACTTTGGTTACCAAAAAGGTCCCTGTCTCTTCCAAAATTCTCTGCCTGCTTAATCATTTTGTCCTCTCCTGTGTTTCTTCTCTCTTCATTGTAATGGTAGGCAAATCTGTCTTTCCCTAGGTGGCCTAATCCTCCTGCCCGCTGTATATGCCCCTTTCCCATCTCTGCAAGACCCCTGCTTTCTCTTCCTCTTGTTTTTTATTATGCTTTTTGCTCCTCTTACTTTATTAGTCACCTTGTTTTCCTCCTTGTCCCCTGCAAGCAAAAAAATATATCATGTGTATTATATGTTTCTGTAGTTGGTGTCCTTTTCATTGTCATCTCTCCTTCTGAGTTGTAAAAGTTCCCTTTCTTTTGTTTGCTTTGTTTGTACACCCAGGTACCCCACATTGAACTATAAGTTCAGTCCTAACTACATCTTCATACTGACACTTTATATCACGCACCACTACTCAATGTTCATCTTTTTCTGTAAACAATCAGAAATTACTGTCTCTGTAGGTGTGATTTGTAGTACCACTTTTCTTTCTCCGCCTCTTTTTGGAGAAAATACACAGCAATTGTAGTAAGCTCTTCCTGTTTTCTTTGAAGATCATAATCTCCCTGGTTTATACTCTGATTTAAATGACCACTTACCACAAAACTGTACTATACCAATCTGCATGGCACAGAATGCAAATCACCCTTACATAAGGCACTGCTGTTTACTCTCCTGTGTATGGGGTTCATTTGCTACCAGTCTCTTCCTGACAAAGTGGAAAAAACGGGAACTCGGAAAGTGCACTTTTCTTGCAGGGCCACTGAGCGTCACCATTGCTCCGTGGCTTGCTCTGCAAGATGCCGTTTCTCTAGCAAAACTCCTTTGGTAAAATATATTGTAAAGGAAAAAAACGCCATTGGAATGAATGAAAATGGGCTGCTTCTTGCTGAGCCCAGAGTTGGGCAGTTCTGCACCTAAAATGCGAGCAAGTGATGCTACCTATGAAATTAATCTTGGCTTATATTTAGGCATATCACTGGATAGGTTTCCAGACAGACACTATAAGCCAGTCTCACAGATCCTAGCATAAGCCTCAGTGACAGAAATTATGGGATGGAACAAGTGCTTCACCAAGAGACACTAAAAAGGCCAAGATTCCACTGACTGGTACACAGAATGAGCAGAATGTTGTGAATAGATGAGGGACTGGGATTTACAAAAATAAATAAGGCGGTAGATAAAGTGAATGGAAAACTATCCTTCAGCAAATCTTTCCATGTCAATCTGGAGATATGTCACAAAACTAGTTAGTTATCAATTTAAAACAAACAAAAAACGTACTTTACCCTATAAGAACCTATTGCTATGGGAGTTATGGGAGCCAGTAACATAAGCAGGTTCAAAAAGCTCATAGACAAACCAATGGAAAACCAGTCTATACCAAAGCGAATAGGTTGTGATGGATCCTCTATCATCCCTACTGTCATGCTTGGATGTGAGGGTAGAACAAGGGTAATGGACTGTAGATAATGGCCAGGTGCACTTGCTCTCCCTGAAAAGTATTCAGGGCAGCTGAATGTGGTGGCCTGAAAGATACAAAGGCTTCCTTTCTTCCTGGGTCAATGCAGGTAAGTCTTATCTCTCTTTCAGTTCCCACTAATAGCACGATGGTGTGCAAGTTCACAACAGATGTGCACACACAGGTTAACACTAAGTTGAGACAGTACTTCAAAGACAGTGTCAGCAGTGTCAGTCCTTTTCCTGAGGACTAGCACTCGGAGAAACGTGCCTTCATAGGTCTCTTGGGTTTCTGGTCCCTGAAACCTTTCAACCTATTTACTGGCTAGACCTAATTTTGTTATTTGAATCACACACACATGCAAACAACAAAGAACATAACCACACAACAAGCAATACAAATTATTTTCTGTGAATATACAACTGTGGTGATCAGGTGCAAAACTTGTCCACGCTCCAGACAAAAACACTGACTGCATCTGACCAGCTTAGCTTATCCCTCTCTTCTCTCATGTTTGCTCATCTCTGATCTGCCTCGATTCCTCCATTTCCCTGCCCGAGCATACTTGTATCGAACATACTAGTGTCCTCGAACATACTAGTGTCGTCTTGTAAATCCTCAAATTCTCTTTGTGGATTCCAAAATACTTCCCCTCAAAGCACCCCCCAGTAAGTCCTATAGCCTCTTTATTGCAGTAGTTCCCCTTCGTTTGCATAGAGTCCAGAGAGTTTCCTCCCTTGAATAGACTTCAGTGGGTTTTGGAACAGGGACCAATGGCTTACTCATTCAGTTGTTCAGAGGCTTAGGAATGGTTGATTCACAGGGATTACACTGGCTGGGTTCCACCTTGCCATTGTTCCTTTGATCACTATCTGGCCTTTACTTTGAATACCTGAAATATCTCCTACAACTTTTTTTTTTTTTTTTTTTAAAGAGAATCAGCCGGTTTTCCATCTCAATTAAAAAAGAACTCCTGGCATTTGGAGCAGTTATGTTTGGTCACAGCCCAAATGCTCTCCTGTACTGCATGTTTTGCTGCTTTTCAGGCAGCAGCAAATGTTATTCTGTGCTTCTAAGCCAATGGGACTGGATCCGCTGTGTAGTGATAGCCCAGCACTTTCGATACGGAACCAGATGCAACGTGCTTTCAATATGAAGCTCAAACACTACGTGTGCAGGAGCTTCTGCACCTCAAACAGATAAAGCATGATTGTCTTTTGCTTCTCCTGTCTCTTTCCTTGGTGCATGAGCTATCATCACCCTTAAAGAAAACTCGGCAGCTCTCATTAAGATTAGCTGCTGTTCTGACCAGACAGGACATTTCTCATTTTCTTAGAGACAGTCACACTGTCCACAACACCATTGTTACAAATGCATAGGTCAGTCCAAATTGGCCACTCCTATCTTAAGCCAGGCAACTGACAGAACTGATGCTCTTTGAGAGCAATCAAAGGAACTAAGGCCAAAGTGCCTGTACAGTGCAGCTCCTCTTCTCAAAGTTGCCAGCAAGCCTTACTACTTGGGTTTCTCTGCCCTGTTTGTGCAGCTTTCCACAGTGCACCTGTACATGTACTCCATGTCACAAGTGCAAAAAACCTCCCAGAGACCATTATTACTGCTGTGTCCTGTTTGTTCATCAAAGCATGTGCGAGGTACTGAAAACAAACATTTTACAACCTCCATAAAATGACAAATGTTTAACATATTGCAGCACAGAGGGCGGCTGCTCTGAATAGTGAGGGGAACTCTGCACCTGCTGCACAGCCAGGTTGTGATCACAGAATCATAGAATGGTTTGGGTTGGGAGGTACCTTAAAGATCATCTAGTTCCAGTTCCTCTGGGCAGGGACACCTCTCACTGGATCGGTGTGCTCAGCCTCATCCAGCCTGGCTTTGAACACCTCCAGGGATGGGTTGTCCACAACTCCTTTCGACAACCTGGGCCAGTGCTTCAGCACACTTACAGGAAAACATTCTTTCCTGATATCTCACCCAAACCTCCCCTCTTTCACCTTAAAACTGTTACCCCTCATCCTATGCCTGTCCTCCCTGATAAACACCGATCCCCAGCTTTCCTGTAGGCCTCTGGAAGAGTGCTCTAATGTCTCCCCAGAGCCTTCTCTTCTATAGGCTGAACAAGCCCAACTCTCTCAGCCTGTTCTCCTAGGGGAGAGGTGCTCCAGCCTTCTGATCATCTTTATGGCCTCCTCTGGTCTCAACTCTAACAGGTCCAAGTCCTTCCTGCGCTGAGGACTCCAGAACTGAACACAGGACTCCAGCTGAGGTCTGACAAGAGCGGAGCAGAGGGGCAGAGCCCCCTCCCTCGCCCTCCTGGTCATTCTTTTGATGCAGCCCAGGACGCAGCTGCCTTTCCGGGCTGCGAGCGCGCACTGCCGGCTCGTGGTGAGCTTCTCATCCACCAGCACCCCTGGGTCCTTCTCTGCGGGCAGCTCTCCCTCCATCCTCTGCCCAGCCTGGAACTGCGCTCCATCAGACCCGCGTCCCTCCTGGTACCAACACCTCGCCTCCCCACGGCCGGGCCGGGTCCCGGCCCCCCGCGCCCCGCATCCCACTGCCGTCACCGGGGCAACCGCACGCGGGAAGGGGGTCACGTCCCCGGAAGAGCCTCCAGGCAGGAAATGACGGATACGGGGACCGCTCGAGGCCGAGGTTTTTTTTTTTTTTTAAAAAAGGGGGGGAATTAAAAGAAAAAAACAAAAACGGGGGGGGCGGGGCGGAGGCGGGGCGGAACCGGGGGGGCCCCGCCCCGAGCGGCCGCGCCAGCGCTCCCGGGGCCACCGCGAGGTACCGCCCCCCCCCGGGGCCCCCGCCCCGCCCGGGGCCGGAGCGCGGGGGGCGTGGCGGCGGCGGCGGCGGCGGCGGCGGTGGCGTGGGGGCTGTGGTAACGCCGGCGGCGCGGGGCTCGCGCGGGGCGGGGCGGGACGGTGGCGCTGCGGGAGCCGAGCCGAGCCGAGCCCCGCACTGCATTGCATTGCATTGCTTTGCCTTGCACTGCCCTGCATTGCCGAGCCGTGCCGTGCCGTGCCGTGCCGTGCCGTGCTGTGCTGTGCATTGCATTGCATCGCGTTGCATTGCATTGCATCGCATTACCGAGCCGTGCATTGCCCTGCATGACCGACCCGTGCCGGCTGCTGCAGGTGAGGCCGGGCCCGGGCCGCGGGTGGCCGCGGCGGGGAGAGACCCCCGCGGCCGGGGCGGGCTGCAAGTTGACAGCGGCGGCGTCGCAGCCATTGTCTGCCCGCCCGGCCCCGGAGCTGCCGCCCCGGCGCGGGACGCGGGCAGGGCGCGATCGCTGTTGGCTGCCCGGGGCGGCTGCCGCCCCGGGTCCCGCTGGCCGCGGCTCCCCGAGCATCTCGAGCGGAGTCCGGAGGCTTCGCGCCTCTCGCCGTCGTGGCTCGGGGACCGCGCCGCGGGCGAACTGTGCGAACAGAGCGAGGAGCACGTTGTAGTCCTGCCCGGCGAGTTTTTCTCCCCACAAACCGCAGGTAGACCGGTACAAATTATTGTTTGTTAACGTGGTATTTCGAAGATGAAGTGGCAAAAGCAGTGATAAGGTTGGAAGACAGTCTGCGGGCAGCAGTCGCGTGCCAGGAGGTGGTGGGGTCAAAGAGGAAAACATTCCTTCCTCCCTCTTCTCCCTCCTGCAAAGTGTTCAGGGACTACAGTAGGTGTTTGGCTCTACTCCTCTGTTGTCTGAAAACCCGAGCACCCGGGATTTTGTGCAAAAACTGAATAAAACAGTGCCTTCCTTGGTCTTGTGGAGATTGCCTTGTTGCACATCGGATCTACTTTCTGGACAACGATTCCGCTGTTCTACTTGAGATGGGTTTGGAAGTTGTGTACGGGCTACCTGTGGCCGGTATCCTGATCCATTGGGAGGTGTCCCTGCCCGTGGCATGGGGGTTGGAACTGGATGATTTTTAACGTCCTTTCCAACCCAAATCATTCTGTGATTCTGTGGCGTTCTTGGTACGTGTCGAGATCAGCAGAGCAGGTTAGCTCGTGCGCTGTCCCATGTTCTCATGCTTGTACTGCTCCTTGGTTTTGTCCCTTCTTCCCTTCCTCTTTGCTGTCATTCCCTGCCACGGTGTTAATAGGCCTTTGTATCCTTCCTTCTCTGCCTTTTAGCTGCAATTCTGTGTTAGGCTTAATCCAATTTAGCTGTTGTTGGAAGGTTAATTTCCAGTAAGGGCCACATTGTCACCCTTTTTTGGTGTTTTGTTTTGTTTTTGTTTTTTGGCTTGGGATCTGCTGATTATGTTTTCCAGGTATGTTAAGTCCAATCTTTTGGAAAACTCTTTTTTTTGGTAGATTATCCATCTGTGGAGCAGCTAGCTGAGTCAAGTGATGTAATAAATAGTTCGGTGATCACTAGAGTTTTGTACAGGGAGGGCAGGATGCTTTTGGAGGAGGGGAGACTATGAAGTCCGTGCTATTTTCTGTGAGGCTAGCCTGTGCTTGAATCAGCTTATAGTAATGTGGAGCTGCATCCTTAGATGAACTTTTTTTGGAAAATACTGTGCCTTTTCACTTTTGTGATTAGAAAGGGGTTTGCTGGATCCTTGCTATGAGTGACTTAAAATTCTTAAAGATCCCTCTGCAAAGAGAGTATGCTTCTCTATCCATGCCCTTAAAAGACCTTTTGCCTACACAGAAATCAAAATTTTTTTATGCCTCTCATCCCAGAGGTGTTTCAGTAGGACTCTGTTTGTGCTAGGACCTGATATTAAGATTTAGATCAATGCAGAACTCTCAAAAATGCTGGAAATCTTAAGAAGTGATGCTGTTTTTTACTGAGGAAACACATCGATGGAGTGGAGCAGCAAGTCAGAAGCCAGGTTTCTCCTTCTTCTGCAGCTATTGAGAGTAAGGGTATGTGCTACAGATAAGCTGAACCTTAGCTACTTTTCTCTCACAGGCACTTTCTTTTCTCTCTATGGTACTTGTGGCATCACAAGTGAGCTAATTCAACTCACTGTTCTGACAGAAAATGACACGTAGGGTAGTTTTTCTGCAAAGTTAACAAGTTGATCAAGTGACTGACCACCAGAAGCAATATAAATGCCAGAAGGAACTTGCGCGGGGAGGTTGAGAATGGACAAGAGAACAGAAATTGCTTCTACCACAGTTTCTTTCTTTCAAAAAGTCTATATTCTGTCCCTTCTCAGTTTATTTACTTTCAGGCTTCATTTACTTTAATTTGGTGCTGCCTCCCTGTGGAAGATAAAATCTTTAAGGTAATTGTCTTCTCCGGAGCTTTTATATTCTAGATAGGTGTATTGACCAGCAGTTTCCAGCCGTAATAGAGTTGTTCCTGAAGACAGAAGTGGCCAACTAGGAGGGCATGTGTCTCGGTTGAGAAGTGTGCAGGGCAGAGTTACAGAAGGCCACTGCTGAAGCAGTTGAGGAAGCCAGTGCTGGATTAGTAGGGAGGCGCCTGGGTGGGACTTAAGGGCAGAGATAAAGATGGGTGGGCAAGCCAGGCTTGACCAGCAGCTATCTGCTTGTTGATTATAGAATTTTCCAGATTTTGAGGAGCAGGTTCATAGCAGCAGTTCCCTGATTTAGCTAGCTGTCCGTTGCTCTACTTCAATGCTGTTGCTCTACTTCAATGTCATCTGCTGCCCTCAACATCATTCCAGAATTTAAAAAAGTTATCTGGTAGAGACTATTGTTGCCCGTCTTTTTCTGCTATGCCGGTCTGTTTGTTTATGCACCTGGAAAACATTGTGTTTGGTGGAGGCTGTGAAACTTAAAGTCTCTGGGTTTGAAAAGGTGTAGATGTATGGGCTGTGTCTGTGATACGGGATCCTGGAAGACTAAGGGTCTCATTTAGAGGTCTCTCAGGTGGGTTGTAGGTGAGCCAGGTGGTGTTTTGGAAACAAACAGGCTGTCAGACATATTGAGACTACTGGAAGCTTTTTTTTTTTTCAATCTTTCTTACCTGGAACAAAAGACTACTAAAAAAAATCCTTTTTTTCCAGTGGAATTTTAAATAAATCTAATAATTTCTGTGCTTTCCCTTTACTGACCCTAATTGCTCCTACCTTTACACTCTGTATAGCCTATGTTTCTTGCTGCCAGGAAACTCCTTGATCATCCCAATGTGTTACTCTTCTGCTAAGTGCTCACTTCAGTCTCGCTCCTCTTCCTCTTGGCCGAGGAAAGACTTTTCCAGTTCTTCCTCAGTCTTGCAGTTCACCACAACTCATCTTTCTGCTGCTAGAAGATCTCTCATGATCTCTTCAGAAGCTTTTCCCTCACAAGTGTTGCCCATGAACCCTTCATCCACTCTGTTTCTGATTCCATTCCTCCTGAAAGCAACTCAACACCACAGGTACCAGTGTGGGAATATAATGGAAGACTGACAAGAAAGAATTGTAAAACACGCCTGAGTGACCTTGGGATGTAGAAAAACACATAAATCATGGTAATCATTGCCTAGTCTTGTGTGCTTGACAAGTAGAACCTTTTGTGTCGAGGTAACATGGGCCTGTGACAAACCCAGGGCTGTCCTAGAAAACATGCCTGAAATTTCTTCCCTGCTGTGAGAAAGATCAAAGCACAGTGGAAAACTGCTTTGCCTTTCTCTCATAAAATACAGTCAAAGCGGCAGTTTTGGGATTCACACTTTCTAGCAAGGACCAAGTTCCGCAGTGCCTGCATTCCTTCTTGCATTTCCTCTGCCTGGGTGCTGTTTCAGAGTTACCGTGTTCCGTGAGGTAATGGAAATAAATTTTCTCTTGGCATTTTATCTGTGGTTTTGTGGTTGTTCTTGTGTCCTGCCTGTGTTCAGGTCACACACCAGCTTCCCATCAAGTCATGGTCTGTCAGGAGCAATAAGTAGCTGGAAAGTCCATGTGATCAGAAAAAGAAAGAAACAGTCAAGGTCTGGGGCTAAACGGGGAAAAGGTGGGATCAAGTTCGTCTGTCTGCAGTAGGGCAGTGGAGTTGTGGGGTAATTATACCTCTTGTGGCATTGGAGGAAGAGAGAATCAGAAGTTGCCAAAGTGCAGCAGGAGATGGGAAACAGTGCAGTTTGCCAATAACCTGGAAGGAGAAGTGGTCAGGTCTGTAACCAAATCATGGTCTGAGTGAGCTGCAACTGCTCCTTCACTCCACTGCCTTTTTGAAGATTCAGGATGCTGTAGCTTCCAACTGTAGCATGACAATAAAAATATGAGAATGTGTGTGTTACATGTCTGACTGTGGTAATAAAAGATTTAAACTGTGAATATAATTTCTGAGTGATTTCAGACTGTCATCCGTGGTCCCCTGTGATGATAGCTATGCATGGAGCCTGATACTGGGATATTCCAGTAAAAAAGCTGTGAAATATGGTTTGATTGTTTCTCTAGCCTGACTTAGTTTCCAATTTCCTCGATGTAGATCTGGATTCCATCTCAGCCTGAGCTCCTGGAATCCTGTCACCATGGAGACTGAAAGTGAGCAGAACTCCAGCTCCACCAGTGGGAGCTCCAGTTCTGGAGGAAGCACCCGTCCTCAGATATCGCAGATGTCTCTCTATGAGCGCCAGGCAGTACAGGTGAAATGTGGAGATGTTCTGGGATGGGATGTGCATCAGTGGAAGATGGCAGAGAGCACTTCCATTATTCCTCTGAGTTGTTGTGTGTTAAGGTGGGAACATGCTTGAAGGACTGTCATGTTTAGATTTAGAAATTCTTGTGCTGGGCCTGATCTTTAGTTCCTGTAGCCTGATACTTCACTTCATGTTTTGTAGGTTACTCCTCCAGTGTCCAGCCTCTTAGATTTAATCTGTGCTGTGAACCAATAGATTAGTTTTAGCTTGATGTTATAGAGCAAGTAATTCATTTTATCATCCCAGTTCCTCTAAATAGGAAATGTATATATATATAAAATATATCCTCCATATTTATATTATACTGGAACACCTGTCTGCCTGCTGGAGCACACACATCCACAAATTCCTGGTGTAAATTAAAGTGCTTGCCACTGTCCTGGAATACACCTGTGATTCAGTCTGTTCCCAAATTTGTAGCTGTGCTGCATATTTTGGTGTGCTAATATAGTGGCTTCCTTTTTTCATGGGGTCTAGGAATGGTCTTGTGGCTGTTATTTATTTCTTCATCGCTTTCTCTAATCGCATTTCAAGGGCATTCTATTTTTGACAATTGGGTTTTCTTTTTCTAGGCCTTACAGGCACTCCAGAGACAGCCCAATGCAGCCCAGTACTTTCATCAGTTTATGCTCCAGCAGCAGCTTAACAGTGCCCAGCTTCACAGCCTGGCTGCTGTCCAGCAGGTGAGTTGCCAAGGAGCAGAAGGAGAGAAATTGGATCGTTCCATGGGGAAGATCTGGAGATTGTCTCTTTGCACAGTGGTTTGTACTGCAAGGTCCTCCTGATCCATAATTGAACAACAAATCCCTAAACACGTTGTTTAAAGATAATGTGAACAACTAGTAAACTGGAATCTTGATGCAAAGTCTTACTTGGTTTTCAGATGCAGAGGAGTGGAAGATAAAATACAGCATCCTCATTAGGAAACTTGCACTTTTCAGGCCTATGACTAGTCCTTGCACCTTTCTTAAATAAAAGATGGGTGATTAAATCAGCAGTGGATGCAGTGGCATTTAAAGACTGCCTTAAAGTGAGCCATGGATTGATATTTCTCTTAAGAATAAACATGGTCTTGTGTGGGTGAAATTTTAGGTCTTGGCACTTAGTAGCCCATGCTTTCTTTACAAATTACTAGCAAGAGGGATCTGGGATAGATCTTGGTCAACCAGGAGGGTGTTTTTTTGACTGAGATATGTTTATGCAAATCAAGACATTTTATGGTCCATAATTGTCGAGTGATTTTTTTTTTTCATTAGCAACTTTGCTCACCTACCAGACTTTATTATCAGTTGAAGATGGATTATGTGTGATGTGAATGGAGTCCAATCTATGTAACTATTGCCATCAGTAGCTGGTCTCCTTGGCCTTAAGTCCAGGACTTAATTGTTCTCAGAATCCCTACCTGCAGTTTTATTGCATGGAGGGAATAGAATCCTCTCACCAGTTTTGCACAAATCTTGGTTATAACACTAACTAAACTCTTAGAGTGGAATTCCCATGGGATCACGGTGGTGAGAATCTAACAGTATTTACATTGCTCCACTAACCACATGTGCTGTAATTTGAAACTTGTTACTTGGAGTGCTATCATTGCATTGTAACTAAACTGCCAATCTATCCCAGCAAATTGCTAATATTGTGCGGCATGCCTGGTTGTTACCAGAGTGGATTGCAGCATTGGGATGAGAGCTGTAGTGTGTAGCGTGACAAGCTGGGGCAACAGT
Source organism: Phaenicophaeus curvirostris (assembly GCF_032191515.1). Taxonomy (NCBI): domain Eukaryota; kingdom Metazoa; phylum Chordata; class Aves; order Cuculiformes; family Cuculidae; genus Phaenicophaeus; species Phaenicophaeus curvirostris. The sequence goes on from NC_091392.1 coordinate 76,367,781, forward strand.
AGGGAATGTACACATAAGTGGAAGGACCAGAGGTCATGCACTATAAGGGTGTGTTGTCCACTACTTTGGGTATTATATAGGACTGAACTGCTCGCAGAAGAGGAGGCACCTTGCTGTGTTGCTGCACCTGATTTGTAAGGCATGGCAGGGGTTTGTAGCGGTTAAATTTTACTCCTGTTCTCAGGAATGAAAGAAGATGATGATGGTATTCTGACAAAGCCAAATATCTGGGCTGGATTGAAAAGTTTGTTCCAGTTATTCATTTCTCTGTCAATCTCTTGCAGGCTACAATTGCAGCCAGTAGGCAGGCCAGCTCCCCGAACACCAGCACCCCGCAACAGACCACCACTACCCAGGCCTCTGTGAGTAATTGCTCCCTCACACACATATCAAAGCCTCCCCTCTGCCTTGTTCTTTTTCCTCTTTGTCTTTTAGGAAGGCAGTCAGCCAGGGAAACACAGCTTCTAAGAATGCTGGGAATCAACAAGATGCAGATGACTTTGAGAATTTGGGGTGCTATCATTATTGGCAGGGGTTGAGGAGACCAGAGAAGGTTTCAGAGCGGGAGAGGCCTTTTAGCTGGAAAGGTAGACTTCGATCTCACTTTGATGAGGCTTTGGGAATATGTTGTCATGGGTTAGAAAAAAATGAGGGTTTCTAAGAAGGAGAAAGAGTCATAAGCAGCTTGAAAGGGAATGTATCTTACTTCTTGGGGAGAGTGATTGTTGAATAAGAGGACATCTGGTTTTGTAGTGAGTATTGAGGAACTGGGATAGTAGATGAGTTGGTTCAGAGAGTAGATGAGTTGGTAGGATAGAGATTACTTTATGGGTTTTTTTTTCCTTTACTTGAGAGGCTGGAGAAAACTGCATTTCATTTGGATCTCCTATTGCAATGGCATGTGAATGGTGGTACTCAGGCTCAGCATACAAATGAAGTTAGCATCCAGGGCTTTGACTAGTTTAGATTGCATAGCCACTTAAGAAAGAACTGTTTTCTTCTTAATCCTCTGTGTGATACAGGAAAAAAATGTAAAAGGTCTGTTCTGTCTGTACTCCAGTAAGTGAATTTGTACTTGTTTCCTTGCCTCTGTCTCTTAATACATGATTTGGGGCTTTTTTCTCTTTTAAGATCAACCTAGCCACCACTTCAGCTGCTCAGCTGATCAGTCGGTCACAAAGCGTGAGCTCCCCCAGTGCCACAACCCTGACACAGTCTGTGCTCCTTGGGAATACCACGTCGCCACCTCTCAACCAGTCACAGGCCCAGATGTACCTCCGGGTAAGAGATGTGTATGCAAAATGTGTCCTGACTACTAACACCACTTCCTGGCCACTTCACCGTTCCTGGTTGGGATTGCCAACATCTTTGGACTAACTCTTGTCATTAAGGATGATGCATTATGTTTTAAACTCAAGTAGGGAAGCTCTTGTCCCCAAAACCACAAGTCTGACTCTGGGCTCAGCTTTTGCGAGTAGATAGAGAGGAGCGGGAAGCCAGGAAGAAGAATTCGATTAATGCCTGGCTCCGAGCCTGGTGCGAGGAGAGGGGCTTTGGCTTCTTTGATCATGGGGTGGCTCACGCACCCCCAGGCTTTCTCGCTAAGGATGGGAAACGTGGGTCTCCTAGGGTAACTAAAGCCCTTGCTAGAAACCTAGCTAAGCTCATAAATCGAGCTTTAAACTAGATGTGAAGGGGGAGGGGGTTGAGCCCAGGCTAGACAGGAACGAGCCTGGACGTGGGGCAATGGTGATTGGGAGAGGGTGTGCTGGTGAGGACCACCAGTACCTCACCACACAGAAAGTGGGGGAGAACACACCTCGGAGTGCTAAGGGAGATACGGGCACTCTGGAGCTATAGCTACTCCAGTTACCAGGCAATTGGGAATGAACTCTGTTCCCTCTAAGAGGGCTGAAGGCTTGGCAGCTCAGCTGAAGTGCATTTACACCAATGCACGCAGCATGGGGAGTAAGAAGGAAGAGCTGGAAGCTGTAGTAGGGCAAGGAGCCTATGATGTCGTTGCCATCACGGAAACATGGTGGGACGACTCATATGACTGGAATACAGCTATGGTGGGGTACAAACTCTTCAGGCGGGATAGGAAGGGTAGGAGAGGAGGCGGGGTAGCCCTCTTTGTAAGGGAGGACTTGGACTCCGTTGAGATGGATTGTGGCGATCAGGAGGCTGAGTGCCTGTGGGTTAAAATCAGAGGAGCCCATAAGAAGGTAGATTTTGTGATGGAAGTCTGTTACAGACCACCCAGCCAAGGAGAAGCAGCTGATGAGCTCTTCTATAAACAGCTGGGGTTAATCTCTAGATCTATGCCTCTTGTTCTTGTGGGAGACTTCAATCTTCCTGATATCTGCTGGGAGTACAATAGAGCAGAAAGGAAGCAGTCTAGGAGGTTCCTGGAGTGTGTGGAAGACAACTTCCTTGCACAGTTGGTGAATGAACCAACAAGGGAGGGAGCCCTCCTGGACCTGCTGTTTGTGAACAAAGAAGGCCTTGTGGGAGATGTGGCAGTAGGTGGACGCCTAGGACTAAGTGACCATGAGATGATAGGGTTTTCTGTTCTAGGTGAAGTGAAGAGGGTTGTTAGTAGGACGGTAGCATTAAATTTCCAGAGGGCAGACTTTGAACTTTTCAGAAGGCTGGTTGGCGAAGTCTCATGGGAGACAGTACTCAAAGGCAAGGGAGCCCATGAGGGCTGGGAGCTCTTCAAAAAGGAAATCCTATCAGCTCAGGAGAAAGCCATCCCCGTGTTCCGGAAAAAAAGCTGGCAGGGAGAAAGCCAGCTTGGTTGAACAGAGAGATCTTGAGTGATACCAAGAAGAAGAGAAATGTTTATGGGCTCTGGAAGAGGGGACAGGCCTCTTGGGTGGACTACAGGAGGGAAGTGAGATTGTGTAGAGAAAAAATCAGAAGGGCTAAGGCTCGGCTAGAAATCAGATTGGCCAAGTCTGTGAAAGATAACAAAGAAACTTTCTATAAGTATATAAATAATAAAAGGAGGACTAGAGAGACCATACAGTCCCTATTGGACGCAGAAGGAACAACAGTGACAGAAGATGAGGAAAAGGCTGAGGTACTTAATGCCTTCTTTGCCTCAGTCTTTAGTTGTAAGGAGGGTCGTTCCGTCTGTGTACTAACCCAGGAGCTAGAGGAGCAAAATGAGGCTCCCGTGATCCAAGAGGAGGTGGTCAGAGCCTTGCTAGCCCCACTAGACACCCACAAGTCTATGGGGCCGGATGGGATTCGTTCAAGGGTATTGAAGGAGCTGGCGGATGTGCTGGCCAAACCCCTTTCCATCATCTTCCAACAGTCCTGGAAGACTGGGCAAGTCCCACTGGACTGGAGGCTGGCTGATGTTGTGCCCATCTACAAGAAGGGTCGCAGGGAGGACCCAGGAAACTACAGGCCTGTCAGTCTGACCTCAGTGCCAGGGAAAGTCATGGAACAGGTGATCTTGAGTTCTATCATGAAGCACATGCAAGAGAACTGGGTGATCAGGCCCAGTCAACATGGGTTCACAAAAGGCAGGTCTTGCCAGACCAACCTCATCGCCTTCTATGACAAAGTGACTCGGCTGCTGGATGAGGGAAAGGCTGTGGATGTGGTCTTCCTGGACTTCAGCAAAGCCTTTGACATAGTTTCTCACAGCATTCTGCTTGAGAAACTGTCAGCCTCTGGCCTGGACAAGCGCACACTCTCCTGGGTGGAAAACTGGTTGGCTGGCCGGGCCCAGAGAGTGGTGGTAAATGGTGTGAAATCCAGCTGGAGGCCAGTGACAAGTGGGGTTCCCCAGGGCTCAGTGCTGGGTCCAGCCCTGTTCAATGTCTTTATCAATGACCTGGATGAAGGCATCGAGTGCACCCTTAGCAGGTTTGCAGACGACATTAAGCTGGGTGGAAGTGTGGATCTGCTGGAGGGTAGGGAGGCTCTGCAAAGGGATCTGAACAGGCTGGACCGCTGGGCAGAGTCCAATGGCATGAGGTTTAACAAGGCCAAATGCCGGGTCCTGCATTTGGGGCACAACAACCCTATGCAGTGCTACAGACTAGGAGAAGTCTGTCTAGAAAGCTGCCTGGAGGAGAGGGACCTGGGGGTGTTGGTTGAGAGCCGACTGAATATGAGCCAGCAGTGTGCCCAGGTGGCCAAGAAGGCCAATGGCATCTTGGCTTGTATCAGAAATGGCGTGACTAGCAGGTCCAGGGAGGTTCTTCTCCCTTTGTACTCGGCACTGGTGAGACCGCTGCTCGAATACTGTGTTCAGTTCTGGGCCCCTCACCACGAGAAGGATGTCGAGGCTCTGGAGCGAGTCCAGAGAAGAGCAACAAAGCTGGTGAGGGGGCTGGAGAACAGGCCTTATAAGGAGCGGCTGAGAGCGCTGGGGTTGTTTAGCCTGGAGAAGAGGAGGCTGAGGGGAGACCTTATTGCTCTCTATAACTACCTGAAAGGAGGTTGTAGAGAGGAGGGTGCTGGCCTCTTCTCCCAAGTGACGGGGGACAGGACAAGAGGGAATGGCCTCAAGCTCCGCCAGGGGAGGTTTAGGCTGGACATTAGGAAAAAATTTTTCACAGAAAGGGTCATTGGGCACTGGAACAGGCTGCCCAGGGAGGTGGTTGATTCACCTTCCCTGGAGGTGTTTAAGGCACGGGTGGATGAGGTGCTAAGGGTTTAGTGTTTGATAGGAATGGTTGGACTCGATGATCTGGTGGGTCTCTTCCAACCTGGTGATTCTATGATTCTATGAGCTTTGTATTGTGTGGTCAGGTGAAATCATGCTTGTCTCTGTTCTGCATAGATGTTAATGATCCCACGGCGCTTTTCACTAGAGTGTAAATGTGAAATACGTGTCCTAGACTTGAATATAGCTCATAGAAATGAAGAAACTCTTCTGGTTCAATGCTGGAACAGACAGATGGTAAATAACTCTCTTCTACCACTGCTGAGCTCAGAGACGTAAGAGTAAGAGAATTTGAGTAAGTCTAGAAACATGTATCAGCATGAACAAAATACTTCATCCTTTTAATCTGTTCAAAATGCTGCTAAGTAGAAAATATTAGACTTTACTGTAGTCAGTGTGGGGTTTGGTTACCTACTTGGACACTGTTTTCTATGTCGCGGTTGACTTTAGATACAGATTTTAATCCCCTTATTTTCAGGCAGCCTGGTATTGGATGTATGTCTCATCATTGTTTCTCTACAGTCCTGGATGTATATCTGAAAATTAAATGATACTCTTTTAGCCAGCTGTGGGCAGTCTGTGGGAGTTGGCCCAGTCTTATGGTTGATAGAAAAGTGCTGTTCCCATTTTCGTGCTCTTGAGGGTTATGCTCAGTGTTACAGTATAGGGAGGGTTGGGGCTTTTGCAATGCATGACATTGCAGCCCAGCGTTGCTTTGTAATCTGTTTGATTGTGGTTCGTTGTCTGTCTTTATCTCTTCCCCTCCATTCTTTTCATTCCACATCACCCGACCCTCCCTCAACAGCCACAGCTGGGGAACCTGTTGCAGGTAAACCGGACCTTGGGCCGCAATGTGCCTCTTGCCTCCCAACTCATCCTGATGCCCAACGGGGCTGTGGCTGCTGTACAGCAGGAGGTGCCACCCACTCAGTCTCCTGGGGTCCATGCAGACACAGACCAGGTCAGTGACACCCTCTCCTAGAGTCCTCTCCTTCCCCTCGTCTACATCACTCCACCCTCTGGTTTTTGTCTTCGGCTGTTCCTGTGTAGCAAATTAGTTCTATTTTGTCCCCAGTGTGTGTCGTTGTGCAAGCAGGAGATTCTGTTCTCTCTTGCCACCATTTCTCAATGTTTGCTTTTGCCTCCAGGGATGGGATTAATTTCTGCTTAAAACTTCTGGGGTAAGCAACGGTCTAGATCAATCCTGTCCTCACAATTTCTCGGTTGTCCTTGTGTGAAAACAATTGTTCAGTTTTCAGTCACTCTGTAATGAAGAGTCTTTGCCAGTGGTGGAATTCCTTCACCCACTTGGTTTGTTGTTGTAAAGATGCCAAAGACCAAACAGGCCACAAAGTCTTTGCTCCTGCATTATCTATAAGTAGTTCTCCAGGTGAGGGAGCTGCCCTACCTTCCCATTTGCTTTGTCCTATCCCAGTTATTTGTGGGATTTCCAGTTACCTCATATGTTAATTATCTGGAGCACTTTCTTTAAAGGAAAGTGAACACTGGTCAAACTTGAAGATAACACTGCATTAGGAGGGAGAGTAGCCATGGAGGATGGCAGCATCAAAATGCAGAGGAACTGGTGAAATCAGAAGAGCTTCAGGCCGTGAGTAGGTTTGTGGGCCTCCTGAGTGGAAAGCCCTGCACAGAGTGAGGAGGCAGGTGGCACAAAAATTGAAAAGGGATTATTGATCTTTAAAGTGGTATTTCATTGCTTTTAGAGCCTTGCTAAACTGAATCTTACCAACCCAAGGGCAGGGCAGGCAGGTCAAAGGCTGGCCCATGCCTTGGATAATGGCAGTCTCCTCACATGCTGGTCAGAAAGTGCCACGAGATCTTTAACTTCCATCAGAGAATGGGCAGGAGAGAGTTTAGGGTGATGCGTTTCCTGGGGAGAGCTGTGCCTGAGCTGTGCCCTACAGTGTTAGCCAGCCTCCCATGTGAGACTTGAAGCATTAACTTAGCCTGTATCCCAGGAGAGCATGCTGCTTGTGCATTCTCTGCCAGACTTCCAGCAAGTAACGTACATACAGCAAAGGGTTTCTGTTTTGTATGTGTGTTTCTAGGTGCAGAACTTGGCTGTGAGGAGCCAGCAGACCTCGGCCGCTAACGCCCAGCTCCAAGGCTCTGCTCAGAAGGCAGCTCTGGCAGGAAGCTCCCAGGCTACGGGCTTACTGCAGGCCACCAGCACGGGCCAGACCCTGGCAGTGGCTCAGGCTTCCTCTGGCAGCACAGGCCAGTCCCTCAACTTGAGCCAGGGGGCAGCCGGCAGCAGTGGTGTCTCTGGAAGTGTGGTGGCAAGTGGTGGGAGCCCGACTTCAACAGGACTGGGCCAGACCTCCTTGGCAGGTGCCGCTGGCAATTGCCAAAGGAAAGGCACGGGGGTGGTTCAGCCGTTACCAGTAGCAGCTGCCCAGGCTGTGACTGTCAGCCAGGGAAGCCAGACAGAGACAGAGAATGCAGCCACAAAGAAGGGTGAAACGGACAGCAGTGGACAGCAAACGGTGGGCATGAACCTGACCAGGACGGCTACACCAGCACCCAGCCAGACATTGATCAGTTCAGGTAAATGAAGACCTGTTCCTTCTCTTTGAGCCCAGTAGGCTTTCACAAGAGTGCTGTTTGAAAACCCAGTGGCGAGAAGTTTCCCTCTGAGCTCCTGGGGGCTGGTCTAGGCTGTCTCCTTAGTAGTAAAAGATGTTGATTTAGTCCCCCATGTCCTCTGCCAGCATGCTGTCAGTCGATTTTTTGAGCTTAATGACTTAATCCAGGGCAGTGTCTGCCCGCCTTTTTTTGTTGTCTTTTGTTCCCACCTACACTGTTGCTGACTTTTGTACCCTCTTTTCCCAATGTGTGTTTGTGTAGCCACATATACACAGATCCAGCCACACTCGCTGATCCAGCAGCAGCAGCAGATCCACCTGCAGAAGCAGGTGGTGATCCAGCAGCAGATTGCCATTCATCACCAGCAGCAGTTCCAGCATCGCCAGTCCCAGCTCCTTCACACAGCCACCCATCTCCAGCTGGCCCAACAACAGCAACAGCAGCAAGCACCATCTCTGACCCAACAGCAGCAGCAAGCTCAGCCTCCACAGCAGCAGGCTCCACCTCAAAACCAGCAGCAGGCTCAGACCCTTGTGGTGCAACCTATGTTGCAGTCCCAGCCACAGCCAGTGCAGCTCCAGCAGGACAGTCCATGCCAGCCAGCCACCAAGTCACCTGTTCCAATTCAGTCAAAATCTCTGGTCACTCCTATCAAACCACCTCAGCTTGGGCCTGCTAAAATGTCAGCAACTCAGCAGCCTCCACCACACATCCCAGTGCAGGTGGTGGGTACGCGGCAGCAGGGCTCAGGCCAAGCGCAAGCACTGGGTTTGGCTCAGATTGCTGCAGCAGTGCCAGCATCCCGGGGAATGCCAGCTGTGGTTCAGCCTGTTTCCCATGCTCATGCTGCTTCCACGTCATCATCTTCAGCTCCAGCATCTTCACAGGAAGCTCCTCCTCTCACCACAGGGGTGAATTTGGCACAAGTTCAAGGCACAGCCCACATGGTAAAGAGCCCAGCCTCCTCTCCAGTTGTGGCTCAGATGCCAGCAGCATTCTACATGCAGTCTGTCCAGTTGCCAGTAAGTGATACCATTGAGAAGGAGAATAGCATATGGATTCTCTTTGTTCATTCCTAGGACACCAATCGCAGTCCAGGCCCAGGTCAGTGGGATGGGATGGGTAAGGGATTTGGGTAAAGGGATGTGGAGACGTTTTTCCTCTTGAAAACAGTAATTCCAGTCCAATCCTTGGTGTTATTAACTACAAGCATTCTCTTCCACATTATTATTCAAAGGCTTGCATGATGAGATGAGACTCAGACCCTGACCCAAATGGGGTAGCTGTCCACATCACATACTAAATATCACATTTAAAAGTGTGGTGGGTTGCATTTGACTGGCTGCTGGATGACCACCAAGCTGCTCTGTCACTCCCCCTTCTTGACAGTATGTGGGTAGAAAATACAACAAAAAAACTCATGGATTGAGATAAGGACAGGGAGATCACTTACCAGTTACAGTCATAGGCAAAACAAAGTAAATTTAGGGAAAATAACTCAATTTATTGCCAATCAGAGTAGGATAATGAGAAATAAGAACAAATCCAAGAAACTTTCCCTCCTTCTTCACGGGCCCAGCTTCACTCCCAAGTCTTCTACCTCCTCCCCCTGAACAGTGCAGAAGGGTGGGGAATGGGGGTTGCAGTCAGTCCATCACATCTTGTCTCTGCCACTCATTCCTCGTCGTGCTTATCTCTGGCTACAGTGTGAGGTCCCTACCATGGGAGACAATCCTCCATAAACTTCTCCAACATGGGTCCTTTCCATGGGTTGCAGTTCTTCACGAACTGCCCCAGCGTGGGCCCCTTCTACAGATTGTGATCCTTCAGGAACAGACTGTTCCAGCATGAGTCCCCCATGAAATCACAAGTCCTGCCAGCAAACCTGCTCCAGTGTGGGCTCCTCTCTCCACTGGGCCGCAAGTCCTGCCAGGAGACTGCTCTGGTGTGGGTTTTGCATAGGCTGCAGTTTCCTTCAGGGTACTTCCATTTGCTCTGGCATGGGGTCCTTAAGAAGCTGCAGTGAGACAGCCTACCTCACCATGGTCTTCACCATGGGCTGCAGGGGAATATCTTCTACAGTGCTTAAAGCGCCTCCCCGCCTCCTTTGCTGACCTTGGTGTCTGCAGGGCTGTTCCTCACTCCTGTCTCCCGGCTGCTGTTTACCCTTTCGTCACTGATGGCCTCAGCTTTGGCCAGTGGTTAGTCCCTCCTGCAGTGTGTGGAACTGGCTCTGTCAGACATGAGGGCAGCTTCTGCTGTCTTCTCACAGAATTCACCATTGCAGCCCCCATGCTACCAAAACCTTGCCACATAAACCCAATACAAACAATAACTGGCCTGTTTGTTGTCTCTCTCAGGAGAGAGATGAGAGCTGAGTGGGCCATGAAGACTGAACTTCCCCCTTCTCACTAGGTGTGGATACTTCCAGGTCAGAGACCTCTTGGTGTGTGGTACCAGCCACTGACTCTAGGCCTCAGGGGATCCCCTTGTTACAGGCTATGCAGAGGAAAACAAAGTTGGCTAATGTTCCACAGGCCTCTTCCGTATTGCTTTGAATTGTCCTGCTAGGGCCTGCCTGACTCCCTGGGACGACAGCACTTTGCCAGCTCGGGTATCCCTCGTTGCTTGCTGAGACTGTTTCTGAACCCTGGCTGCTTCTTTAGGAAGGTGTCACAGGATATTCATGATCTCTAGAGTGGGGGCACAATTCTGCTCCCATCCTACGTGTTTTCATTAGTCTAATTGAAACTGATCTGATCTAGCCAAAGGCCTGTTCGGAAACTGCTGGGTGACTGCCGTTCCATTTCTTTCTTCCTGGAACAATCCCTTGAGGTTCACACAGAGTCTTGGTATTATAGCAATGTCCAAGTTCATGTTGACGCTTTGCTCCCTGCTAGGCAAATGTTCCTAAGCAGAGGTGTGTACTATAAGGGAGCTAGAGGCATTTCTCAGAGAAGGAATGAGGCTGGAGATGAAGAATGATGGAACAGGATGCATCTTCCGTTTGCCTTCACTCTGTCTTGTTCTTTGCTTTGGGGCTTCTGTCTCTGCTTATGTGTTCCTCTTTATTCATGCAGGCCAAATCTCAGACCTTAGCAGTTAAGCGCAAAGCAGAGTCAGAGGAAGAGAAGGAGGAATCACCTAGTGTCACTGCACTCCTGCCTGCCAGGTCCTCTCCTGTAACAGACAGCCTCCAAAACATGGAGGAGAAGAGTGGCCTTGGAGGTGAGGTACAAAGGAGAGCTATGCTTGTGCATGCTAATAATCTGATCTTGTATTCCATTTGAAGTAGATAAAGCAAAGGTAACTTGACTTTTGTGCTGTTAACTTTCCAGATAAATCTGATCCTGCTGCCATTGCAACAACAAATACTGCCTCAAGTGAAGGAGCATCAGTCACCCAGACTTCTGCTCCCACCCCAAACCTGGCAATGGCGTCACGTCAGATAGGAGACTCCAAACCTCCACAAGCCATTGTCAAGCCCCAGATCCTCACACACATCATTGAGGGCTTTGTCATCCAGGAAGGAGCAGAGCCCTTTCCGGTAGGGATTCTCTTTTGCTAGGGAAGACAGTTTAGCACTCTAAAGGGTAGTGGGCTTCCACCTTTCAAGTCAGTTTTATTAGCCCAAGACACAGACAGTGAGGAGGAAGGTAGGGAGGTGTCACGCATGAAGCAAGGCATTAAGAGATGCTATTAAAGAGAGTGGATTGGAAGAAGTAATGCCAGTGTGATGGGAACTGTTTTTAGTAGTCCATAAAGCAGTATTTTATGCAGAAATTATCAGAAGGTTCTCACGGATTTTTAGTGAAGGAAAGCTACGCTGCATTTTAACAAGCAGCAAAATTAAAGCAAAAAAGAGGAAATGGAGTTACGTGGAATCACAGGTTATTCAAGGCAGAGAGTACTTGTTGATCTTTGAATGAACCACCGTGCCTGTGAGTCAGGAAGGAGTAAAAACTTTGTTCAGCATGCCTTCTTCCCTAGTAAGCAGAGGGATTCTTCCGAGCAGTAATAACATGTGAGCAGAGTATACCTTGCAGAGAGTTGTGGACGCAGAGAATCCGTTACTGATGAGCCCCACTGTTTCTCATCCTGTCCAGGTGGGTTGTTCTCAGCTGATGAAAGAATCTGAGAAATCGCTGCAGGAAGAAGCTCCTTCTGGCCAGAATGAAAACCTGTCCAGCAATTCTCTAGCGGGGGACAGTGCTTCTGTAGGTGAGTTTTAGCACCATGAGGCCTAGCTAGTGTTACTGAAAGTTTCTGCTCTCTGATACTGTATTACTAACTTCTATAGACTTGTATTCCTTCCTGCTCGCTCCTTAGAGACTCCAGCCATGGACTTCTTCAGTAAGATAATGCAGTACCTGGTTGGTGTTGCTAATATGATCTAACACTGTGTTGGCAGTAAGCAGGAAAATCTGAACTGTATCAGTCAATAATGACTCTGAAGGCTATGGAGGATGTGTGGACACAGCAGAGTCCCTTGATGGAGATTTCCCCCACAGCCTTAGAAGATACAAGGGATATACTATTTTTTGCTTGCTCAGCAAAATGGTACTAATGTGGAGAAATAAACTGTTCAGTATCCTGAGTCCTAATTAGGGGAGCTTCTGCGTGTCTTTTCTAAGTTAACTGCTTACTATATTCAGTAGAGAATAGGGCTTGGGACCTGTCTGCTCAGAGGAAGAGTAGGGGAATGGGGAATCGTTGTCTGTGATCTGCTTCAGTTCAAATCATCAGTTGGTGTGCATCTCTCTATCTCACTAGAGCTTGATAAGAAGGCAAACTTGCTGAAGTGTGAATACTGTGGGAAGTATGCCCCAGCAACCCAGTTCCGTGGCTCCAAGAGGTTTTGTTCCATGACCTGTGCTAAAAGGTAACAGCAAGACATAAATTTTCTTTTCCCTGACAATACGTTCTCTGGAACTGGGCATGTGTCTTTTCTCCAAGTAGTAGTAACACTTCAGTATATCTTATCCGCTGTCCATGGGATGCACTGGCAACAGAGATCATTTAGGACTCTAAGTGATTTGTGAAAGCTTTTAGGTCTGCGGAGGTGGATGTGGTGGTAATTGTAAACAGGATTTCTGACTTAGAAAATGAAATGTGAAGTGGGATGTTGGGCTCCAAAGAATCTGTTTTCAGTCAAATATGCACTTTAGTTAAACAGATGCAGAGGAACAGAACGTGATGGTAAAGAGATGTTTTATCCCCATTTAGAACAAGGAGAAGCAGCAAGTTTAGATAGTTGCTGTTACCTAACTGCTGCTGTGCTTCTACTTATTTGAGGTACAATGTTAGCTGCAGCCATCAGTTTCGGTTGCAAAGAAAGAAGATGAAAGAGTTCCAGGAAGCTAACTATGCTCGTGTACGTCGACGGGGACCACGGCGCAGCAGTTCTGAAATTGCTCGAACAAAGATCCAGGGCAAGCGCCACAGGGTAAGGACATAGTCCTGCCTGCTTCTGCAGAGGCAGATATTGCTGTAAAAGCTGTCACTGCTGCATATACCACTTTCTCACAGTTGATGCAGTCGTACAGGACATGCCAAGTGCACACTGACACAGTTGTTACACAAGGCACAGTGCGCTGTTCTAATTGCTCACTGACTGCAAAAAGTGGATACGCATTTGTACTTGTTCTGTTCATTCCCTGTGTCTCGGAGATCTTGGTGAGATCAGCTGACAGCCTTGATAAAGAAACAGTCCACTTTTTCCATTTGATTAGCATTCTTCCACATAAATGATTTGAGTCAGATTGTAGAAGAACTGAATGAGCTTCAGTGCTGACATGAGGAAGAGGAATGGACTGGGGGAGGATAAGGAAGACAAAGAGAGGTGAGAGTAAAGTCTCTCCTTTTTGGCATTAGAGAGTTCTTGTGTCAGCTGCTCCCGGACTGAGAAAGTTGTCCCAGAGTGTTGGGACAACTTCTGCTATTTCCAGTATCTTGTTTTGCACCTCGCAATTGTGAATTTCTCACAAAACACCTTTTGTTTTCTTTTCTTATGGACTTGTAGGGCCAGGAAGACTCGAGTCGAGGCTCTGATAACTCCAGCTATGATGAAGCTTTGTCCCCTACATCTCCAGGACCGCTCTCTGTAAGGGCCAGTCATGGAGAGAGGGACCTGGCAAATTCTAGTGTGGCCCCACCTACCCCAGATCTACATGGCATCAACCCAGTCTTCCTGTCCAGCAGTCCCAGTCGTTGGAGTGTGGAGGAAGTGTACGAGTTCATTGCATCACTGCAAGGTGAAGTTAAGATCCTCTCCTGCAGTTCTGTGATCCAGTAGCATGGGGAAGTTTGTTGGCTATTTTTCTGGAAAGAAAGCGGTGTCAGTGATGTCTGGTGCTTTTATTGTACTTCTGTACACGTGTCTGAATTGGAGTAGGCCATACAGATGGATGACTTGTACTCATGAGGCAGTGATGGGGGCATTAAGTTGGTTAGATTTCTAGCTTGCTTTCTGCACCTGCTAGAGGTCCAAAGAGTGGGAACAAGGGTATAGTGCCCAGGGCACATCTGTGTCTTAGTGCTTATTTTTTGGTTTCATAGGGTGCCAGGAGATTGCTGAAGAGTTTCGGTCACAGGAAATTGATGGCCAGGCCCTGTTGCTTCTGAAGGAGGAACACCTCATGAGTGCTATGAACATCAAGCTGGGACCAGCTCTCAAGATTTGTGCCAAGATCAATGTCCTCAAGGAGACCTAACAACTCTGAAGCCAGAGGTCTCACTTTTGCTCTGACCCCAGGGCAGCTGCCTGTTTTAGAGCATCCTGCTGGGGCAGGGAAGAATGGGACAGTCCCCTGTGGTCTTGTATTCAAGAAGAATGAGAAGGAATTTAACTGATTGAAACTGCTGTGCACAAGCCCATATCTTGGTCTCTTAATGGTGCTACAAGGGGAAGGAAAACTCCCACCTGGGGCCTTGAGACATGTTTCCTTCTTTCTGATTTTGAATATGCTTCTCACATATACCCCATAAAGATGGGAAGGGGACCTCTTTCTGCCTTAGCAGGCTTCTGAAAGGGAACTGCTCTCGCTCCTTTTTGCTACAGAAAGTATGCTAGATCTTAAATCTTTGAGTCTTGTGCTAGAACTTGAGGCATAGGAAGACCTGGCCCCACACGGACATCGGGTGCATTTAGGAAGGGGAACTAACAAATTCCAGGTGACAGAGGTGGCAAAACAAGAATTTGAGCAAAAGGGGCTGCTGTTGTTCTGCTCTTCAGAAAAATACCAAGGCCATTAATGAAAGAGGTTTAATAGCCATTCCAGCATGCATACCGAACTTGAAGGCCTGTGGTAATAGGAGCTGCCTTACCTTTACTGTTTGCTATAGAGACACGGAGTGAAGAGAAAGTGTTGCAGCAGCTATTCACTCCAGGTGCCCCTCTCTGAACCAGAAGGTGATTTATCCTGAGTACTTATGATAAGGTGATGGGAAGATCGAAGAGGAGGGTTATTGTCTTACGTTAGGGAACCTGCAGCAGTAGGTTTGTCTCCCCATTGTGCTAGGGCATGATTTACAGATCCAAAGCAGTCTCCAGGAATGCCAAGGCTCTTTATAAAATGGCCTGGGGTTTTGGATTTGTTTTGGGGTTTTTTTTGGTTTTTATCTTTTTGTTTTTTGTCTTTTATCAGTTTGTATTATTTTTGTGTCTGTCTTCATAATCCTCAGGAGAGCTCTTGAGAGAAAGTTTAAACTGGCAGGATTTTATTGCCCCTGCCTCAGGCTGGTTGTTTTTTTTTTTTTGGTGATGTTGTAAAACAAATATTTCTCTTAGTTTAAAACAAAGCCACACCTTCCAACAACTGAATACTGATCCTTTAATACTACTTCTCCTTTCTAAGGGGTAGAATTATGTTGTAGGCTGAGTCACTCCCTTTGTGCCCCTCCAGGTTTGGGTTTGTTTATTTTTTAAGGACCAAATATGGTATTCTGAACTCTTGTAACCAGATTGCCAAAGGTGAAAACCTGGGTAGAGGAGTTTTCTTCCAGAAGCACCTCTGCTTCAAACAAATAAACAGGGAAAAAAACTGAAGAAACTACACAAAGCGTAAGGAGGTAAGAGCCCCCTAGAGCTAGATACCCAAAAGGAAGATGATTTTATGGGTCTGGGCTTTTCTGTTTTCAGAAGTTTCAAGTGAGTATTGGTGAAATGTAAGATTGTTTTGTGTGGAAAGCACCTACTGTTGTGGGAAAGCTGTAGTGGCATGGGAGGAGGCATGATAGCACAGATAGGAAAACATGAGAGATCTTTGGAATAGGCTCTTTATTGAACCATGTTAGAAAAAGAGAAGAGGGAAATTGCTTAGAAGATGGATGAAATGAGGCAGCAGCTTCCTGGTCTTTACTGTTGAATGTCACTTAATTGGCATCCTTGTTCCGGTGAGAGAAGATAGGCCCAAATGAAGGTGCATGTGCTTGCACCCTGATAACACTATTTGGTCTGATGTAAACTGCAGGGAAGGGAAGGGGGAAGGTTAGAATCTCTTAACTGCAGTCAGCAGAGGAAGGCTGCCTTTAATCTATTTTGTCTTTAGCAGGCTGGGTGTGATCAAACATCTGTTTAGCTTGACCCTGGGCAGGACAGGCAGGCAGCTACACTGCCTACGTTACTAGCTACTTCTGAGGATTGACTTCATTTCAGTCAAAGGGGATGGTTTCATTTCTTCATTTCATGTTTAATGTTCTTAATAAAAAATGCTTGTTCAGGCTTTGCCAGTCTGGCTGCTTCATCCCCACTCACCCCTGAACATTAACCTACTGTTTGAAAAGTATGACCTTCATCAAAAAGTTATAGAATCATAAAATAGTTTCGGTTGGAAGGGACTTTAAAGATCATCCAGTTCCAACCCTCTTGCTATGGGCAAGGACACCTCCCACCAGACCAGGCTGCTCAAGGCCCAGTCCAGCCTGGCCTTGAACACTTCCAGGGATGGGGCACCCACAAGTTCCCCGAGCAACTTGTTTCCAGTGCCTCACCACTCTCATAATGAAGAAATTCCTCCTTAGTTCTAGTTTAAATCTTCCCCTCTCCAGTTTATACCCATTGCCCCTAGTCCTATCACTCCATGCTTTTGTAAAATGTCCCTCTCTAGCTCTCTTGTAGGCCCACTTCAGGTACTGGAAGGTCACTATAACGTCTTCTCTGAGCCTTCTCCAGGCTGAATCAGCCCAACTCTCCCAGCCTGTCCTCGTATGGGAGGTGCTCCAGCCCTCTGAAGGGCTTGTAGCCCTTCTCTGGACCCATCCCAACAGTTGTATGTCCTTCTTTCATTCAGGATTCCACAACTTGACACAATACTCCAGATGAGGTCTCACAAGAGAGGAATAGAGGGGCAGAATCACCTTCCTTGACCTGCTGGTCATGCTTCATTTGATAGCAGGACATGGTTGGCCTTCTGAGCTGTGAGCGTGCGTTGCTGGCTTGTGTTGAGGTTCTCATCAATCCGCATCCCCAAGTCCTCAATCCTCCTCTCAATCACATCATCCCCCATCTTGTATTGAAACTGCAGGTTGCCATGACCCAGGTGTAGGACCTTGCACTTGGCCTTGTTGAATCTCATGAGGTTCACACAGGCCCACTTCTTCAGCTGCACCACTCAGCCTGGTGTCATCTGCAAACTTGCTGAGGGTGCACTCAATCTCACTGTCTGTATCATTGATGAAGGTATTTAACAGCACTGGTCCCAGCACGGATCCCTGAGGGACACCACTGTCACGGATCTCAATTTGGACATCAAGCCACTGACCACTACTCTCTGAATATGACCACCCAATTTCTTATCCAGCGAACAGTCCACCCATCAAATCCATCTCTCTCCAATCTAGAGAAAAGGATGTCATGGGATACCATGTCAAAGGCTTTACAGAAGTCCAGATAGATCACATCCACTGGTTTTCCCGTGTCCACTACTGTGGTTGCCCCATCATAGAAAGCCACTAGATAGGTCATACAAGACTTGCCCTGGGTGAAACCATGCTGGCTGCCGCTAATCACCTCTCCATCCTCCATGTGCTTTAGCATAGCTTCTAGGAGGATCTGTTTCATGATATTCCTAGGTGCAGAGGTGAGGCTGACAGGTTGGTAGTTCCCAGGGTCATCTTGTCTACCTATTTTAAAAATCGGAACAATGTTTTCCAGCCACCAGGGACTTCTCCTGACTGCCATGACTTTTCAAATATCATGGAGAGTGGCTTGGCAACCACATCAGCCAATTCTGTCAGGAAACCCCTCTGGAATGCATCTCATCAGGTCAGACTTGTATATGTTCAGGGTCCTCAGGTGGTTATTTTTATCTTAATTTTTATTGCCGCAGAGAAATAGAAAGCATAGTAAACTTCTTATATCATAGAATCATAGAATAACCAGGTTGGAAGAGACCCGCCGAATCATTGAGTCCAACCATTCCTATCAAACACTAAACCATGCCCCTCAGCACCTCGTCCACCCATGCCTTAAACACCTCCAGGGAAGGTGACTCAACCACCTCCCTGGGCAGCCTGTTCCAGTGCCCAATAACCCTTTCTGTGAAGAATTTTTTCCTAATGTCCAGCCTAAACCTCCCCTGGCGGAGCTTGAGGCCATTCCCTCTTGTCCTGTCCCCCGTCACTTGGGAGAAGAGGCCAGCACCCTCCTCTCTACAACGTCCTTTCAGGTAGTTGTAGAGAGCAATAAGGTCTCCCCTCAGCCTCCTCTTCTCCAGGCTAAACAACCCCAGCTCTCTCAGCCGCTCCTCGTAAGACTTGTTCTCCAGCCCCTTCACCAGCTTTGTTGCTCTTCTCTGGACTCACTCCAGAGCCTCAACATCCTTCTTGTGGTGAGGGGTCCAGATCTGAACACAGTACTCGAGGAGCGGTCTCACCAGTGCCGAGTACAAAGGGAGAAGAACCTCCCTGGACCTGCTGGTCACACCGTTTCTGATACAAGCCAAGATGCCATTGGCCGCCTTGGCCACCTGGGCACACTGCTGGCTCATGTTCAGTCAGCTGTCAACCAACACCCCCAGGTCCCTCTTCTCCAGGCAGCTTTCTAGACAGACTTCTCCTAGTCTGTAGCACTGCATAGGGTTGTTGTGCCCCAAGTGCAGGACCCGGCATTTGGCCTTGTTAAACCTCGTGCCATTGGACTCTGCCCAGCGGTCCAGCCTTTGCAGAGCCTCCCTACCCTCCAGCAGATCCACACTTCCACCCAGCTTAGTATCGTCTGCAAACTTACTAAGGGTGCACTCAATGCCTTCATCCAGGTCATTGATAAAGACATTGAACAGGGCTGGACCCAGCACTGAGCCCTGGGGAACCCCACTTGTCACTGGCCTCCAGCTGGATTTTGCACCATTTACCACCACTCTCTGGGCCCGGCCAGCCAACCAGTTTTCCACCCAGGAGAGTGTGCACCTGTCCCAGGCCAGAGGCTGACAGTTTCTCAAGCAGAATGCTGTGAGAAACTGTGTCAAAGGCTTTACTGAAGTCCAGGAACACCACATCCACAGCCTTTCCCTCATCCAGCAGCCGAGTCACTTTGTCATAGAAGGCAATCAGGTTAGTTGGGCAAGACCTGCCTTTTGTGAACCCATGTTGACTGGGCCTGATCACCCTGTTGTCTTGCATGTGCTTCATGATGGCACTCAAGATCACCTGTTCCATGACTTTCCCTGGCACTGAGGTCAGACTGACAGGCCTGTAGTTTCCTGGGTCCTCCCTGTGACCCTTGTAGATGGGCACAACATCAGCCAGCCTCCAGTCCAGTGGAACTTCCCCAGTCAGCCAGGACTGTTGGAAGATGATGGAACTACCTGAAGTTTTAAAGTTTATTTAATATGGGCCTATGTCTCCCTCTTAAGCTCTAAGGGAACTGGAGCAATACATGGTTGCAGCACTAAAAAGAAAAGATCCCTTCCTGGTAAAAGTAGTTCAGGCACAAGGTACTACACACTAAGGACACTTCACCCTTCGGTAAGTATGATGCTCTGGCACCAAAAAAAGCTTGTGTTACATCAGCACACTTCACTTTTTTTTTGTCATTTTATTTTTGAAAGTTGTGTTTTGTACAAAAAAAAAAAAATTACCTTAAACACCACCATGAAAAACAGTAACATACTTGGTGTCTTCCTATTTTTCCCACGTTAGGAGAAAGATTGAGACTGTAACAAAAGTCAAAGGAAGCAGGAACTGTTTGCCCAGTCTAAACCCAGCAAGAAAGCAGGGCCATCCCTTTTCCCTCAATGTCACTGCTCAGATGGCTTTGGCAGTACTAAAAATACAGAAACCTCGTCTGTAGTTTGCTGTTAGCAGTAGTGTCTTGCTTATTCACAGTCTGGCCTCAAAAGTGAGGACAGTTCCTTGACAGCCTACAGCAGGGCAGAGTGGGATTGCTTAGAGTCTAGCCCCTCACATAAAAACCAATTAAAAATCAAAGTGCCAAATTCCTGAAGGTTCCCATTAAGTCTCAGAACTCAGCTGTAGCTGCTTTTCAGCAGGGCCCCTGGAGAATGTTCCTTCCCACTCCCAGCCAGTAGCAGTATGCAAGTACTATCTGCACAGGGCAAGTGTCTTAAGACTGGTCTTCACTATGCTTTAAGGGTAAAGTGATTTGTGAAAGGTGACCCTGCAAAGTGCAGGAGTCCCTTATGCAGTTCTGAATGTGTTAGCATTCTCTTCCTTGGCTTCTGTGGTTTATTTTTTTAATAAAAAAGGAATCCAGTACCTTCACAGGAAAACCCTCCACTGAACAAGGAACTTTGAAGAAGCATTGAAATCACAATGCCGACAGTGACAGAGGTACAGCCAGTCACCTATGGATGCTTGTAACAGAACTCAAGTGGCAGCAACCTTTCTCATTTTGCACTGATGTCAGTGTCAGTTTCAGTAAATGTTCCCTTCACTTAGCAGCATGTAATTTCCTTTTGCTTCTCAGTGACTGAGAAGAGATAAAATATTTTGAACGCACTGGAAATTCACAAGACTGTATTTAAGTCCTATAGTTTTTTAGCATTGCCCCTCTCCAGTCTGAGAGGATGGCATGCATCCCTTTGTTGCAAGGAAACTGGTGCATATTCTTCAACATACTGCTGTTAGGAAAAGACTGCAGAGGTGCTAATACCTCTTCCATCTGCACGGAGTCTGGTATAGAGCACACTGTGCAGGGTATGCTGGCAAAAAAACAGTGCAGAAGCTAGAAAAGCCAAAAATGCATTCAAAGAAAAACAATTCCAGTGTCTTACAGATCCTGTAAACCCGGGGTGGGGGGTGGGGGCAGGGGGGAGGAAAGAAAGACAGAAACAAAAGATCCCTCCTACAGTCTCAGCTGTTTTAACCCACTACCTCCTTTGCCTTCCCCTTTCTGCACCCATACACATCCCTTTTTCCCTCGCAGTGATTCATCTCCCATTCCTGCTCAGAGCTGAGTGCTCGTATTGCTTTCTTGTTGTCAACTACTCAACTCACAGCACTTTTCACCCCTAAGCTGTGCTGCATTTTTAAAAACCTGAAACAGCACTGTGAATGTAAGACATGCCATCAGGGACCAGTGCTGTTCACACCCAGAGACATCTATGGGACATGACACGAGAGAGCAGCAAAAGCAAACAGTGTAAGGAAAATCAGAAGTGAGAAGGAGAACTGGCCGGGAGCCACCCAGCTAAACAAGCACTAGGGAGATGGGGAGAAAAGAACTCAGTGTTGAAAGCCCATCACATTGGTAGCAAGTGGTCATCCCGTTCTTCTGACTCCTCACCCAGCTGGTCATCCCCCACACCACGGTATGCAGCAGGTGCATTTCGAGGCTTAGATCGGCAGACAAAGTCACAGCCATCCTACAAGTAGAGGATGGAATCAGATGGTACGCAATACAAAACAAAGCAGCTTTTGGGATTTCTGTTTTGCTAAAGGGTAGCAAAACAGATATCAAATGCTATCTAGGGCATGTCCCCAAAACTTGTCTTGGCAAGAGGAACATGCGTACAAATATCCTACTTGGTCTTAAAAGCTCTGAGGTAGAATGTGGTACTGATTAACAGTATGCAGCAACATCAGGCTGAGATTAGCATGGAGAATATACAGAACTGCCTACATTGACTGAGATAAGTGTTTCAGGGAGTCAGATATGAATATTTCACACTCCCCACCTTAACATTCCTACCTAGAAAATGTTCTAGTTTGTTACAAAGCAATCACAGAATATTGGCGAGGAATTAGACTCAGCAAGGACTCAAAACCAGAGTACTCAAAAAAACAAACAAAAAAACCCAAACCCCAAACCACTGACTCAGAAATCCTCTTCTGCCTCAAGGTATCCTACCCTGGTGGTAGGTTTTCCCAAGAGACACAGTCAACGAAAACAAGGCAGACAGAATTTTCTCCTGTCCAAACATATGGGCTAGGCTGGGAACATACAGGGATTTTCACTCACCGCCACCAAATTGCCCAAATCTTGCCAGAAAGCAAAGTGAGGAAACTGCTCCATGCCCTTTGCTCCCACTATAAGGCGCTGGTAGAGGAACCCACCAATGATGTAGACTGCAATCAGCGAAGCAAACCTGAAGGACAGAATTAAAAAGATCAGAGCTGAGGAAATCCTATAGACAACCTCTTCCAAACCACCTACCTGCCTCAGATTGGTACTGGAGCAAGTCGCTAAGCACCACTCAAGAACAAGTTATAAGCCAAGACCAGGCCATAAAAGGTTTGATCTGTTAGTATAAATCTTTCAGCAGCATTATATGAAGCAGTACCTCTAAGCACAAACGCACAAAATGAGTCGACTCCTAGTCTTAATTTCCAGCTCTGGCAAAGAGCCATTGTAGAATTTTAGGAAGTCATGTCTTCCATGTTTCAGAGTATTTGTCTGTAAATCATGAAGGAGAATGTCTACAAGGAACAGAGCAGCTCCACAACATCATCCCTTAAGCAAGACTCCAAAATATTCAGACTCAAAAAGTATATTATATATATTACCTTATTATTATCTATTCCAGTATAGCATTTGCTATATTTCTACAACGGCCCAGACATGAACAGCTCTACCAATGACTCACGTGATCAGTAGAATGGAGCCAACACTGAGGTGGGAATCCACAGCTGGACAAGCCACACTGCTGTCCATCTCAAAGAGGTAGAAACACTCCTGCTCCTTTTCCCGCTCTTCTGAAATAATGCTGAACGAATTCTGCAATTTGGTAAGAATGAACTCATGTGAAAACATGTCCAGGCATGCTGAACTTTACCAGAAGACAGTATTATCACTGTTGGTGCAGCTAGGCAGCACGCGCTGGAGGACCGAAGAAAACCTTGCTGCCTCCTCAAAGCTCTTCTGCTTATAAACAACTGTTTGTCTGACAGCCTCCTGCTCCTCTCCCCCGGCATGTGTCACTCACCGCTGTAACTCCCCGCTTGCATGAAATCATTATCACAGCTTTTCTCTTCTCACCACTGCAGTGGCTGCCATATGAATCACCTCCTTTATAAATCAGCATGATCCAGTCACCTGCCAATACAGAAAGAATACAGGTTGCAAATCCACATCAGTAGACAAAAGGCAGTACTAAGTATGAAGACTGAGTGGCATCTTACTTCCATTGAAGACCTGAGTTTCATTGATTCTTCCTATTACTGTGCTCTTTCCACTCTGTCTATCCATTTGCACCAGGCCACCAAAATCGTGCAAGGTGCTACTGACCTCCCTGCACACCCTGAAATGGTAGACGTAGTTTTCTGTTTTGCCTTTCTCCACAGTCACGTTAAACCTGCAGCAGGAAAAGGACAGAACAGACAGTCCATAAAATTACAAAGAGTGAAGCTCAGAGCAGCAGACACCCTAGACCTGGAAGATGGTCACAGCCCATACTAACAGGGAAGCCCATTCTGCAGTCTGACCCCAGACATTCCCCATCCGTTGGCCTAAGGGTAGGCACTGTGCAACCCCACGGCCTGCAGGATGTCGTACTGTACCTCATTTGGCTCAGGGGCTCTAGTTTCTTCAGCAGGGCTCTTTCCATTTGCGACTCACTGCTCTCATCACCGATCACATCGCAGCCCCTCTCTTTTGACTGGTCAGCCACTGCACCCAGACTAAGGGCCATAAAGACTACAAGCACAGCAGAAGTACAGCAAGGTGATGACATCCTGGACACAAACAGAATACAGAGGATGAACTGTTTCAGCTCCATGCAAATTAACTTTGGGGTCATGAAGTCAGTGACTGGCCACTTCCTCAGTCCTGACTGCAAAATAGAAGAAGTCAAAGTCTAGAAACATCTCACAGTTCCCAAAAGACAATAAATCTGAATCTCTTGCATAAAGACAATTTATGGGGCTGATTTGGGATTCTTTTCCAACTTTTGTCTCGGGACCACAAAAAGTTTTGCTGCTGAGCACATACATGAACTAGTACTGATTCAGCCACAGCAGAGTCCAGCAGGCTGAATGCTGGAGAACTTTCAGGCATAAGCCATCGTGTGTTACTGCATCGCACTGACAAGCCAGTCAGCAGCAAATTATTTACCAGGCCTCTATTCAATCCTCTTTGCAGCTCTCATGGGACGAACTTGCAGGGAACAGCCCCTGTGATTAGTCAGGCTCTGTTTGTTCAATCTCTGCTTCTTTAAGTGCCTTAATCTTAATAATTATGTTATCTTTCTAGTACTGCTTTAGCTGAGAATCTGAAACTATTTAATAATACTGAGCTGCAAGTTCACAGAAGAGTTTTCTTCTGATTTCATGGGGGATGAAGGGAAGGAGGAAATTGAGACATCCTATGTAAGGTCCAACTAAAGAGGCAGTAATAAAGATAATCATGAAATCTAGAAGATCTGGCTTTCAGGTTCACACTAAAATCACGTGTGAAGCATTTATTGACTGCATCAGCCAACCACAGTGGCATAATAGTTTCCCTTCTGCTTCTCCCATCACAGATGCTGGTGGAAGGCAACTGATAGACCCACAATTAAACCAGCACTTAGCTGCAGCCTGCTGGAGGGACACCCTGCTTTCCTGACCTGAATCACAGAATGGTTTGACTTGCCACTAGTCTGAACTTACAGGGCATTTCTCATTTTCTTAGAGACAGTCACACTGTCCACAACACCATTGTTACAAATGCAGTTAACCCAAATTGACCACTTTTACTTTAAGCCAGACAACTGACAGTAGAACTGATGCTCTTTGACAGTAATCAAGGGAAGTAATCAAGTGCCTGTATACACCAGCTTCTCTACTCAAAGTTGCCAGCAAACCCTGCTATTTGTGTTTCTTTACCCTGTTTATGCAGCTTTCCATGGTACACCTATACATGTGTTCTATGTCACTGGTGCAGAAAACCTCCCAGGCACCATTATTACCGCTGTGTGCCGTTTGTTCATCAAAGCATGTGCCAGGTACTAAAACCAAACCTTTTACAACCTCTATAAAACGACAAACGTTTAACATTTGAATGTCAATGGAAAAGCATACTGCAGTACAGAGTGCAGCTGCTCTGAATGGCAAAGAGCACTGAGTCTGCTGCACAGTCAGGTCATAATCATAGAATCATACAAGAACTGGAAGAGACCTTAAAGATCATCCAGATCCAGACTCTCTGCCACGGGCAGGGACACCTCCCCCTGGAGGTTGCTCAACACCTCATCCAACCTGGCCTTGAACACCTCTAGGGATGGAGTGTCCGCGTCTTCTCTGGGCAACCTGGCCCAGGGCCTCACCACCTTCACAGGAAAACATTTCGTCCTAAAATCTCACCTAAATCTCCCCTCTTTCAGCTTGAAACCATTCCCCCTCATCCTATCCCTGCACTCCCGGATAAAGAGCCCCTCCTGAGCTTTCTTGTAGCCCCTTTCAGTGCTGGAAGGCTGCTCTAATGTCTCCCAGAAGCCTCCTCTTCTCCAGGCTGAACAAGTCCAACTCTCTCAGCCTCTCCTCATATGGGAGGTGCTCCAGCCCTTTGATCATTTTCATAGCCCTCCTCTCTTCTCAGGGGTAATGATTATCTCCAGCCCTTGCAGCATCCCTGGTGACAGCTTTAAACCACTGGGCCAGCTCCCTGATAGCTGCGCGGGTCAGATATGCCAAAATGAGGAAACCCGTGACACAAGAACTCGTGATTCATCTCTCACAAGACCAAGAGGAGAACTGCCTGCAGCACCAGCCATGGCTTCTGCAGGCAGCTTTCTGTCAAGTGCTTCGCTCGCACACAGCTGATACCAAAAATGCTGGCAAATAAACTCTCTAAGACGCGTTTTAGAATTTGAGAAAGCAAGCATCCTTTATCAGGCCTGGGCAACACGAGAGAGCTATCTCCATCAATTGTGTGCAGCGAAATGAGAGCTGGAACAGACTTGCCACTTACATGCATATGGATAAGTTCTCCAGGAAGTCTTAGGTGCGTTCCATTACTTTCCAAGGACTAGTTTGCTTGTTATTATCAAACTTTACAAGAGCCAAACCTCTTGCTAATTTGGAGCTTTGGGGCCAGCTCTGTCTGACCTTGCTGCAGAGAGAGGGGATCAGAGGAGCAGACACCTCTGCTCAGCACGGACCACGCTGAACACAAAGCACAGCAGCGTCTGGAAAAACACTATTTGAAAATAAAACTGCCACAAAACCCCACGCTGCCCGAGGGACACTTGGCTAGAAACGCAACTCCGCTTTACCTCAAAGCGAAATACTCCGCCCCGCAGCCCGATGGCGCACCGGTGGAGCACAGACGGAGCACGGATAGAGCACCGCCCGTCCCCCGCACCGGCGCCGCCGCTCCCCGCGCGCTCAGCCGCTCCCGAGCATCCCGCGCCCGGCCGACCCCCCACCCCGGTCCCGTCAACCGCCCGCCCCGCGACCCGGAAGCAGGAAAAGCGAGGCGGAAACGGCACCCGCCGCCAATGGAGCGGGGAGCGCCGGGGGGCGGTGAAGGGAGGGCGGAAAGGCACCGCCCAGCGAGGAGGCGGCCCCGCAGAGTCCCCGCCTGCCCTCCCGTCGCCTCGCGGTGCGCAGGGGCGCATGCGCTAACCTTCCCTTTAACCTTAACCTCTAAGCCTAACTCTCGCCTTAACCCTAAGCCCTGACACTTCATCCAGGCACCTTAACCCTCATCTGAACCCTCGCCCTAACCCTCACCTTAACTGTAGCCCGAACCCTAACCATAACCCCTAACACTAACCCACACCCTAATCCTAACTCTAAGCCTAACCCTAACTGTAACCCTAACCCTAAATGTAACCCAAGCCCTAACCCTCACCCTCACTTTAACCCTAGCCCTAACCCTAAACATAACTCAAACCTTAACCCTAACCCTTACCCATATACCCCTAACCCAATATACCCCTAACCCAATATACCCCTAACCCTAATGGCCCTAAACCTATTAGCACTACACCAAAACACTAACCCTAATCTGTGACACTAACCCTAACCCTCACCTTAACCCTACCCCTAAACCTAACCCTCAACCCTAGGCCTAGGTCTGACCCTAACCCAAAACCTCGCCGTAACCATAACTGTAGCCCAAACCCTAAAACTCACCCTAACCCTCATCTTAACCCTAGTCCTTACCCTATGCCTAACCCTAAACCTAAATGCAAACCTTAACCCTAAACCCAGCTCTAGCCCTAGCCCTAAACTATAGAATCATAGAATCATAGACTCATAGAATAACCAGGCTAGAAGAGACCCACAGGATCATCGAGTCCAACCATTCCTATCAAACGCTAAACCATGCCTCTTAGCACCTCGTCCACCCATCCCTTAAACACCTCCAGGGAAGGTGAATCAACCACCTCCCTGGGCAGCCTGTTCCAGGGCCCAATGACCCTTTCTGTGAAAATTTTTTTCCTAATGTCCAACCTAAACCTCCCCTGGTGGAGCTTGAGGTCATTCCCTCTTGTCCTGTCCCCTGTCACTTGGGAGAAGAGGCCAGCACCCTCTTCTCCACAACTTCCTTTCAGGTTCAATGAGGTCTCTCCTCAGCCTCCGCTTCTCCAGGCTAAACAATCCCAGCTCTCTCAGTCATTCCTCATAAGGCCTGTTCTCCAGCCCCTTCACCAGCTTCATTGCTCTTCTCTGGACTCCAGAGCCTCAACATCCTTCTTGTGGTGAGGGACCCAGAACTGAACACAGTATTCTAGAACCTAGCCCTTAGTATTCTAGTATTCTAGAACCCTAGCCTTTACCCAAATAGCCCTAACCCCTAATAGCCCTAAACCCTAGCCCTAACTCTAACCCTGACCCTAACAATTGACCCTAACCTTAAACACTAACCCTAAGACCTGAGCTTAATCCTAACCCCTAACCCTACACCTAATCCTAATATTGCTAACTCCTAAGCCCTAGCCCTAAACCCTAACCCTAATGGCACCCTAGCCCCTAACTGTAGCTTTAGCACTAACCCTAATCCTAGGCCTCGTGATAACCCTAAGCGTAATCCTAACCCTAAAGCCTAGAACAAACCCTAGCCCTGACCCTAACCTTAACCCTAATGGTGCCCTAACTGTAACCTTAAACCTAGTGGCACCCTAACCATAACCCTAACCCTAATGGTAGCCTGACCCTTAGCCCAAACCCTATCCCTTACTGTAAGCCTTACTGTCATGGCACCTTAGCACTACCAACAAGCTTAGCCCTAGCCCTAAGCCTAACCCTATGCCTAGGGCTAACCCTAACTCTAAACCTAAATGGCACTCTTGTTCTAGCCTTATCACTAACCCTAACCTTAACCCTATTGGTACCCTAATCCTAGTCCTAAGAATACCCTAACCCTAGCCTTAACCATAATGGTGCCCTGCCATAACCCTAATCCCTAACACTAAATGTAATAGCCCCAGTCTTAAACCTAGTCCTAACAGCCCTAATGCTACCCCAGCCCCAACCCCTATCTCCCAACCTTAACCCCTAGCCCTAATGGCCACCCTAACGCTACTCAAAGCTCCTAGCCCTAACCCCCTCTCATCCAAAGACCGAGGAGGGCCCACTAACAAGCATCTCAACTCCAAGCCTGAACCCTAAACCTAATGGCTCCACTCTGAGCCCCTAATCCCCAGCCCAAATGGCCAACCTAACCCTAGCCCCAGCTCCAAACCCCTAGCCCTAATGGGCAACCTAACACTACCCCTAGCTGCCAGCCCTAAGCCCTAGCCCCAATGGCCAAGTTCACACTACCCCTAGCCCTAACAGCCAACCCTTAGCCCCTAGACCCTAGCTCTAATCGCCAACCTAATGCTGCCACAAGCCATAGTGCCTAACCCCTAATGCAATTCCCTAACCAACCCTTAGCCCTAACCCTCAACCTAATGTCTTCAGCCCTAACCCCAACCCTAGAGGCCTGGTCCCTGACCCCTAACCTTAGCCCCCTAGCCCACCCCCTAATCTGAATGGCCAAACCAATGCTACCCCCAGCCCTTAACCCCCAGTCTCTAGACCTAACAGCTCACCAACCCCAACCCTCAGCCCTTATCCTCAAACCCTAGCCCTAAAGGCCAATGTAATGCTACCTCTTAATCCCCAGCCCTCACTCCACAGCCCTAGCCCTAAACTGAACCCTAGCCCTAGCCACAGAGATGCTCTCCCTGGTGGAATTGCACCACCACCCCCTCGCCCCCACCTGGCCCGCCTCTGCACCCCGGAGCTGCAACGCCCTGCAACCAGTCCCGCGTGCTGGGGCTCATACAGCGCCCCTCCCAGCATTGGCACGTTTGGGCCCATTGTGTCTTGTGTGCCATGAGCTTCACTGAGCTCTCAATCTCAGACCCTTGTGTGGGTTCGCGTGACCTGCAGATGGGCGAACTTGTGGCTCAGACAGGTGTACTCTTTGCTGAGTAAAAAACTGGCTGGGTGGCCAAGCCTGGAGAGTTGGGGTGAATGGAGCTAAATCTAGTTGGTGGCTGGTCACAGGCGGTGTTCCCCAGGGCTCAGTATTTGGGCTAGTTCTGTTTAATATCTTCATTGATGATCTCAATGAGGGGATCAAGTGCACCCTCAGTAAGTTTGCAGATGATGCCACATTGGACAGGAGTGTCAATCTGCTTGAGGGTAGGAGGACTCTGCAGAAGCATCTGGACAGGCTGGATTGATGGGCTGAGGTCAACTGTATGAGGTTGGACTTGGGTCCTGCACTTGGATCACAACAGCCCTGTGCAGTGCTACAGGATTGTGGAAGAGTGACTGGAAAGCTGCCTGGTGGAAAAGGACCTGGACTGTTGGTCAACAGCCAGCTGAACATGAACCAGTAGTGGCCTAGGTGGCCAAGAACACCAGTGGCTTCCTGGCTTGTATCAGAAATAGTGTGGCCAGCAGGAGTAGGGAAATGATCATTCCCTTGTACTCAGCACTGGTGAGGCTGCACCTCGCATACTGTGTTCAGTTTTGGGCCCTTCACTACAAGGAGGACATTGAGGTGCTCGAGTGTCTCCAGAAGAAGGCTGGTGAAAGGTCTTGGAGCACAAGTCTTATGAGGAACAGCTGAGGGAACTGGGGCTGTTTCATCTGGAGGAGGCTGAAAGTAGACCTTCTCTCTCTCTACAGCTAACTGAAAGGAGGTTGTGATGAGGTGGG
This sequence comes from Phaenicophaeus curvirostris, assembly GCF_032191515.1. Classification (NCBI taxonomy): domain Eukaryota; kingdom Metazoa; phylum Chordata; class Aves; order Cuculiformes; family Cuculidae; genus Phaenicophaeus; species Phaenicophaeus curvirostris. Next base: position 76,397,614 of record NC_091392.1, read on the forward strand.
TGTTAGTCTCTTCTCCCAAGTGATAGGATGAGAGAAGGTGGCCTCAAGTTGCGCCAAAAGGAGGTTCAGATTGGACATTTAAAAAGTATGTACTGGAAGAGTGGTCAAGTGTTGGAACAAGCTGCCCAGGGAAGTGCTCGAGTCTCCTTCCCTGTAGGTGTTCAGGAAATGTGTAGACATGGCACTTCATGACAAGGTTTAGTAGGCATGGTGGTGTTAGATTGGTTGATCTTAGAGGTATTTTCCAACATTAATGATTCTATGATTCTAGGAAATCATCAGTAAATGGTAAGTGCTTCCCAGTGTCAGTCAGCCTTTCCCTTCCTTTTCCCTTGCTCTCCATCCATTCAGGGATCTGAACAGGCTGGACCGCTGGGCAGAGTCCAATGGCATGAGGTTTAACAAGGCCAAGTGCCAGGTCCTGCACTTGGGGCACAACAACCCTATGCAGTGCTACAGACTAGGAGAAGTCTGTCTAGAAAGCTGCCTGGAGGAGAGGGACCTGGGGGTGTTGGTTGAGAGCCGACTGAACATGAGCCAGCAGTGTGCCCAGGTGGCCAAGGCGGCCAATGGCATCTTGGCTTGTATCAGAAACGGTGTGACCAGCAGGTCCAGGGAGGTTATCCTCCCTCTGTACTCGGCACTGGTGAGACCGCTCCTCGAGTACTGTGTTCAGATCTGGGCCCCTCACCACGAGAAGGATGTTGAGGCTCTGGAGCGAGTCCAGAGAAGAGCAACGAAGCTGGTGAAGGGGCTGGAGAACAGGCCTTATGAGGAGCGGCTGAGAGAGCTGGGGTTGTTTAGCCTGGAGAAGAGGAGGCCGAAGGGAGACCTCATTGAACCTGAAAGGAAGTTGTAGAGAGGAGGGTGCTGGCCTCTTCTTCCAAGTGACAGGGGACAGGACAAGAGGGAATGGCCTCAAGCTCCACCAGGGGAGGTTTAGGCTGGACATGAGGAAAAAATTTTTCACGGAAAGGGTCACTGGGCACTGGAACAGGCTGCCCAGGGAGGTGGTTGATTCACCTTCCCTGGAGGTGTTTAAGGCATGGGTGGACGAGGTGCTGAGGGGCATAGTTTAGTTTAGTGTTTGATAGGAATGGTTGGACTCAATGATCCTGTGGGTCTTTTCCAACCTGGTGATTCTATGATTCTGTGATTCTATGATTTGGTGAACTAAGCATGCTAGAGAAGCCACTTTGAAAGGGGTTTGGAAGGCTTCCCTACGGTATGCTGCTGCCGTAGTGAGGAGATGGGAAGGAACATTTTTGGCTCCTGGAAAACTAATTGCTTAAGTCTTGCTGTGAGTTATGTTCCAGTGCTAATTCTGCTGGGAGAACAGCACAGACATCTCAGCTGCAGAGTCAGATTTATTTCTATTCACACAACAGTCTGTTGCCTGCATACCCTCTAGGGGTGCGATCACTTCCTCTCTTATTTCCTGCCCAAACTAAGGACTCAGCTTATTGCTGATGTTTGAGAGAAAATAGTAAAACACATCAAAACTGAGTTCTTAATTCTTCCCTGCCAGCTTTCACTGCTCTCCTTGTTCACAAATAATGCCATCTTCGTGATCACACTGGCCCTGCAGGCAACCTGTAGTGCCTTTGGCCACAGGCTTTTCCCCTTGGTTTGGGCACTTAAGCAGTGTCTGAATCTTATTGTTTTTTTTCCAGCACACAGATTACATTCCCAGCTAAGCTCTCGTCATGACTATAACAAATTCTCTCTCTCTGGGATCAGAGAGAGACTTCTCTAGAATAAGTTGAAACCATTCAGGAGAGGCTTTCCTACTCTTGTGTTGCCCTACTGTCTCCTGCCTTCCCTTTCCTCTAAAGCACAGGCTACCTGTCTTGCTATCTACAGACACTACCCAGGTTTGCAATGAACCTTGAGGGTGCAATATGCCCTCCTTTGAGGCAAGTGTGTGATGAAGGGATTTGCAGAAATATCCAATCCATGTCTTCCTCGACATACATTGTAACAAACTGACCACAACAATGCATATCAAACTAAGCATCCTCCTGGACAATCACTTCTCAAATTTATAGCATGTCACCAGGACTCAGAGCGATCATGCCTGTCCTAAAACTGAAAACCATGGCAAACTCCTTTGTTGAGAATGCCCAGGCAATTCTTGTAAATGAACTGTACTAGTGACGAAGATGTACACACCAAGCCTGGCAAGTATGAACTGGAAGAGATCAGAATCTGGATAAAACCAAAAGTCAGCCAACGATGTAGCTAAGAGGTTTTTCAGAATGCTAGAAGCATCATTTCTCCTTCCATTCTCATCAGTGGTCAATATTCAGTACTTCAGAAGAAAACTATCCTTTCCTGACCACAGTCACAGAATGGTTGAGGTTGGGATGGACCTTGAGGTCAAGTGTTCCATCCCCTTACTCAACCGGAACCTCTGGTGCTTCAGATTGTGCCCGTTGCCTCTGATCCTGCCACTGGGCACCACTGAAAAGATCCTGGCTCTTCTTGTACCCTCTCCTCCAGTTTTTATATTTACATAAATAAGATCTTCCCTCAGCCTTCTCTAGGATAAACCATCTCAGCTGTCTCAGCATTTCCTCATATGTGAGATGCACCAGTTCTGTCATTGTCTTTGTGGCCCTTTGCTACAGTCTCTGCAGTATGTCCCTATCTCTCTTGTACTGATGCTCTTGAGATGTTGACTCAGATGGTCTTGAGGGATACCAGCTGAGTGCCTGTCTGTGTCTCATGCCCATTCACACTGGATACTGGGTGTAGACATAGTTCCCGGTAGAATTGTTCAAGGTTTAGAAGGCTTCCTTCTCAAACCTGTGCTGTCCACTTGTACTTCCCTTTTGACAGCAGGTGGAATGCCAGTTTGCTATAGTGATTGCTTATCCCACTTTTCACCATCTTCTTTTGCTATTTACCTTCCCCCCCCATCTTGTGCTCTTGCTATCTATTTGCTTTTTGTCCTGACAGGGAGTTCTTCAGAGTGAGGTACTTTCTCACAATTACTATGACAGTGTAATCATAGCCTCTTACATTGTCAACAGTTAGAATACCCAGGCACTTTGTGATTAATCATCTCATCCACTAGCAGCTGTTCTTAAGAAATCCTGCACCAGGTAAGGAAGTGGAAGTTATTGCACTACCAGTGCTCTCCATTCTATTGTAAATTTGGTTAATTTGAGCAGGTGGAGACAGAGGTTGCTACTTCACATTTCTTGACTTCTGAATGTAGCCCCAGTTTCCTGTTTCACAGGAGCTGAGCCCTGTTGCTCAGCAGCTTGATTGAAACATCTTCTCATGCACACCCTTTGCTTTGGCATGGAGAGAATCAGATCAGAAACTTCTGCAGCTGATGCTAGTGATGAAATAATTTATACTTCTGTTAAATTCTCTCAGACTCCTCCTCCAAGGGCCAAAACTGGATGGGAAAGAGGAGGTTAGGATGCTGAGTGAGGTAGTTCAACAAAAGAGTTTATTTTGAGCAAAAGCAAGATCTAACAAAAACACTCTGAGCTGGCCACTGATTTTGAGTACCAGCTCAACAGTGCTGTTGCTTTGGATCTGAAATTATTGTATTCTACTGTACTAAAAGCGGATGGGTCAGAGACCCAGCGTTGTTGTTCCTGTCCCTCTCTCTGCCAGACCCCTTTTGGTGTCTGCTCCTGGGCATTCAACCCAGGCATCCTTTTCTCCAAAAAGAGATTTGCAGTTTTAAAGTTGTCTGCTTGTCAGCAATATTTCTTTGAAGGGCAGGCCAGATGCAAGTATAGAGAGAGTCGTATGCTAATCAGAGATCAGAGATGGAGGGGGCACATGAGATCATTCAGTCTCTCTCCCATGGGGCTCTGCAGAATTCTCGTGATACTTTTTTTCCTGCGTTTCCTCTGTTCTAGTTTTACGTACCTCCCAGTGAGCAAATGTTTAGCTTTTGCCTTGAGACAGGAAGATTTTCTTAGTGCTTAGCGATCACTCTTTGTAAGCTGCTTCTTCCCATGAGCTGATCGCTTTTCTTTTAAACGCCTGTGTGCTTTAGAGGAGTTGTGTTGCATTGGCTGAGACACTAATGGTTGACTTCAGCTTTTTTTCGAAGCATTTACAGCAAAGGGGACTCTCACTATGGGATCTGAGATTTCTATGTCCTGATCAGAATAACTACATTTATCTGTAGTTGTTGCTGTTACCGGGTAACCTGCTGCACTGCAGAAGAAAAGTCAACATGGAAACCCGTTAGTTCCTATGTGGTAATTACACACTCTTTGTTTGGAAGGAGTCTTGTTTTTGCAGATGTTTTCATCAGAAATTATGTCTTCTGTGGCATCAGAAAACACAGGGACATCTCTTCATTCCTCACTATTTGTGTTCACTCCCACCTTGTTGAAAGTGGAGATTACCTAGTTCCCTCTTGAGAAGTTTATAGTTTTCTTTATAATATTCCTCCTCTCCAAATTCCTTTGTGTACCCTTGTCTTTTTGAACTAAAGTCAGAGGGCCTGAAATAAGGAAACTGACCTTTGAACACACTTTTTGTGCATATTATTTGATTATTTCCCAGCTCTCTTCTGCAAGGAGTCCATAAGGAACACAGTTTAAGTATCTTTCTTTAGAAGGTCTTTATTGTCAAGTCTGTCCTCACCTCCATCACTTTTGAGAGATGTCCTCTCAGGTACTTAATCTCTGTTTGCAAATGCAGACCCTTGCTACCCAGTCATCCCTGTGCACACATGTATATCACAATAGATCAATCCTCTGGTCAAACCACAGAACCAGAACTGGTTTTGATTCTCATGAACTTCTTGAAAATAGTTGACCTGGCTGTCTTTTGTTTGTCTTCCAGAGAGCCTTAGATATGCCACACTACCTAAATGTCAGTCCAGCAGTCACTTAAGGCAGTGTTAACCTATGCAGCACACTTGTAATAACAGCTATAACCAGGTCTATGCCATAACCAAGGACAGGATCCTCCTTTCTCAAATCCTCCCCACTGGCCCTATGTAGTCATGCTGCTTCCACGCTGACATAGGCGCAAGCCGAGGGGAGCTGTCTGGAACAGTGCAATGACATTCTTCAGATTGTCCTAGAAGACTTGAATTATAAAATGTTAACAACTTTCAGTTTTTTAATGAATCTGGACTTCCAAACCTAAAAATACCAGGTCACATTTCTTGCAGATGAATGCAGCACATCATAGTAATTTCTCCAGAACACTGAGAGACCTAATGGGGTGTTTTGTGTACTAGGAAGTTATAACATTGTATATTTATGTTAAATGTCCACTGATACACTTCTCTCCTCCGTCGAGGAGGCTCTTTTTCAGACAACTGCATGGAAATATTTCTAGATGCTCGATTCAGATTTCCTTCCTCTGTTTCCAACTCATCTCAGGTATTTCTCCCATCCTCTTCTCAAGAGCTTCACATGTAGTCCAGGGGCTGAGGATCAAGCACAAACCCTTGAACCTGTTTTAAAAAGGAGGAAATGCAGGGACTCCCTGTTGCAACGGGTGAAAATTCCAATTTATGGATTTTTTTCTTTATACCACTCTCCTGGATTGATAACTGTAGTTCAAAAGTGAGGCTTAAATTCACATAGAACATTTCAATATGATTTTCCTATTTCACTTTCTTTTCTCCTACTAAAATTATCTAGTGGCATAATTTTTCATTTTTAAGAACTGAAGTGAACTCTCCCAGTGCTCTGGCAATGGAAATGCCCAGGGATTTTGCTTTGATACTGAGTCGAGTCTGTTCCTTTTTACTGCAGTTGGTTTGAAACAACAGAAGGTGAACTGCTCTGTTCATTGTCTGGAGGCACCAGCTCCCTTGCCTGGTGCTGGCACTAAAGGATTAACTGTTTCACTGACTGTGGTGCCATTTGCCTTGTTGTGGAAGTTTCTCCAAAACCAGGAACAGTGCTCTGGAAGGTGCAGGAGATAGCTTCTTTGAAAGGCAAAAGAGGAAGGGCAAGAGAAGTGTAAATCCTCAGAAATTCAGGCTCAGAACCAAGAATTACATCTATCCACTTTTACTTTGTTTTCAGTCTGCAAAGAAGCACCATCCCACCCCTTAACTTCGGGCTGACTCCACTGAGGCTTAATCGGATGGCAAAAGGAACAGAGAGCAGGCAGAGAGAACAGCCACCCAGTTCTAGTCCTTCAGTTCTCCCACTGTCCTCTTGCATGAAGCTGAGGCTGTAGCTGAAAGGTGTTTCTGTATTTTGTAACTGAAAAGAAATGAGGTTTTGTTCTTTAACAATTATTTAAATAAATAAACAAGCAAACACTGCTACTTTTTTTAACTACAAGCGAGGCAACTAGAGGATCCTGCAAGCTTCAGGAAACACAACAAAATTTTTACCTTAGGTAAGACCTTTCTGACAGAAGAATGATACTTACAATGAGGCTCTTTCATGCGTCAGAGTCCTTTAGCCAAAACCTCCTTTTAGCCAAAACTGCAGGCCTAAATATATTGCTTAAAACCAGATCCTGGTCTCAAAACCGGTGAGCATGCAAACCGCTCTAAGATTAAAATAAATTGATCTGTTCTGCTTTCTGTATTTGTACAAAGCTTCCAATGATTAAAGGATGTGTTCTTGGTTTTAAGTGAAGTCCCTTCACCTTCTGCTTTAGTGTTGTCTTTCTTTGTCCTACACACAATATTCTTGATAAGTGATGTACATTTGTTTTCACCCTCCACCAAGAGATTTCTAAAAAAGTCTCCCATACTGCTTACAAATATTTTTTGTGCCTTTGTGCTTACATATATAAACTCTGACAAACTTCCTCATTTTCCTCTAGTTTCCCATTTTGAAATTATTATACCACAGTGCTTTTTTGTTGGGTGGTGGTTTTTGGCTTGGCTGAATCTCAATGTGTTTGTATTAACTGTGGCAGATAAAGTGCTGGATGGAGCCATGGTGAGCCAGGGGGCCTGAGGAGTCATGAGCTGCTTTGCCTTCTGTGCTTCCCACCTTTCTCTTCTTCCCAGCTTGCTGTTCTGAGAGGTTCCTGTTGATGGTGTCTAAACATTCAATCTCAACATCATGGCCTGACATGGCATTTGTATAATTTAATGCAATTAATTGATGCCTGCCACCATTGTGCTTCCTTCACCATTGCTCTGGGGTTTTTTTGCTAGTTCAGGAGTGTTGTTGCCATCCTTATCTGGCAGTCCATATAATAATTCCAGCCTTATGCATTTAGTAGTATTTGCTTGGTCTGTAGGGATGCTGTTGCCTTTAGTTTTTGATGCAGTTAGTTATTTAACCAAATTTGACTGTAATTTTACTTGAGCAGAGAATAGCCTCCTTTGTCTTCCCTGTGTATTTTGTATGCTATTGCCATGACACCCAGATCATAGCCATTCTTCCACCAAGTTTTCAATGTGTTTGTTGCGTTTCAATGTGTTTCAATGTCTTTGGTTAAAGATAGACTTCCTCCTTCTCACTCCTTAGGCTTCTAGGCTTTTTTTGGAGTACAAATATGTTTCTTTGGGTCTTGTGACGTAATCAAGGGAGAGGAACCTCAGATTTTGTGAGCTCCATTGGGGTCTTTGCCACTGATTTGGGTAGAAGATTCTGAAGCAGAATGTAGTAGGTAACCTTACTTATGTTCCTCAACATAAGTAACCATTAGCTGCATATTTAGTGCTTTTTGGGAAGTCCTGTTGTCTGTGTAGCTCCCATACTGAGATTAATAAAACAAGCAAACCAAACCCCTCTGAAGCTCATTCGTGGCAGTGTCATCCAGTCCTCAACCTGGGAGAGAGATTTTAGTGCTGAGATTTCAAGCAGCTTATGGAGAGTGAATGCCTCTTGGGTCCAACAGTGGGAAAGCAATGTGTAGCTGTGAGGTCAACACATGTTGCTGTACACAGCAGATCTCTACATGGCAGTCCTGCCCCACCCTTTGAAAGGAAGCTGTACTGGACTGTAGTGGAGGCTGTGCTGAAGACTCTTTTAAGGCTGCCCCAAGGACTGGCAACAAGTGAACAGCAGGTGGTGGTGGTGTAAGTGTAGAGGGGCATCTCAAGGTCTTTAAGGTTGGCCCTCCCATCCTGCTACCCCAGCACAGCAGAGGTGGATGAGGGTATAGGACTGACTTGGGAGTGTCCTGGGAAGATATAATACAACCATGTATCTAAACCTGTGAACATGAGGCTGAGGTTAAACCTGGTGCTGTTGCTGAGAGAGCTGGTCTAAAAGACTTGAGTTTCTTTTTGCATTTAAGCTGGAACTTGGTGGCTGTAGCAATACAACTCTGTGTTTCCACCCCAAGCTTCAACACTGAGGCAGGAGCAGGTTTGCTGGGAGGCTCCTGCCAGCACGAGGTGCCACGTGGTTCTTGGGGGGGCTCTGGCTGACTTGGAACAGGTGCTTCTTCTCTTGGGGTCAAGCCACCTCAGGGGCTGGACCAGCCATCCCTGGTGGCCCTGCAGGGACAGAACTCTGGCTAACCATGTGTTCCTGGAAACAGCTACCTCTGCTGCAAAGCTCAAGCAGAGACTCACCTCCCTGGGCTAAGCTGAAACAGGTCCCTGGACTGCTGGGCAAGGGCACGGAGAGGCCTCAGGGAGACTGGGCAGGGACAGTGATGACAGCGTTGAGTGACGTGTAAAAAGACAGGGATGCTTTCAATAGTTCGGTTCCTTGTGGAAATGCCCAGGACACAAGTAAACTACATAAAACCAGCATAAGTTCTTATTCATCCGTTCTGTTCAATGTGGTTTCTTTTCTCTTTTACAGCATCTCAGCCAGCAGTTGTGCCGGGCTTGACTATAGGCTTTGGGATACTGAGAATCATCCTAGCAATTGCTTTAATTTGGAAGATGAGTAAGTGCACAAAGGGGTACTGAGGGTGAGCGATAAACATCAAAAGCAAAGAACTGGAGACTCTTCTAAGAACAACTTTTCAGGCACTAAATTCCCTTACAGCAGGTTAAATCAGAAGCTGTTCTAGATTTCTGCCAACCTTAACTACCAATTGCCTATGGAGAATATGTGGAACAATATATTCCTCGTGTAGTCCCTGGGTTTCAGATCCTGTGGCAAAGAGCAGTGAAACATATTGAGAGGTTCTTGTAGGCTTGTCTGCTGTAATTATAGTTGCAAACTGTAGAACAAATATACAAGGTCTTTAACACTTTTGCATTTGTGCAGAACATGTTAGATGATGTGGGAAAGCCTACTGTTTGCTGCTTAAAATCCGTTCACCTGATGTGTGACATGGTAGCACTGTACCCACAGAATGCTGTAATCTTTTCCCTCACTTTTTGCACACTCAGAATGTCATCTGTTTTCAGACAACCAATTTTATTTCTCAGGTATCTGAGCAGTTCAAGAGGAAACCGGGGGTGGGCATGGGAGTGGGTTGCACCAGCATCAGTGTATGTGACTCTTGTACAAAGATTTGGAAATTGCACAGAGGATCTCAAATTTTGTGTTCTTTTTAGATATTTTTTTCTGACTTGGGTTTTCTGCATTGTAGCTATCCAGAAGAGTCTATCTGACAAGTGTGTTTCTGTTGGTTAATGATAGAGAAAAGCTGGTATTTTGATTCCTTTACAGGTGATTCACACTCACACTGCCCTGAGCCGTGGATAGCCTACAGAGGGAGCTGCTACTCTTTCTCCAAGGAGAGGAAGGCCTAGAATCTTGCAGTGTGCAGGGAGCTCATCTCCTGGTGATCAGCAATAGGAGTAAAATGGTAATGGCTTTCATATTCTTTGAGTAACTTCCATTTCCTTGCAGATACCTTGGATGCAGACATCCAAGCAGTGCTGTCTAGCAATATTTTGACTTTAAAGGAAAGAAAGGATTTATGAATGTGACATTACAGTGCACTTTCAGTTTCAGTATGCACCTTAAAAGTTCCCAGCAGCCAAAGACGCAAAGGGGAGAAAGGAGAGGTGAGGGTTATTATCAGCTTCTCAGAATCACCCTAGGAAGGCTGTTGGAAGACAGCTTTATCCACTGCCCCTCTCCAGCTCCCCTCCAAGCCCCAACAAGGCTGATAGGAATGACTACAGGAAAAGGCTGCAGTCTTTTTACTCATTGCCTACAAACCAAAATTGTCAACACTCTCAAGAAATGCTTCTTTTGCAAAAGGGATGCTTTTCCTTCCTGCAACCACTCCAGTTTCTCCTGCTCAGTGACCTTTGCCACTCAGTGTTCATGGATGGATATTTCTTTCTCAGTCTGTTTCCAGCACTTATTTCCTCTCTCTGCCTCAGTAGTGCTGGTGAAATTAGCAGAAACCATCTGCTCCACTGCTCATTTTCCAGCAGGAAAATGTGGCCAGGGGTGTGTATGACAATTAAAGAAATGAGTAGAGCTGATAACTAGGGAGGTGAGGTACATCTGCTTAAGTAGAGCAGAAATACTTGATCTGGTTTTGGCACAAGCCAGGGCATTTTAGTTCCAATGAACACGGACAGCTTTCAGTCCCTTGTCAGATGTTACATTGTATGATGTTCTGTGAGGGCTTACAAAACCAGACCTTTGCTTGACTGGGATTATGTACCAGACTCTCACACCTGATTAGGCAAATCCTTATTCCTTGGGAAATATTCATCATCCCCAGATTATCCATTTCTCTGAACAAAGAAAGCTTACCTGGTCCTGCTGCTTTCTCACAATTGTCTCTGCTACTAGAGTGTTACCCATGTTCTCTGCTCAGGTTTCCACACAGGAAAGGCTTTCCTAGCTATCCAGTTACACATCCTGTGCTGCAAAGGCTGTGACTATTCAACCTCTCCTTACATACCAGGGAAGCACAGTCACCTTCAAACCACCAGCAGCACTCACATGTTCCTCAAGCTACTCCTCTTCCCTCCACTTTACCAAGCCAGCTTTGTTAATGCTGCTGTGTGAAGACGTCTTCTCTGAAGCTTTGGCAGCAGGAGGCAATGGGGCTCAGCCATACCACTGAAAGGTTGTTGTAGTTTGGTTTCATTGCAAATGTGGACAAGACAAAGTTCTCACTCTTGCCTTTGTCTTTTTTTTTTTTTTTTTGACGGGGAAGAATTTACTTCAAGACCAAGCCTCTGTTGCAAGGCTTCACCTTTTAACAGTAAACAGGAGTTATAGGTTAGGCAAAAGGAAATGAACATTGAAAACACCTAGGAAGAAAGTTCGAATCATTAATGAGCTTTGGTCCTGGGCTCTATACATTCTGTTTGTGCCTGCCCTGCCCTGATTTTACCTTTAATTGTTAACACTTTGTATTAGCTTGCTAGGTAGATGTATGGTAGAGCATTAATATTAATCCTAAGAGCAAACATGCCTACATAAGGCTCTGGGCAGGAAACTCCAGGAGACTGGGCTGCAGTTGTTTCACATATATTGTCCTGATAAATGTTCTTTGAAGAATCTGCCCAGCACCTTTGAAAGCATGCTTACTTCCTGGTGAGTGTACATACAGCTGTTATGCCAGGCATGATCTGCAGGGCTGATCTTCCTGATTAGAAGGTGTGGAGAAGCAGTGTTGTCTACCTCTTAAGGAACAGTCAGGCAAGGGGATGTATCTTACTGTCTGTCCTCTTCTCCTTACATCCAGTTTCAAGCTGGCTTTCATTAGTCACTTTGTAATTTCTCACTGTTTATAGGACCTGTTTAAGAGAATTCAAACAGGGTATTTCTGGATTGGACTGAGGAATGGCACAGGCTCTGGGTGGATTTGGGAAGATGGCTCTATATTCAATGGCACCAAGTGAGTTTAATTCTGTTTTAAAAACAACAGTGCTAATTCAGATTGCTTGGTATTCCACAACACCTAGAGTTCCTGCACCAGATCTCAGGATATTTCTTCAAGGACAGATTTTCTTCTTACTGTCACTTGTACGACGCTGAACTAGAAAGAGCCTACTTTTTGCTGCCTTGCACCTTGTAAAGTCTAGTAACGAGGACTAACGTCAGTGTCTCACTTTCTACTTCTCTCCAGCTGCTTGGACCAAGGATTATCTGCCTGCACTGTCCACACAGTTGCTCAGTCAGAGAAGCATATGGTCCATCTTAACTTTACTTGTTTAGCCACCTTGCACTCATTCCCCCAGGTGCTGGTGTCACGGGTTATGAGGGCCTAGCTCTTTGCTGCTTCGCTAGTGCTAACCCAAGTCAGACCCATAATTCTGGCTCAGTCTTTACTTGGACAAAACTCAGCATTCTGCATGAGGGAAAACATTATGATTTGGTTCAGTGACTTTGCCTAGCCCTTTCCTTTTTATGGCAGTTAACGCCATGAGATAGTCTCTTCTCCAGCAAGGAAACTCACTCAAGCTCTTGCTGTGAGTATGTTAGCATTCTTAGCACTTGGCTTAGTTCCCTTCTCAAATCCAGCTTTCTGTTCTTACAAACTCCTTGCTTAGGGAAGAGTGGCTGGAAAGCTGTCTGGCAGAGAAGTACGTGGAGGTGCTGGTTGACAGCTGACTGAACATGAGCCAGCCGTGTGACCAGGTGGCCAAGAAGGCCAGTGGCATCTTGGCTTGTATCATCATGGCCAGCAGGAATAGGTCTGTACTCAGCATTGGTGAGGTTGCACCTCAAATACTGTGTTCAGTTTTGGGCCCCTCAGTACAGCAAAGACATTAAGGTGCTGGAACGCATCCAGAGAAGGGCAACGAAGCTGGTGAAGGGGCTGGAGAACAAGTCTTATGAGGAGCAGCTGAGGGAACCAGGGTCGTTTAGCCTGGAGAAGAGGAGGCTGAGGGGAGACCTTATCACTGTCTATAACTGCCTGAAAGGAGGTTGTGGTGAGGTGGGTGTTAGTCTTCTCTCCCAAGTGACAGGTGATAGGATGGGAGGAAATGGCCTCAAGTTATGCCAGGGGAGGTTCACATTGGACATTAGGAAAAATTTCTTCACTGAAAGGGTTATCGGACACTAGAAAAGGCTGCCCAGGGAGATGTCTGAGTAGACACGTAGATGAAGTACTTACTTAGGGTTATGATTTAGTAGTGGACAGGTACGGTTGGGCATGATAATCTCAAAGGTGTTTTCCAACCTATTGACTCTGTGATTCTATGATTCCTTGAAAGCTATATCTTTCCATGAAACTCTCAGCGCTGCCATTCTCATGCTAATGAATATCACTGTCACTGCAGGGCATTGTGTCTATGTTTGATTCTCATTTGGGTTCACAATGGCAAAATTACTTAGATGTCTAATCTCCAGGTAGGTAGTTATTTTGAGGCACATTTTGTTTTCGGACAGCTGCCCTTTGGAGACTGGGTTCTTTCACTTCCTCTGGGCTCCACCCTTCAAAATCAGATGTGTTTTCTTTCTTGCCTCCAGGAGACAATCTCAGCACTTTCTCTCAGTCTCACTTTCGTTTCATGTCTCTTACAGAGTCCTCTCTAACAGTCCTGTGCAACACTGTGTTGTACTGATGAAAGATCACACTTTCAGGCCTCCAGCTGTGAATTTCCTGCTCCATGGATCTGTGAGAAGTCTCTTAGATAAATCTCACGTGCATTTTCATCTTATAATTATCTCATCTGTGGTACAAGTGGAGCATTGTCCTGCAAATCAAAGCTCTGCTGCAGACCAAGGACTTGTCCTTTCTACACCGTCACAAAAATGTTTAGCAGGCACAGGCTTGTTGTCCATAAGGGGGAGTTATCCTCAGTACTAGATCCATTCTTAGTCCACGTCTGTTTGAGTACTGTTGTTTGTGACCAGATGAGAACTGGGACATATTCCCTGCTCTAGTCTTTCCTTACTTGTCCTATAAGGGCAAGCAAAATTTTGCAACAGCAGATTCTGGGTCTTCAGATGTCTGATCGTCATGAGCTGGCCATTTTCCTCCATTCCTGAGCATCAGGTTTAATTTCCATTCCCTGCATCTGCATTGCCTGATGCCAGCAGGACTGGAAAAATGAAGACTGCTGTCAGAAACAGCCCCAGTGGCAGCCTGTCCTTTTGCATCTCAGTGGTATGACTGGGAGAGAAGAGGGGGAAATGAGACTGCAACTTCTGTATATCCAGCAGTGAAAATAAACCTCCAGTACTGCACTGAGCCAAAAGTGAGTACCCATGTCATTACTTCTCTCTGTTGGAAGGAGCTAGCTGCATGCCATGTTTTATAGGCCAGCTTCAACCAAACTAGTCGAGGCTGGACCACTGGAGTCAAAGGAGTACGGTTATATTGTGTATTATTACTGAGTCAACCAAGAACATGTTTCCAACTCCACCTCTGCAGTTTCATACTGCAGAGAGAGGAAGCAGTGGACAAAATCCCTACTATGAGGAGCTTTCAATTCAAATAGAGCAGAGACAGGCTAAGAGTGTAAACAGCATAAAGCCAGAGTGAATATTAAGAGTGGGACAGTAGGATGCATTTCCACATACCTGGGAAACTTTCCCCTCCTCCCCCCCGAAAGAGGGTTGTTCCAACCAAAGATTTGTTCCAACAAAAGGTTTGTTCCAACAAAGGAAGAAAAAAATTATTAGTTTCCAATTTATCCTATTTATCCTAGTATATTATATTGCAGTTTACTATCATCAATATATCCATGGCCTGGAATTGCAGTTTATAATCTAACGCACTCAGAACAGCAAGTTGCAAGCCTTGGCAAGCAGCTGGTTAGTGAGGTGTGTGTTTGTTCTGGGAGAGACAGGCCCAGTGACAGGCCCAGAGGCAGTGGGCACAAACTGAAACACAGGAGTTTTTCTTTGAACATCAGGAAACAACTTTTTATTGTGAGAGTGATTAAGCACTGGTGCTGGTTGCCTGGAGAGGTTTTGGGAGCCTCCGTCCTTGGAGATATTTCAAAAGCCATCTGGACATGATCCTAGGCAACTGGCTCTAGTTGGCCCTCCTAGAGGTGGCCACAAAATGACCTTCAGAGGTGATGCTACTGGTGAAAGCAGCAGGATTCTTAGCTCAGATACAGGATACTTAATGCTCTTTTTGCACAACTAGGGCACCTGTCCATTTGAGCTATGTCAAATGGCAGAACTTCAGATTCACTGAGAGAAATACAGAAAAAGATATCCCTAAAACACACTCTCCTCATGGACACACCAACATCTTGCAGGAGTTTTGAGAAGATTAGAGGTAACCACTTAATATCTAGTGAAGAAGCTCTAGAAAGCCTGTTGGCCTTTTCAGTTTTACTCATAGCTGATGGAAATAGCAGGGAAGAGAGCAAAAACACTCATTGCCATTGCTTTGTCTGTGCCACCACCTGCAAGCTGAATCACATAGGCCATGCAGAGACCCTTGAAATTAGGCTGCTGGGGCCCAAATTTGCTACTGGGAATAGGATGGCGGCCAAGCAGCTTGAGGGCAGATTTTAAAAGTGAGTTCAGTATCTGTGCATGTTCATTTGTACCTACTAGGATTCTCAAGCCTTTAAAATCTTGTCCCTGCACACCCCAGAAGACTGAAAACATTTCAGTTTTCGGCTACACAGCAATGTTTGACCAAGGTCCTAATGATTGGGAGCTGGCTTGAGAGCGGTGTGAGCTGTCTGGCTATATGCCAAAAAGGGGAGCCCTAGCTTCCTCTTCTGCATGCAGATCTGCACCTCTTTCCTGGTAGGTTTGTGTTCAATTGGTCCGGCTCCCAATCTATTCAAACAAATATGAAGTGTCATGTTCAAAAAGGCTTTGACCATCCCATGTACAAATTCCCTCACACGAGAGGCAGATCTTCCTGGGTTATATTTCTTTTGGGCAGGCTGAGCCACCTTTAGGCAGTCCCAAAGAAATACGTGTTCTCCTTTCCCATGCAGGTCACTGCAGGGCAGAATGAGGTCTACCTTGAAGCTCTGTCAACTCATTGCACTTAATTTCTTAACTCCAAAGTTTTTGAGCTTACTAAACTTTTGATGATGATGATAGTAAGAGAGGAAAAGGACAAGCAGAAAATAATTTTATTCTGCATCCTTCTCAATCTGAAAATTATGCTTTACATCCTCTAACACAGATCTCCATTCTTTGGAGTTTGGGTTAGGGCTATAAGTAACAGATATTCTATTGCCACTTCCAAGGGTAATAATTACCAAAGCTATTATTGATCCTCCAGCTGTAGACGAAAGTAACTACAGTAAAGATGATGGTCAAGGAGAAATTTCTCCCTGTGAGAGAACATCACCCATCACAGTGCATTACATGGATTTTCACACAATGAAACCAGGAAGGACTCCAGCAAACAGCAATAACTTGATCTAGATGTGCCAATAACTTGACCTGGAACAAGAAGCCATACAGGGGAAGCAAGACCCAGGCCGCAGGTTCTGTTCTGCTGTGTCAGGGGGAGCTGCTGCTCTGGGGAACTGGTTAATGTGTTACATGCTGTTAATGGGTTGAACTTTATGTCAGCTTCCCATCATGTCACTGTCCCTGTTTCTGTCAGGGTGAAGGTCAGATTATCATAAGCGGCTTGATTGTCCAGGCACTCTCTGGCCTCTTTTCCTGGTATGAGCCCTGGTGGGACCAGGAATGAAGAGCACAAAAGAGCAGGGTGGGTAGAAGAGGAAGGTTTCCAGAGTTTGCATTCCCTGTTTTCAGATCCTGCCTGTAAATTGCAATTGGGCACACCCACTCCTGTTTCCCAAACTGTAACTCAATCTCCAGTTCCCAGTTTGAAAGAAATCAAACTGCTCCTTCTCCTCCAGCAGCCTCCATGACCAATGCCACGGCCAGCTCCGAACAGGGAACCCTGCTAGAAATGAAGGCTTTCCCCTTATCCTCTGCTGTTAGCCCTCTTTTTCTTTAGCTTCCACCTTTCCTTCTCCACTGCCTGCTGCCCTGCCCCAAGAGACAGACAGCTCCAGCCTGCTGGGCACCCTCCCCTCTCTCTCCCTCCCAGTGCCTGGCCTTCTGCCCAGACTCAGCTGCTGGTTCCAGCTCCTCCTTACTGACTTTCCGTGTTTCTGAATGGGCCCTGACCCCAGCCCTTATCTCCTCCAGACCCTGGGCTGTTTACAGAGGACTGTATAAAGAGGTTGACTCTGAGAGTGGAGGGGGAGTACAATCAACACCAGACCAGGCTGGTCTCTGCTTGACTCCTTCTCTGCACCATGAGAAAGGACAGGCTGCTCATCAAGCCAAACATCTTCCTCCTTCTACTCTTCTTCATTCCTGGAGACACTTCACCTGCCACAGAGCCGTAAGCTACGCAGGGGGGATTCTGGGTTGCATTCTGGTTGTATTCCTATATCTGTTGTTTTGTCTTTTCTGCCTACCTTTTACCCAGAATAAAGACACCAGGGCTGGGTAAAGCATCTTCTACAAACAGAAACACTAGTGCTTCAGGGGATGCAGACGAAACTGAGATATCAGGGAGTGGGGGGTAAGGGGTAGGGGAGAATAAGAGAAAAAAGAGAGGAAAGACTGTGGGAATACCTTTTGCTGCTTCAGAGAACTAACAGCATTTCAACAAAATTTTCTGCACAGAACTTGTTCTTTTAAAAGGCAACTTTTTTTTTAATAACTATTTACACAGTCAGTTTTTCTTAAGAAGCAGACTTTTTTTAAAAGACAAAAAGAGGACGAGAGATTTCATTTGGGTTGACTACCCTACTCCCAAGCTGAAATGCCCAGGAGATGTGAGTGTTTATGACAGATAAAGAGAAAAGAAAAGGAACAAATAACATATCTGGCATGACCAGAAATGGCTTTATTTTTTAATTCACATTTTTCAGCTCAGCCAATGGAATGAAAATTACCCTTCTTACGCAGGGTTACATGGCACTGTATGACTGTGACTGTTAAGGTTTGTAAGGGTATATAGTTTTTTGCATACCTTCTTTACCCCCTTTTGCCCTGTTTGTAAAAGGAGTGTGTGTTGTGTACGTCTGTGTTTGTATAAGGCAGGAGGAGCACATGAGGGGTCCTCACATCCAAGAGACTTTTTTCTTTGGCTTTTTGGCAATGTCTTTTCCTCCTCAGCAAAACAAGACTGTGCTGCTGTGTTTTTATCAAATGCAGGATAAGAGAACAAAATGATTGGTATCTTAGGGGCTAGAGCTTTCTTCATAGAGACCGGCTGATGGACATAAAGGTGTTAGAGCCTCTTCCAGCACTAAAGGCAGTGCTCTACCATATGGCTGAGGTGTTAAGCGCTCTTCTCCCAGCTGCTTGCTGCTCTGGGGATACCTGTCAGAGGCCAGTCCTCGCCCACCCAAAAGGGAGCACTGTTGCCATTAGGCTGATCAGTTTTGATTCCCAAATGCAGTGTTGGGCACTGGGGACTCTCTGATTGAGCTGAGACAGAGGGCCTTGCTTCCTGGAAAAAAGTTAAATTTGTTCTAATGTTTTTGCTTAATATCTGGCACCATGCTGTGACAGTATTGTGTCTGTAAGGAAGGAGTGTAATGCTACAGATGTTTTGCAGTGTGTAGTCAATGGTGTTTATTCACCAGGTACTGGCACTTGTGTGGCTGCTGAATCCGACTAATGCCCATTGGCATTATTCAGAGTCCTGGGAGGAAGTGCTGCTGCTATGCCAGAGACTGGAAAAACAGGTCGCTTCCAAATGTCTGCATTGAGGATTTCCTGTGGTATTTTACTTCTGAGACTGGCCTCTCTGCTTTCCCCTGCTATTGCAGACATGGTGGAAATCTTGTTTACACACCTAGAAAATACACCTCTCTCTCTGTACAGTGAAGGATGTAGTGATAAGACTGGTTTATTTCTTCTTTCTGTACAGCTCCTGTTAACTGTTCCTGCTTATCTAACATGTTTTATCTCTTGTTCCTAGGCAGTATATGGTGCTACTGCCATCTGTGATACACACTGATTCTCTTGAGAAAGTCTGCATTCAGCTGACCCACCTGAATGAGTCTGTGACGTTGAGGGCCACGCTTGAGTATCAAGAGGAAAACAGGAGCTTGATTGATGATGTGGTGTCAGAAAAGGACATGTTCTCCTGCATCCCTTTCTCTGTGAGTATCTCATCCTTGTGTGCTGATCTCTTGTGCGAGGGATGAACTGTAAGGGCATTAAGTAGTGATGAACAGAGTAAGACTGCCCACCCTCAACACCCTCTCTCTGCTGAGATCTCCTTAGCATGCTACCTGAATGAGTAATGCTGAATCCTGGAAAGCCAGCCCCACTCCAGGACAGGAGGAGGAGAGGCCAGGAGAAAGAAGTGGGTTTAGTATTGACACTCCTGTTGGCTGTTTCATGAATAGCTTTTGCAGACAGCTTTCCACATCATCCTTCAACAGCCATAGATTTTCACTTGAGAGGCTTCTAACTGGAATAGAGCTCAGACACTTCTTATCTTGTGGATCATGGAATCACAGAAATAATGTGAGAATATAGAGCTGTGATTTCCTGTGTCTGAAAAAGGAGGTGAGTCAGGAAATTCTTAGCTTAGTGTAACTGATAGCCTCAAGGACTATGACAAGTCATGGGCAGAGAAGAAAGTTGATAATCTGGTTTAGAGCACAGGTTATGTCTTTGGCTTAAAGGCTGAAGAACTCGCCTTTAGGGCACTGAACAGGTTGGCAACCATGTCTGGGTTTGTCAGATATAGGCTGAGTCCTTCTGCAAGCAGTAATGACATTGCCTGAAAGAAAATGGAGATTATTCCATTTCCCCTGAGAATGTCAAAAGGAAAAGGACATAAAGGTTTTGGTCAAGGCAGTAAGAATTTCTTAAACTGGGTGACAGAGCTGGGAGTTCCTTTGCTGCACAACACTTGCACAATCACTGCACAGCAGCAGGAATGAGTAGGAATATGGACAAGCAAAGATCACTTCTTGTTCCTGATTTTATTTTCCCTCAGCTCTATGTCATGTCCATCAGGAGTATATTAAATCTCTTATTCTATGAAGTCCGGTTTAGTTCAGGAAGCCTTCAACAGTGGTCCATAACACAGTTGCTTTCTTACTCTCCAGCTTCCAAAATCAAATAGCCAGTCACCAGTTATGTTTATCACTGTGATGGTGAAGGGGGCAACACTGGAGTTCAGGAGTCGCAAGTCGGTGCTGGTTGAGAATTCTGAGAGCCTCATCTTCGTCCAGACAGACAAACCCATCTATAAGCCTGGACAGACAGGTACCAGGGAAGGGGTGGAGGTCTGCGTTGAACCAAAAATTTATAGTAAAACTGTTAGATTGTGCTGACCAAATATCACCTGCTTTTAGTCGGGGTCAAAGCTGCAACCACAGGGCTGAAGCTTATGTTTCTAATGTTCCTGGTGGGAACAATTTGAGGAACCTTAAGACAGGTGCATGTACTTGGGACATCTGCACACACTTGTTCTGTCATTGGGGGCTCTGTGGTTATGGTCCATGAAGCTAAGGTCTGCATTAAAATCAGAGAAAGACTGTTCGTCCTGTAGAGAATAGGGCAAAAATTCAAACTAAGCAAAGAAATGGCTTCCAAAGCATCAGCTGATTGTGCTCAATGAAGACACAGAGAACCATATAAGCCATTTCTTTCTTCTGGGCCATTGATCTCCTAAATTTGGCTTGGACAGGAACTAATGTCCTAATAGAGACAATGAATTCTCTATCCATCCAGAGCCAACATAAACCTGCAGCCAAGTGCTGAAGTAGTTTGCTTGCATTCATCCTCCCTAAGAAGTCAGTCTAATTAGAACAAAACTAGAAGACTTGTGTGAATGCCAATGTAAAAATGTGTCCTTGTGAAGCAGACAAAGGCAACTTCAATCCAACTTTGGTCCCAGTTAGTGAGATTTGGATGTCCATGATGAGTAACATGTTAACACTGCTAGAAGTTTGGCTAACATCCTCTTATTCATGTAACTTCTTACGTGGATAAGCTGCTAGCATGAATTATTTTTCTGGTGAATGGAATTTCTTTAGAAGAGAACATCTCTGTTCTCTGTTGTACCATTTGTTTTTGCGACTTATGATTTCTGGTTGATGATTACACTGTGTAACCTCACTGTCTGCCTTTCTCCATCAGTCCTGTTCAGAATTGTTGCACTGAATAAAGACTTCCATCCCTTGAATGAGGTGGTAAGTATGATACCCCTTTTCACTAATTATTTGGCCTTAAGTCATCTATGTGGGGAAAGGGAGGAAAGAATTGTCTTTTGGCAAGAGCTCTCAGTACACTGAGATAGTTGTGCAATTCTTGGGTTACGTCAGATTCTTGTTAACAGGATCTTTTCTTCATATTTCTGCATAAGGCTGCCTTCTGCCTTCTTGGAAAGGTTTTACAAACTGCAGATAAATGGTGCTGGTGTAAAAAAACTCAGAAGTGAGCAAATCTGCCATTATCACAGTGTTCACTTGTTCTTGTTAGTACTGAAGATCATACGGAGTTAGTAATTTCAACTGACTTTTCTGCCTGAGACAAAGGTTTGTCCTCCACACCTTAATGTACCTCAGAATTCTGTTACTCCATACAAGGAACTTTATTCCTTATCCCACTAGGTGAGCAGTTTGTTCCCTGACATGTAGTCATAGCCCTGGTAATTTGACTGTATTGCACTTCAACTAAATGTGCATTCTAAGTGTGTTTGTTTCTTTCTTTTCTTTCTAGCTTCCTCTTGTCTTTATTGAGGTATGTACAAACATTCAAGTCATCTTCACATTTATTGCGCCTCTGTCTGGGCATCATAACTACCAGTTGCCTCAAGATGATTCTTGTCTAATTTATTAAGCAGGTCCATAGCGTTAATTTGAATATACAGAACTTCAATTCATATGATGGCAACTATGTACTCTGGGCCCAAGTTACAGCTTCTTCTATTGTTCAGTCATGGGCTCCCCACATGACTATGCCAGTGCTACCACTCGTACCTTGTAGCTTTCTGAAACACTGAAGCTAGGCTTCCCCTCACAGCTTTTGCCAGTCCTTTTTAGTTCTCATTGCAGACTCACACTGTTCTTACAATCTCCTTGTGATCTCGTTATTTGTAGGACCCAAAGAAAAACCGTCTGTATCAGTGGACAAAGGCAGAGTTAAATGGGGGGTTAATCCAGCTATTCTTCAATCTCTCCTCTGAACCTATGCAAGGGACCTATGCAGTGGTGGTGCAGAAGGCCTCTGGGAAGACAATTCGGCATCGTTTCTCTGTGGAGGAGTATGGTAACTGTCACTGCAGTTTCAAGTTCCTAACAGCTAGTCCTGTGGGGCATGAAAACTTAATGAGACAGGGTGGTAGGTCTGACCAGGATGTCCAGTATGGCTGGAAAGACATCTCTGTGTCTTCTCCTTCCCAAGCATCATCCCTTTCTGAGGAGTGAAGACTGAAGGACTTCAGCAACCTAAGGCGTAGGTCATGCAGTGCAGTTCTCCTGACTGCCTGCCTTGGCAAGGTTTCTATCAGGAGGACCAAGTGTGCTTGGTCTGCCCATAAGCCCCGCCTCCTTTCAGAGGTGATTTAAGGCCACAGCTGACTACACGCATTTTAAGTGTCATGCTGTGAATGTGGGACTCCACACCCTGAGCCCAAAGTCCTGACCTTTTGTATTGACTGGAGCTGACTGTAAGTTCATAATTTGCCTGTCCTCCCTCGCGAGCTAAGCCTGTAGCTTGTGTTACACCTTAACCTTTCTCTGGTACTCTCTCTAAGCCAATTCCATCTGCTTGGCTAGAAGATTTGTAGCCCACTACTCACCTGCTCAAGCCAGAACAACATAGTCACAGCCAAGATAACCTCCCACCTCAGTAAGACAACTGCAGCCCTTGTTACTTGGTCTGACATGATCTGGCTCATGCAGCAGAGATGAGTCCTGGAAGATGCGTCTGGAAATCCTTTGACCTCTTTCAATTGCATGACTGCCCTGTGCTCTGAATCCCTCCTGGTTCTCCCAAGACAGTCACCATCCACTTCTCCTCCTGCAGATGGGTTTGGATGTAATGTCATTCTGTGCTATGTCACCAGAGAGGCTATGGGGTCTTCCTATTTTGCAAATTGGTAAGACCTACGTGCTTCAGAAATGCAGAAGCTAGGCTGCAGTCCCAACTCTATGTTTGTGAGAGACCTGTATAGGCTTAGGTCTCTAATTTGCTGTATGCTACAGCTGTGGGACTGGTAACCCATGTGTTATCTAAGCTGCTGCTGCATTTTAATAGCTGGTGTAATAGTCCTATCTTCTTATCTGGCACAGCAGTTGGCTGAGTGCCTGTGGTTGTCACTGACTTGAGTGGGATGTGGAGATGAGAGAAACCTCTAAATTCTGACCATTTAGACACAAGAGATTTCAAATCATTTTTAAGAGTAGACTTTGGATAGCCTTCATTTCTCATTGTTATGTTATTCACCACCACATAGACTATTTTCCTTTGGTTCTGCTGCAGTGCTGCCAAAATTTGAAGTAACAGTGAAAATGCCCAAGGTGATCACCATTCTTGATGAGAAGCTGAAGGTGACGGTTTGTGGTCTGTGAGTGTCATTCTTTCAAGTCCTTCTCAGTTTGTGGTTTTTCTTCAGTTACTGATGAAAGTCTAGTTCAGAGATTGAGATGTGATAATTATATTTCTCAACCATTTTAGTGTCACAAACCCACACAGACTACATCTACCATTAGACAAAGGGCAGGAATTATTGCTTGGGGCACCTCATGTGTAACATGTAGGAACATATTATTCTGTTTAGTTTACTTGGGAATGATGTTTAAGTGTGGCTTCTACTTGTCATTGTGGAGAGGAAACTGTAAGTGATGCAGGCTCTCTGTTTCCTTTGGGCTACTTCATTTGATTCAGCATGGTGTGTTTGTTCCACACATCCTACAGGGAGAGCCATGGCCCAGGGCAGAAGAATGAGCCAGAAGAACCCATACATACACAAACCAGTTTCATCAGAACTGTGTGATGGGGTAGATAGATACTTGCACCTTGTTCTCCAAGATGAAGGTTACTTTCAACTAAATTAGCATTAGGGTAAATGAATTCTGAAGACTTGTGTACTATTCCCAGGGATGCAATTGGAACTATAAGATTCTGCTTCTGCCCCCATTTCCAAGCTTGATCCTAAAATGTCGCCAAATTTCTTTCTACTTTTTATTTCCTGTGATGACCCTGCTGTATCCCGGAGGCAACTCTGCAGAAGGATCCTAGCTCCACTAGGGGTGAGATAGGAATTTTTCTCCACCCCTCTTACATTCCTAATGGTTCCATTTTTCTTCCAATCCTTCTCTGCTGGTAGATACACATTTGGGAAGCCTGTTCCTGGGCTCGTGAGCTTCCGTGTCTGCCGGAAGTTTAAGCATGCAGCCACCACCTGCTATGGTGAAGAAGCTAAAGCAGTGTGTGACGAGTTTTCTGGACAGGTAAGTCATGATTACTCTTGTGGGTAGAGTGATAGGAGAAAGTGTGGTTTATTGATTGTGCCTTGTATGGAACAAGCTTGCTCTAACAAAATATGTACAAGTGTGGAGAAGGGAGAGATTCCATATATTTTAAGGGAGCCCGAAGCAGGAGAAAAGATGGGATGCAAGATGAAGTGTAAAAGGTAAAAGTCAGGGGAAGGTCTGTGCAGTAAGAAAGATACGTGTAAAGGCAAGAAGCTGATGGGGAAGGAGTAGATGGAAGGAACAACAACAGCAACAGAAAAATTGGGTCAGATGGAGTATAGAGATTGTAGGATTGAGATAGAAAAGGCAATGAGAGCAGAGTTGGGGTTGGCTTACACTGGAAGCAGTGTGTTGGATCAGAAGTTGGTATTAGAAGCAGGAAAGCAGCAGAAATCAGGGGAGGGGTGATGCAGTTTGAGAAGAAAGAAAGTCATAGATTTAGCAGCAGTGGTTGAGACAGAAAAAAAATCACATTTTTGCTCTTCAGACTGGCAAGTCTGCAAGAACAAAACTGAATGGTGTTTGGAGCATGGACAGGAGCAATTGTAGAAGCTAAATGTAGAAGCTGGAGTAATAGCAGTTATGGAAATATGCCAGGACAAGAAAGCAAGTAGAAGACAAGCTTATGGTCCTTGGTGTCTACTAGAGTATGATCCCCACAATTGCCTCTGCCACTACTGTTGTTATCCATGCTAAAAGAAAATACGAACACTGCAGTGCTAACCTCTGGTCCAGGCATCTCTTCCCTTTTCTTTGGAGACCTGCCTGGTTCTTAAAGATGCTAAAGAGAGGTGGCAAGCTTTCAGAATAGTTTTCCAGCTGTCATCTTCTTTCTGCACATACGCGGGCTTTAGTTTATGTATCACTTATGTGATTTGTGAATTTTAAGTCAGTAGCTATCTTTTGATGTGCTTGATGCCAGCTGAACAATTTCTGTATGGCATACACTTCAATAATTCCCTGTGCTTCTGTATCAAATGTTTAGAATTTCAAACACACATATGCAAAAATCATCTAGGTTACAAACTCTTTGTCCTGATGTTGCTGCAAATACTTCAAAAAGCTGCTTGCTGAGTTATTTATGTGCTTTTCCAGTTTTGATAAAACCAACAAAGGTCTTGATCTGTGAGGTTATGGGTTTCTCTTCCAGTTTAGGGCAGAACACAGTGATGGATTCATTAAGCTGGAGAAACATCATATAGATGAGTCCATAACTGCCACCTTTGTTTTCCTCCGACAGACAGATAACTACGGTTGCGTTTCTGAAGTGGTAAAGACCAAGTTGTTCCAGCTCAAGAGAAATGGATATGAAAATAAGCTCCATGTGGAGGCTAAGATTAAAGAGGAAGAGACAGGTATGAATAAAATGAAGAGGTCTGTAATAAGCCGAGTAGAGGAGCCTGACAATTAGAGGTAAGGGAGTAAAGCAGACTCTCGCTTTTCTGGAATCTTGAAGTTTTCCTACTTGAAGGCCAGAAGGATCAACAAAACTGCTTGTTCAGCAAAGAATAGTTGGCCTACAGTAAAAGTAATTCTGGTAAGGCAGTGGCAAATTAATTCTTCATGCTTCTTCCTGCAGGAGTGGAGTTGACTGGAACCAGTTTCTCTGAGATCACAACTACAATTAGCAAAATCATCTTTGAGCATACGAGCTCCCACTATAAACCTGGAATCCCCTTCTTTGGGCAGGTAGGTAAACCGTGAGAATGGAATGCCATGAGTGCCAAACAATAATTCTACTGAATCTCCTGGACAGATCCGTATCCTGCCTTTACAAAGATGCTGGATCTCAGTGTTGCTAATCCCAGTGGTCTTCCTCTCCTCCTCATGCTCTCAAACTGGAGAACAGCAACTGAGAGCACAGCCCTCATTTTGCTTACCTCTCTGTCCTTGTGCTTCTGCTTCTCCAGTCAAGAAAAATTCTCCTTTTCCATTTTCCCGTTTAATAGGAGGCCTAAGGGGTGTGAGTGCCTATCAATCTCCATGTTCACTCTCTGACCCAGAGGAAGAGATAAGAAAAGGCCAGAGAAATAAGATTCAGAAAGTTTGCAGCTCTCTCTGAAAGAGATAGATGATGTGCATGTAAAGCGCGCTGGAGCCTTCCTTGTCTGACGTGAGGCTGACATCCTTAGCTTGGTGGTCTGTCAGTCTGTTCAGATGACAGGCATTGCTCTCCTTCTATACTCTACGTTTTTTTTCTGCTCCAGGTAAAGCTAGTGGATGGGTCTGGTGCTCCAATTGCCAAGGAAATGGTGAGGATTTCTTTAGGAGAAGTCTGGGAAAACTGCACAACAAATGAAGAAGGCAGGGCATGGTTTGTCCTGAACACTTCCATGTCACAATTCGATTCTCTTGGAATAAGGGTGAGTCCTGCAGGCAGAGGGGGAGATGAAATGACCCACAAAGCTGGAAGGGGAGTACTTCTGAAGTTTCTATTATATAAGCAAAACCACTTAGGTTCTTGTTCCTGGTTCTTTGTGCCAACCTTGACATCAATGTGGTGGAAAAAGCTGTACAACAAATCAGGTTGCCATGTCACAATTGTACTTAGCTTGTGAGTATTTGATTTCTGTTTGACAATAGCTTAGAAGGAACGTCAAGAGATCATAACAGTCCATTCTGCTCCAAGGGATCACCAGCCCTACCTAGCCAAATCTGTTTCAAGGGACTAAAGTCTAAGTCCCATGATTGAGTGCTGCTAGTACTTCACGGTATTTTCAATTAAATTATTTCCCAAATGTCTCATCTAAATATCCTTTGTGACTAGTTAAGGCAGTCTGCAGCTCTCAGGGTTTAATTTAGCATTCTGAGTTTCTAAGCTGTCGTCCTCATTTTTTTTTCTTTTTCCTGCCGTAAACCATTCACAGAAATTCTCTCCCTAGTGTGGGATTTGTTTATCTGGGAAAAGTGCCTATGAGCATACTTTGGTTAGTGGAAAATGCAATATATATGTAGTATGCACATTTTATTATATCTCACCCTGGAGTAAGGCAGATGGTTTAAAGTTGTATTTGCTCTTCTCCCTACAATTGTCTTGTCACATATTAAAACCATTAAAAATATCCAGAAGTTGCCAGGGTTTTGCAGAATATAGAAAAGGCAAGATACCCAGGTAGTAGTGAGAAAGGAAGTAAGGGTACGTGAGGCGCATGAAATGCTGAAGTAGAATCCTTCTAAATGTGAAATATCTTCCTCTAGCTCTCATTTTTAAGAAGACGTTAACTGTCTGAGTTCCTAAACTTCTATTCAATTTAGGTTTTGAATTCTCAGCTGGAAACTTTTCCTTCTTTTCCATAGCATCCTTAGTTTGATCTTGGGACTAGTAATCTTCGAACCAAAGAGCACTATCCCTTCTCCAGTACCAATAATGGGAAAATAAAAATAAAAATCAGCTTCTCTTCTCTTTAAACTAACATGATATTTGGGAGGGCAGAGTTCTAGGGTGAAGATAGTAAATAAACTGATATGATTCAGCTTGTTTAAAACAAACTCCGGATTCTCTGGGAATTAGATCATTCCCAATGACTTGCTAAGAATACCCCCACCCTGTCCTGTGTCTTACAATTCACAGTGTTTTTTTGTAGACTACGTTGTTGCTTAAATACAAAAAATACCAAACTTTTACTACTAGGCCATAAATTTTGGCTCCAGTTTAGCCACCTGTGTTTGAGGATCTATTTGTGCATTTTCTCCCTTTCCAGGCGACTCATAAAGTAAACCGTCATTGCTATGACAGTACCTGGGTTGTTCCATATTATGAAGATGGCTATCTCCCACTAAAGCGCTTTTACTCTCCGAGTAATAGCTTCCTTAAAATTGAGCCCAAGTCTGAGACAATAAGCTGTGGCTCCTCCACAGAGGTCCGGGTGCACTATATCCTCACCCCGGAGGCCATAGGAGCACAGAAGAAAATCATCTTTTATTGCCTGGTAAGCTTGCACCTGCCGTACAGTGAAGTTGCCACTGGTCGGGGGACTGGTGATGGAAATTGTGGTTTATGACAGCAGACTTTAAACACTTTCCCATCATGCTTCATATGTTCCTTACCCACATTAAGGAGGGTCTGTGTTTGAGGCAGAAGCGTAAGTACATCCCAGAGACCCCCCGGTGAGCACCAGTATCATTCTAGAGGGAGGCAGAGAGCAGCTGAGCAAGTTGCGATCAGGAAGCATACAGCTTGGTTGTTCTCCTCTCAGATTCTTCAGTCTTTAAGGTTTGGCATGTGCATGATCTCCACCACAGCAGTGTTTCTTCTTCCATTCAGGTGATGGCCAAGGGAGTCATTAAGAAAGCGAGCACCTACATTCTGGATTTGGACCAGGAAAATGGTGAGTTTCTCGTTCCTAACCAAACTGTTGTTGTCCTGGGAGGCTAGGCAGCTGTGGCAGCCACAGGGTTCTTACATACAGATGCAGGGATCCAGATCTATATGTCCCCTAAGATATGGGAAGAGTTAAAGCTTTTTTTCTGTACCCTTACTCTTTGCACAGATTTACTCTGATCCCTTGTGCCAGCTGCCTTTCTCCTCATATTGCATTTCTGGGGCGTCAGTGTTCCTAGAAGACACAGAGCAATGGTCTGTTTTTAGAGGCTGAACCAAAATTCAGCATGCTTATACACTGGTAAACAGGACTTGAAACAGGCCTTTTCAGTCAGACAGTGAGACTTATGCATCTCTGTGAGCACCACTTCATCCTGCTTGGTGTATCATCATTGCTAGGATGACGTTCGTAAAGAGATCAAACCTAGACTTTGGCTGCTCCAAGAGCAGATTGTCTATACCTTAACTTTTTGCTCTTATTTTGTTTGCTAGCCAATGGGGTCTTCCTACTAGAGCTGCCTGTACAAGCTGATATTGCTCCAGTGGCCCAAGTGCTGGTTTACACCACTGCCCCCAGCAGGGAGGTGATTGCTGATTCAACCAAGTTCAATGTAGAAAAGTGTTTCAGCAATAACGTGAGTATCTGCTTTTTGAAGGAGCTAAGCTCTTTCATTTAGATTCCCTAACACTGGACAAACCACCCATCAGTTTTTCCAGGTAGCTTCAGTGCTTACTTGTTTGTGCTAGCTTGGAGGAGATGAGATGTTGGAACAAAGGTGCTAGTAGGGTGTACACTGATAAAACCCCTCTTAGCAATTAGTCACAGCCGCTGATCTCACAGATGGTCCTGGGTAAGAAAAAGGGAGAATGCATGTCTTATGTCATGCTACAACCCATGTATTTCACTCAGTGTCCCACAAACTCATTCCAGCAATGAGGTAGCTGTGTTTATGGCCACAGAGCAAAAGTAAAATGCATGCAGCCCCAGTGCAGTGGAGGCTTGTCAGGTCTTTGAGCTCCTGTGTATCTCATCCTGTCATTTTAATTTCTGTTGTATGTAAATGGAGATAAACCTTGCCTGAACTGCTGAGCAATGCACAGTGGTGCTTCAGTAGCAATCGTGAGACTGAAAGAGTGCAGAAAAATAGAGCCTTCTTTCCGTAAGCATGTGGACCATTGTTCTCTTCTAGCCCCAAATGTTCCTTAGACAGAAAAGCAGATTGATGTATGAGCAGCCCTAAGGAAATAACAACTTGGGGAGCTTGGTCATCTGAATTTTGCTCATATATTAAAGGTCACACTATGCACTGCATTAAGGCCTGGGTACAAGCCAAGTCCCAAGTAATTTACATGCTTAGATATTGCTTTCTTCTCGAAAAGCATCCTGAATTCAAAGCTGTTGTTAGACCAGGCAGGACAGACTTTGGGCTATCTCTGTGTTAGATGCTTTTCTAGTAGCAAGTTTACCACAGGCTTTTTTCTGCCATTTCCTGAAGAGTATTGTTTTTGCAGTCTCATAATTATGAGTCTAACCTGGGAGAGATGGGGGGTAGCAGCAGAAGGCATGCGGTGATCTTACAGGGACATGAGGGAGGCTGGCTGCTGAAGCTGCTTTGCATGGCAACGTTTACTCTGAGGATGTTTCGATCATTGCACGTTAGGGAAGGATTTGTACTGCTGAGGAGAGGGAAGATTTATGCATCTCAGCCATCTTAATACAAAATCCTTTGAGAAGATCATAACAACTTTTGCTAGCAAGAACTTGCAGGGCAGAGGTTGGTAGGGGGTTCTTAGAGTTTTAAGTTAATTTTTGGGGAGTGCACACCAAGTCTGTCAGGCCTCAACCAACGTACTAGTTCTTCAGAATCATTATCAGCCAGTAGATATTGCAATATTGCCAAAGTGGATCACTATTCCTCCTGTTACCAAAGAATCTGCTAAGCAAAGTATTAGCAAGTTTGTTTTCACTCCACATACAATATCTTGGTGCTGTACAGAGACTGAAACTGATTTAAGACCATGCCCAGCTGCCTGAACAGGTCTTGCCACTATGTGGGATTTTCTCATCACATTTGCAGTGGCCATAAAACCTAAAGCTACTTTAAAAGTTTTATGAGAAATGGTGATGCTTGAAGTTGCCAAGAAGAGTTAGTGCTGATTTGGCTGACATTGCAGGAAGGGAACCCAGCTCTGTAGTAGCACAGGGTAGTGGGTTGTTTGTAGATGCATATGTGGACTTTGTAAGGTCGGAACCGATGCACTCAACTAGAGGGAAAAGTCCTGCAGGGGTAGAATGTCTGTGATGTAGCTTTTCCTGTGGTTATAGGTGGACTTGAGCTTCTCTCCTCCTGAAGGCCTGCCTTCATCTGATGCTCGCTTGCTGTTCAGAGCCTCCCCGAACTCCCTCTGTGCTGTCCATGCTGTGGATAAGAGCATTCTCCTCATGAAGCCAGAAGCTGACCTGTCACCCAGCTCTGTAAGTGCTTAGTCTGTGGGGCGACTTGGAGCCTGGTCCAAGCAAGCGCTGCCAAAGGCTGGGGTGGAAACAGTGGAACAGTCAGTCCATCTTGTCAGTGCTGACACAGGAAAGCTGCCCTGTGCTCTTTCTCATCTTCTGCCAACTGGCAAAAAGATGAGAACTGGGCAGCAGCTGTTTCTTAGGGATTCTGTGACACTGCAGGGATGGCGATTAGGAAGCTCTTTTAAGGGGACTGCTTCTCTTGGCCAGAGCTAAATTCTATTGTGTATTTGATGATTATTTTTCAGTTATTCTCTCCAGCCATGGATTCTTTTTCTTGAAGTAGCATCTGGAAATGTCAGAGAGCTTATTCCCCACATGCCAAGCAGTAAATGACAATCCCTGAGTAGGGACAAAGTACTGCAGATGGACTGGCCAGTGTAATTTATGATATATTTGAGCCATAATCATAGAATCATAGAGTGGTTTGGGTTGGAAGGGTCCTTAAAGATCATCCAGTTCCAACCCCCCCCCGCCATGGGCAAGGACACCTCCCACTAGATCAGGCTGCCCAAGGCCCCATCCAGCCTGGCCTTGAACACTTCCAGGGATGGGGCATCCATAGGTTCCCTGGGTGACCTGTTCCAGCACCTCACCACTCTCATTGTGAAGAAATTCCTCCTTTCGTCTAGTCTAAATCTGCCCCTCTCCAATTAATAGCCTTAGTCCCTAGTCCTATCACTACATGGCTTTGTAAAAAGTCCCTTCCCAGCTTTCTTATAGCCCCTTCAGGTACTGGTAGATCACTATAAGGTCTCCTTGGAACCTTCTCTTCTCCAGGCTGAACAACCCCAACTCTCTCAGCCTGTCCTCATGTGGGAGGTGCACCAGCCCTCTGATCCAGAGTAACACGCTATCCATAATGAAAGAGGCAGTATCTCCAAATTCAGATATCTTTTTTGACTCCCAAATTCCAATTGGTCCCATGACAGGGAGGACCATGGCAATGTGGATCTATGTGCAGGTGATGCGACTGTTATGGTGCTTGCATCCAGCTCCCTCAATTGTGTTTTGTGACAGTGGACACTGAAAATGCCAAATACCCTGGCTTTGTTTGCCTAGGTGTACAGCTTGCTGCCAGTGAAGGAACTGCGTGACTATCGCTATGATGCAGGCATGCTCTTGGAGGAACCCCTGGGGAACTGCATCCCCTTGACAAAGGTATTTCTGAATGGGATCACCTATTCTCCAGTGGTGGAGATGAACGAAGAGGACACTTACAGCATCTTAAAGGTATGGCCCTCTTGCATGGTTAGGGGATGGAGTGGGAGAAACTGAGAATGCTTAAGCAATCTGTGACATGATGCAATATAATAAGGGTAGGGTTTGTGAATCTGGATGATCTGACACTAATTTTTATCCAGAGGCAAGTTCAGTGAGCTTCACCTGTCTTGCCAGCTTTGCTCTCAACTTGGTGGAAAAGGGATCAATCTCAAAGTTTTCCTCTTACAGAAAAAGCTTTTAGGTTGACTTCAAATAAGGTTCTAATGGGAGGTAAGTAATCCTATGTCACTAGTTACCCAAATAAATCAATATGTCCTTGAGCTGCATCGTAGCAGGTGCATGTTTACTTCCAGAGAGAACACTATATTATCTCAGTGGCTCATCCTGACCCATAGGCTGGAATTGGACTGGAACTAGTGTGCTAGAAATAGAGGGGAATCTATCCTTTGGTCTCTCTGAGCCACCCAGGCACCCAGACCCAAGGCTGCGGAGGATCATCGCAGGGTCCAATGCACAGCTTCTCATTTTGAGGCAGTAAAATACCAGTGTCAGGTCTGCTAGGTGAACCTCAACAAGAAGCAGTAAGAAAAAGCCCATGTTGGTTTCTCTCCCATAGGAAATGGGTTTAAAGGTTTTCACAAATACCAAGGTGAGGAAACCTTGGTACTGCAGTGCACCTGGAGGATCCCACTTTGCATCAAGAAGAATCGGGAGTGCAGCACCTCTGTATGTGAGGGCAAACGGTAAAGGAACTAAGTCTTGTTACTACCTCTGTTCTCAACAAAGATCTTGTCTGTGTTTTGGGTTGAATATCTAAACAAGAGCTGGGGCTGTGTATTGAACACCTGGAAGCAGAAGTGCTGGGTTCGCAGATTTTAGCTTCTGCATGAGTGTAGGGCTTCTCTCTCTTCTCTTTTGTTTCGTTGTGAAGGTGTACAGACAAGCTCTGATGACTCCATGTTAGAATTCAGCAGAACTAGGCAGTTTTCAGACTCAGGCAGAGCAGAGGATATTATTCTGCTGCTGAATTCTCTGTTCACTAGGCTTTTACAGCAGACTTAAAGTGTGTCCAGCAGCATTTACAGTCTGTCCTCGTTGACTCATCCATTTTTATGAACTGTCAAAACGAGAGGAAGTGGATGACAAAATTTTCAGTGACAAGCTGGTATTCTTTGGGGGCTTAGAAAGTTAAGATGCATGTGGCAGAAGTCTAGTCTGAAATGGACTCACCTTATTTCTAAGGGTTATCTCAACTCTTAGACTCTACCTGTTTGTATGGTAGAACTGATCATGTCATCCTCCAGAGACTCATATTAATCGAAATACCCTAGAAAATCTAAATTATTCTAGGTGATTAACTGAGTTTTCCTCTGGCACAAGTAACTGTGCTTTTGTACACTTCTAATGCAAGTTGCTAAAGTGCAGGATACATGATTTTAAATTATTTTAAACTGCAATAGGCAGCAGTAAGAAAAATTAAATACCATGACAGACAAACACAAACAAGCCACTTGTCATTTTGCTAGGAGCTGTGATACTGCTCTGACTGATTGCATCTTTCTCACGTGCCCTGAGACCTCAGACTCTGGAGGTGCCTGTTGCACAGATAGTATGGATACTTGATAGCTACACAATTTTTATCTAAGTGTAGAAGTTAATTTAGCCAAAGTAAAGATTTTATTCAAGAACTTTTCTTCTTTGTCTATTTGAGTGGATTTCTCTTTCCGTTTGCCAAGCAAACCAAGTCTCACCCACCTTTGCTTCTGAGTTGTTCAAACCCGAAGAAAACAAAGGCTCATTTTTTACCAGATTTCATCCCAAACTCAGAATGTTTTCTTGGGAATAATTTTTGCATGCAAAAATTTTATTTTAGTCATAAAGTCTGTTTTTACATTTCCCAGATTTCAACTGCATGTTTTAAGTTTAAGCATTTTCAGCCTAGTTCATAGATTTGGCAAGGAGGTGGATTTCTGAGTCACATGACCCTACAAAACCCACTGCAACAGAGGGATGTTCCCTTGCTAGCTGGCCTGATGGGCTGGAGAGGGATGTGACAATAAGACTGTACCCAAAAGGGAAAAGGCTGCTTGCACAGAAGGTCATAAATAGCTCTTTGCTCTAAGCAACATCCTTATTTTAACTTTTTGAAGTTCTTCCCCACAATCTTTGAGGTTCACTAGCGATCAGAAAGAAATAATGGGAGGTTAGCACACTTAATAAACCTCAACCCTGAAACTTCACGGTTGCTGGTACCAGTGCTTACTACAGCCACAGCAAACATCTGCTGCCTGCATAGCTTCTGACTGCCACATAGATCGCCACTTTCTCAGACAGAAGCATGATACTGGTATAGGTCTTGCTTCTTTTGAATTATCAGTAGGTGACTTCTTTTCCATCTCATTACATTCAGAACTTCGGGAAGGTAGAGTTCATCCCACATCATCCACACCTGAAGTGGTGACAGAAACAGTCCGAAAGTATTTCCCAGAAACTTGGATTTGGAGTTTAGTAACTATAAGGTGAGCACTGTGGGCTAGTTTCTTCCTTTTTAATAGAACTGTTTTTATAAAGTATTTGCCAAGCCTTTTCAATGCTAGAAAGTCTTTCATTGTTTGCAGCAATCACTTGTCAGTTCTCCGAGATGGAATTACCTTCAGCGATAGTTAGGTTTTTCCAAGGAGTGGTCATGGCTCTGGAAGGTGTGGGGTGGCTCTACAGTAGCAAACACACTATGCCCCATCATTCACGCAGGCAGTACTGTTCACTAGGGTGAGAGGAGTACAGATAGTCACCAAAATGCCATAAAAATCATCCTTCTGTCTTTGTTGTCTGTGCTTCATCAGCTCCGAGGGAAATGCTGATCTAGATGTGACCATCCCTGACACCATCACCGAGTGGAAAGCCAATGCATTCTGCACCTCAGCAGACATGGGCTTTGGACTATCTCCGACAGTGTCCCTCAGAGCCTTCCAGCCCTTCTTTGTGGAGCTCACCATGCCCTACTCTGTGGTGCGTGGTGAGGCCTTCACACTGAAAGCCACCGTTTTCAGCTACCTGTCTGCCTGCATCAGGGTAAGGAAGATTTAAAGCCTTCTCTCTACTTGTGTACCTTCTTGTTCACGTCTTGCTTCCACTTAGCTTTCTTATCTCTGAGTAGCCCTAGAACCTTAAACCCTCAAATTCTTATGTTATTCCTCCTATATACTCCAAACACAGAACCCACAACTCCAGCTCACTGCTTCTTTATTCCTGAAGAAGCAGTTATTGCTACGACTTCTTCACTCCCTCATAATCACCCTTCCCTGACTGTGCCTTTCTGCAACTGACAGGTCAATGTGACTCTGGCTCAGTCTACACATTTCCTGGCTGATCTGGTGGAAAACGAGGAAGAATCTCATTGTCTGTGTGAGAACGGGAGGAAGACTGTGGCTTGGCTGGTGACTCCCAAATCTCTAGGTAAAGGTTTCAGGGTGCTGAGAACTGCAGGAAGGGTATCTTTGTGCTGTTCTTTTCGTATAGTATTGGATGCTTGAGCAACAGTTTCCTGGGAAACACTGCTGCTGAGTGTCTGTCTCATCTGGTGTTATTTGGCAGGCAAAGGCTGGCAGGCTCATAGTGTCCAAGGTTCTGTATGGTACTATATGTAATGCCATCAAGCCTTGCAGCCCTTGGACAACATCTTCTGAAGCCAGAGATATTGCTGGCCAGCAGGGATGCTCTGTGAGCTCCACCCTCCACCTCCCTGAGGTTAAACACTTACCGTATGGAACCTTTGTGCTTGTGTTCACGGTTGTTGTTAAATGCTGTGGTAGCAGCTGTGGTATGTATGCAGGGTAGCAGTGTGTTGAACAGCAGTGGGGCTGGCGAGTCCCACCACTGTAGTGTGCTAGGTTCTGGAGTAGAGTCACAAAAATAGAGTTGTATTTAATGACAATGCAGATCATCTGCTCCAGGATGATTTCAGATACAGCTGTGTTCCTGTGGGAAAGAACCAGGGCCCAGGTGTGGTAGAAAATACCCATGCACAGGACTGCACTTTGAAACTCTCAGAAGTGGTAGTGACTCCCATCATCTGTCTCTCCCAGATAGCACTGTCTGACTCCTGTTTCTTCCAGGGCAGGTGGAGTTCTCTGTGAGCACTGAGGCCCTGCAGAACCAGCAGTCCTGTGGGAATGCCATTGTGGAGACCCCTGAGAAAGGGCGTAAGGACACGGTCATCAGACAGCTGCTGGTGGAGGTATGTGGGCTGTGAGAAAGGGAGGACTGAGCTTCCCCATGGGCCTGAGATGCAATTGGGCAGGGTCATAGATAATCTTGTTTAGGCTGCCTTTCCCATGGAAGACTGGACCAGACGGTCTCTTGAGGTACCTTCCAACCTGGTCTGGTCTGTGATTCTATAAGATCGCTACACAGTGTGGTGATGTGATGGTCTTACATCACCTTTATACTTGGCTGGGCTGCATAAAGACTACAGGTTAATAACACAGTGTCTTCCAGTACTCTAAACTTCCCCTGTCCCCTACAGTAACTGGACTCATACTCCAATACATCCTTTCCTTTGCCTCCTACCTGTCACCTCCTGTTTCAGTACGTCCTCTTTATGGCTCTCTCCTCCTTTTGAGACAGCTGCAGCAGGTTTGCCAGTCAGCACATGCTGCCTCTTTGCTAGTTGAGTGGCTGAGCAAATGGCCTCTTAAGCTAAGTGTTACACAGTTCTGGTTTGCTACCATAAATTGGTACAAGGATAAAGGTGAGAGATTCAAAAGAACTTATGGGAATTTGGTGGCTGTAGAGAAGCCTCCTTCAAAAATCCAGATATTATAAAAGCCCATGAAAATATGCTAAAATTTTTCATCTAATCCATTTCCTGTGGCAAGAAAAGTTGCTTATGCTATGTGGCATAGAGGCAAGTATTATGTGGAAGTATTGCGTGTCCTTTATAGGAAAATGCAAGTTAATTATTCTGGATGTGGTAACCTGGCAGGTAGATTCTATGTTCTTAGCCTTTCTCTGTATCATTAAAAACCTATTGCTTGCCTCTTGTGTTGTATAGTATCAATAATGTCACCAGATTAATATTAGAGTGCACAACATCTTCCCTTTCTCTTACCAACAGACACATTTGTTTTTCCCTAAAGCATCTGCAGCATTATTATAAATATCACTGCAGACATCTCTTCAGGACAGCCCCCTAGATCAATTGTGAACTTTTGCTAACAAAAGCACTTACTGTAGTGTTTCAGTCCCCTTGTTACAAGGATAAGCGTCTCTTACTTTGTACAATAGTTGCAGGTCATTCATATAATAGTCTTGCGGTGTCTCCCTTTCTTTTCCTGTCCTTCCTCCATGTACGACATAACCAATCACTTAGAATTGTGTTTCTTGTACTTTCTTAAATTATTATTTAAGAGCTTTGCATTTCAGGGATTGTTTGTGACTACCTCTTCTTCTCTGGTTCACTCATTTCTTTTTTCAAGTATCCTTTTTAAGGATTCTTCTGTCTGTTTGTACTTCTTGTTGCACTAACTTCTCACCTCTGTTGTTTTCCTTCATCCTACCCAAGCCTGAAGGAGTTGAGAAGGAAACAACTCAGAACTCTGTTCTCTGTGTAAAAGGTAAAGTCCTCTCTCCCCACCCTCTCCATTTGTTTTTGTGTGGTTCGATGGGCAGGATGTGGCAGGAGGAGGAAGATAGTGCTGCCTCTATCATATTACATAGGCTGGTATTTTAGATAATCAAAACATGCCCCATCAGTTGGGAGCCTGAGACTTAAGACAGAAGAAAGCTCTAGAAAATGAACCAACCTGCCTAAGCATTAAGGGATGAGCCAGAACAGATTTAGCATGAATGTTTGCATCCCTGTTCTCATGTGTGCTGACCTTGGAGTTACAAGTGATATCTCCTGTTCTCTAGCATACCCAGGAAAAAGCTGTAGAGATGCAATCTACAATGCCTCACAGAGGCTGCCCTTTCACTGAGGCCCTCTCCCCTTCCTTTCACTCTTTTCTGGGGGAGTGCACTGAAGCTGTGTGGGTCTTATTTCTTTCTCAGGAGAACCCGTGAAAAAGAAGTTTTCCCTGTTGCTCCCCACAAATGTGGTACAAGACTCAGGCAGAGCATATTTCTCAGTGCTGGGTGAGTAAGCAGCCTGGGAGAAGAACCATGTGTTGTTTCTGCCCATCTTATGTTGGCCTCTTACCTCACAGATTTTTCTCCTGGTTCCCAACACACCTTACTCCTGTGTTTCATCCTTTCTGACTCAAGCACTTTCCCTTCAAGTTGTGCTCTTTGTTTTCCCCTTTCTGCACACCCTTTTGTTCAGGGTTCTCTGCCAGTGCTCTAACTTTTCTCTTGTTCCCCTATTTTCCTTTTCTCTGTTTTTCAGTGTTTCATTCCAGGATCTTTATCAATCCAGATTTGCTTTTGTTCTTCTCTGTTGTCTCTGGTATCTCTTGTTCAGTAGCTCCCTCTGATTCTGACAGCCAGCCTTGAGTTTTGTTAATATCCCTCTTGTATTTCCTGCTACTCAGGTGACATCATGGGCACTACCATGATGAACCTGCACCAGCTCCTTCAGATGCCATTTGGCTGTGGTGAGCAGAACATGGTTCTGTTTGCACCCAACATCTATGTCCTGGACTACCTGAACAAGACAGGGCAGCTGAGTGAGGAGATCAAATCCAAGGCCATTGGATACTTAGTGAGCGGTGAGCTGGGACATAGCTTTTACTTGTGCTTTGGATTTTTTCCAGATCCTGCGTTGGGTGGTTCTGTCAGATGCTTGACAAATGTGGAAAGAGAATTTCTCTCATGCACAAATAGTCTCTGCTGTATGCTTGAGAAGGCCCTTCACTGCTTTTTGCTTTATTATTATCTGTTGCTTAAGCATTGGGGTGCCTGATTACTGCACCCACTATTTTCTGCTCCCTAATTGGGTTGCAGTGCTGTGCAGATTTATCACATGACCTGCTATGGTGAATTGTCCATTGCCATTAATGTGCCCTGTCTTCCTTCTGAAGAAAGGCAGGTGTTGCTTCTCCTCATGCAGTACAAGCAGTGCACAGAGGTGAAGATGTATCAGCCCCTCTTATTGGCTAGAATAAGCCTGATTTACTCCTCTCTCCTTTGCCTTTGCTGGTACAGCAGATTTTCTGTTCCCCCATCCCTCTGCAGAGTTTCTCTGGCATCTGAATCCTGTTTTAACTGCCCATTGCAGGCTATCAGAGGCAGCTGAACTACAAGCACCCGGATGGCTCTTACAGCACCTTTGGACCACGTTATGGCCAACCCGGGAACACCTGGTGAGATTTCAATGTCACATATGTCTTCCTCATGTGCTCCTCTTTCTCAGCTACACATTAATAATAAAAGCTGCATGACAGTAAATAGGAAATGCTGTTGCAGACCAACAGCTTTCTGGAGCTGATGTGATCACTGTGCTGCCTCCTACTTAATGAAATAGGCTGCATCAGACAGGTATGTGGGTGAAGCACATCCTCCCACCAGCAGCTCTGAGAACCATGACATACAAGAAGGAAATGGAAATAAATTGGGGGAAGAAGAGAGCAGGGATTTCACATCATGACTGAGAAAGGCTGAAGAGTTGCAGTGACAGCTCTTGTAGACTAGCATATGCTGAGAAGGCTGCTGGGAAAGCTGTCTCCATGTATGTGAAAAGGGTAATTGCAGAACAGTGCTGTATGTTATTTTTACTAAGAGTGCTGGTGTGTTCTGAAGCAAAGACAGCCTGGAGAAGCATTTGTGCAAGTTGCCAGTGTGACTTACTGCAAAGTTTTGAGTTGCTCCAGCATATAATTGCCTTGCATTTTCAACTTTAGGTAAGGGTAAAACTGGATAATTTCATCACCTTCGGTATGCTTTTAGTTTCTGAAACAGTAATTGGCTCTTCACAGCATGTTGGCTTCTCACCATATACCTGTTTCATCTCCATAACTGCTGTAACCACACCAGCAAAAGCGCTTTTAACATTATGTTCTGTACTTTAAAACTCTGGGGAGTTCTGGGAAACCCATGAGGTATGGATTTGTGCAAAAGTCCTGCCAGCAGACCACGAACTGTCAGGGATTTATCTACTCTTCCCTATCATTTTGAGTATTGCTGTTATGCAGATGATAATTGACATGGACCTCCCTACTTTTTCAGAAGAGATTTGTTTAGATACAGATCAACAATTGCTGTCCTTCAAACTCTAGCTTCAGCACAAGGGGATCAGAGGGTTTTATAAGCCAAGAGAGGGACAAGAAATTAAGGTAGGAAGCAGGGGTTTTTTTGACAGAGTTTTTGAGGGTTTTGTACATTTTTGATATAATATACATCTGGTCTGACTAATTGGCCCACAGTTCCCCAGGTGTTCTTGCCTTTATTCAGGCAGATGATGTGCACAAGGGCCCTGTCACCTGCGATGAACAACAGGCCTGCTCAAGCCTTTTCACTGCGCTTTCTCTCTTTCAGGCTCACAGCCTTTGTCCTCAAGTCCTTTGCCCAGGCCCGGCCTCACATCTTCATAGATGAGAAGCACATCCAGGATGCTTTGGTCTGGCTGTCCTTGAAACAGAAGGAAAATGGCTGTTTCCGCAATTCTGGGACACTCCTGAACAATGCAATGAAGGTAACATGTCTGCCTGGCTGATTTTTGTGAGGTTAGAACTTGACTGTAAGTCAGATGAGACTTTCTGTATAATCACCACAACAGTATGTGGGCTAACCTGCACTGTATAAGAAGTCTTGATAATTCCACATCATCTGCAAGGGAGAAGGGTATGCAAAGCAGAATAAAGTATTCCCACTGGAGCTGGAGAAAAGAGCGAGAAGCTAGGTGGGCTCAGCACTTACCTTTATGTTTCCCTGCAGGGTGGAGTGGACAATGAGGTCTCGCTGACAGCCTACATCACTATCGCATTGCTGGAGATTCCTCTGCCTGTAACTGTACGTGGCTGCACTCTAACTTGAGTCACTTATGTTCTGTTAGTCCATGATGACACAGTACAACCCAGAATTTGCTTAAGATTGGAAAAAGGACTTGGTTATTGAGCCTTGGGATATAAGAATTATCTGCTATTAATTCTGGAATATCTGGGACATGTTGTACCGTGCTTCCTAGATCTCATTCTGCCAGACCGATCCTCAAAGTTCAGTGCAATGATGTGTCATTTGTAAGGGGAAAAAAAAAAAAAATTCTCCCCAGCCTTCCAACTGCTGGTTATCTCTTTCCAGCACTCAGTGGTGCGTAATGCTCTGTTCTGCCTGGAAACAGCAGCAAGTGAGAAAGAAAACCATGTCTACACCAAGGCTCTGATGGCTTACGCCTTTGCCCTGGCAGGGAAGGAGGGGAAGCGGAAAGCATTGCTTAGCTCACTGGAAAAGGAAGCTGTGAAAAAGGGTGAGTGCTCCTGGTAGGCCATCGCTTTCTTCTAACCCACTGGTGTTATGTCTCCCCTTAACAAAATGTTATTTGTTGTTGGGTCAATGGCTGCAGCACATGGCTTCTCTGGAGGAGGAGGCTGATGGAGGGAGAGGAAAGATTTGTGCACAGGGATTGCGTTTTTGATAACCCTCTCTCAGTGCCTATTCCTACTTCTTCACTCCTAGTTCATCAGGAAACACCAGGCATCATTCCCACCGGTGCTGAACTGAAGGGTAGCTCTGCTGGCATCTGTCCTCAGCTCAGGCCTGTTGCCCCAACAGGCACTGCTTAGTAAAGACTCAGTACTGTTTATGGCCACTGCTTCATTCCAGTGCATTTAGACCAAAACTGACCTTGTACAGCAAAAGTGGTGATAAATCAAGGAAAATCTGCATGTGCTGAAAGAGAAATTGAACATACAGACCGTTCTGGAGTCCATAGCAGAAACTCTGAGTCTTCCAGGAAGCCATGTCATGACTTGGAAGCATTCTGGGAAAGTCAGGCCAGGCAGTGGGTTTGCCCAAGAGTTGGGCAGCAAAATTGTGAAGGATGTATCCCCAGCACCTCTTGCCTTTTCCACTTGCAGGTGACTATCAAGCCCTTGTCATATTTTTGGGGTCATTTTGCCTCACATGGCTTGTCACAGCCTGTCCCCAGCATCTCTACTCCAAAAGGAAGGAGTGTCATCCTTTTTAGGTCCCTCGAGGTGCTCAAGTGCACAAATACCTGTGTGAATGTGGAGTTTAGGACAAAGTGGTATCCAGGACTGAGGACTGAGCCTCAACAGTCTCAGACTAGTTGTAAATCTGTAGCAAATGTAAACCTAACTCTCCCACTTCATCCTGCATGACAGGCGCATCCTGGAGCCTCTGTCCTCCCAACTGGACTGGCAACAGAACAAGAACTGCCCTTCCATAACTACTAATAATTGCCTTTTGTCTTCTCTCCACTCTCCTTGCTCTTGTGAAGACGGGTCTGTCCATTGGCAGCGGCCTGGGAAAGAGCCCGAGGTTGATCTCCCTTACTATCACTACCGAGCTCCGTCTGCCGAAGTGGAGTTGACAGCCTACGTGCTCCTGGCTCACCTCACCTCGCAGCCAACACCCTCCCAGGAGGAGCTGTCATCTGCATCTCTCATTGCAAAGTGGATCAGCAGTCAGCAAAATCCCAGTGGAGGCTTCTCCTCCACCCAGGTGAGCTGCTTCCTTCCTGTGTCCTCAGACATCAGTGTCAGAAGATGGGAAGCATCAGAGACCTGTGTGGGAGCACAGTAAGCTTCACCAGAGCAGGGAATGTATTATGTCCCTGCAGCATCTCCCATGGCTGCCAAGGTCCCAAGAGGCTAGAGTATGACTTGTATGTCAAGTAGTGCCTCTGGGTACAACTGATCCAGAGACCTGGTTTCCTTGACGCAGTGGAGCAGATCGGTGGGGACCCAAGGGGTGTGTGTCTGTGCCACTGGAGAGAGCTCCCACTGCCATTTGTTTGTTTGTGCACGTGAAGTTGCTGCTTCTCCCTGTGTGGAGCAAGCAAAGGCTGCGCAGAGTTCCACATCAGGGTCCTCAAGGAACACACAACCGCTGGACAGAGGACACAGGAAGAGAACAGAAACATGCAAAAGCGGCTTCACCCTCTGTGCTTTGTACTTATGACTGGAGAACATGAAGAGTGGAGGAGAGGGGCCTGCCATCAGCAAAGGGCAGGCTGTGGGAGAACAGGCTATGGGAAGGCTGACTTTATCCCTCTGAGTGCTGAGACCCATCTTTTTCAGGACACAGTGGTGGCTCTCCAAGCCCTGTCCCTGTACGGAGCTGCCACCTATGCCAAGAGCGGAGCAGCTTCCAAAGTGACCCTGCGATCTGGAGCGGACTTCCAGCAAGACTTCCAAGTGGATCCCAGAAACCGACTGCTGCTCCAGCGCGTGCCCCTGCCCCAGGTGCCAGGGGAGTACAGCACCGAGGTGTCTGGCGAAGGATGTGTCTATCTGCAGGTGAGGGTCATGGGGACAGGTGGCATCCTGGGAGGAGAGGACCTGCCAGGCAACATCCAGGGCGAGGGCAGAAGGGACAGGGCAATGGGAGGAGAGGGAGGAAAGGCTTTGGGAGAGGGAAGAGGGGAAGAGGAGAGGTGTGTGGAGGAGAAATGAGTAGAAAGAAAGGAGTGAAAGATCCGCAATGTGGAGGAGCTGTGAGAATGGGAGTAGGGAGGCAGGACAGGGAGAGGATGGTGTCTGTTCGTGTGCTGAGCATGCACACACGCATGCTCAAACAGAGCTGCTGG
This sequence comes from Phaenicophaeus curvirostris, assembly GCF_032191515.1. NCBI lineage: Eukaryota > Metazoa > Chordata > Aves > Cuculiformes > Cuculidae > Phaenicophaeus > Phaenicophaeus curvirostris. Next base: position 76,441,592 of record NC_091392.1, read on the forward strand.
CTCTCCCCTAGACAAGCCTGAGGTACAACGTGCTGCCGACGCAGGAGGATGCACCCTTCATGCTCCATGTGTACACAATCCCAGAGACATGTGAGGAGTCCAAGGCTCTGAAGGTCTTTGACATAGGCATAAATGTCAGGTGAGTCTGCTTTTGGCTCTGAGCCTTCTTAAGAATCTGCGGGTGCTGGAGGTCTGGCAAGCCAGTCTGAAAGCCCTGGGAGGGCAGTGCATCCCCAGGAAGGCGGGCAGGAAGCATCTGGGCTGGCATGAGAGGCTGTGGAGGAAGGGCATGTCCTGCAGTGTTGGAGTTGTGTGAGCAGCCCAAGGCTGGGCTAGCGAGGGGCTGCAGAGCTGGCTAGGATGGTCTGGCATAGCTGGAGAAGAAACTGTTGGACTGTCAGGACGTGGGGGATTACTAAGTGTTATGGGAGAGATGGAAGTTCCCCCAAGTCTGATTTGCAGTGCCCTGACTCTTTGCTGCTTGGTTCCTTAGTTACACTGGGGAGCGCAATGAGTCCAACATGGTGATTGTTGATGTGAAGACACTGTCCGGATTCATCCCCGTGAAGTCCTCTGTGAGGAAGGTAGGAGCCTGTTTGTCAAACAAGCCACATCCAGCTTCTTATCTTCCAGACACCTTCCAAGTGTCTGTAGCAAACTAAAGGATTTCAGGGTCTGAATCAGCTCCATCTTGCCATGGATCTGGACAGGCTGGACCGCTGGGCAGAGTCCAATGGCATGAGGTTTAACAAGGCCAAATGCCGGGTCCTGCACTTGGGGCACAACAACCCCATGCAGTGCTACAGACTAGGAGAAGTCTGTCTAGAAAGCTGCCTGGAGGAGAAAGACCTGGGGGTGTTGGTTGAGAGCCGACTGAATATGAGCCAGCAGTGTGCCCAGGTGGCCAAGAAGGCCAATGGCATCTTGGCTTGTATCAGAAACGGCGTGACCAGCAGGTCCAGGGAGGTTATCCTCCCTCTGTACTCGGCACTGGTGAGACCGCTCCTCGAATACTGTGTTCAGTTCTGGGCCCCTCACCACGAGAAGGATGTTGAGGCTCTGGAACGAGTCCAGAGAAGAGCAACAAAGCTGGTGAGGGGGCTGGAGAACAGGCCTTATGAGGAGCGGCTGAGAGAGCTGGGGCTGTTTAGCCTGGAGAAGAGGAGGCTGAGGGGTCACCTCATTGCTCTCTACAACTACCTGAATGGAGGTTGTAGAGAGGAGGGTGCTGGCCTCTTCTTCCAAGTGACAGGGGACAGGACAAGAGGGAATGGCCTCAAGCTCCGCCAGGGGAGGTTTAGGCTGGACGTTAGGAAAAAATTCTTTACAGAGAGGGTCATTGGGCCCTGGAACAGGCTGCCCAGGGAGGTGGTTGAATCCCCTTCCCTGGAGGTGTTTAAGGCACGGGTGGACGAGGTGCTGAGGGATATGGTTTAGTGTTTGATAGGAACGGTTGGACTCGATGATCCGGTGGGTCTCTTCCAGCCTGGTTATTCTGTGATTCTGTGATTGTTGTCTCCACATTTGCCATGCACAGTTCTCTTTACATACCTGGCTCAAGGACAGCACAAGGGAGACAATGTCATGACTCTAGGAAAAGCAGGCTAGTGTATTCTTTGGACACCGGGTGGATGGACAGCTCTATTATCTGTACCCCAAGAGCGCCCTAGAAGCATTGTGTGTGCACAGGTCACTCAAAAGTAGCGGTGTTCCTTTTTCTTCCAGCTGATTCAACACCACCTTATAGCACTGCATCTGGTTATATCTTGAGTCACTGTTTGAGATGCTGAACAGGTGCATGGTCTGGACAATAAAGGCGATCCCAAGACACCGCAGAACTTTCATGTCAGAAGGGATGTATGTTTGCTGAGCTGTTCCATCACTGTGCTTGAGCCAGTGCCCAGTCCCTGCTAGATGCAGGCCCTACTTCATCAGCTAGGGTGGCCGTGATAACCTAGTGGCACACCAAGGAGGCAGTTCCATGCTGCACATTTAGTTCCAGGAGCACCCCAGTGTTCCATCCACAGGGCTGTGCCGGGGCACAGGGAGAGCACCCTCAACACTGTAACATCTCGGTCTTCTTTCTTCAGCTGGAAGGTCATCCGGTTATTGAGCGCACAGAGTTGAGTACCAACCATGTCCTACTGTATCTGGAAAAGGTGAGTATCCAAGGCAAGGATGGGTGAGGAACACAGGCATTGGGACATTTGGACACACAGGATGAGAGAGCAGAGAGAGCAGCGGGGCTGGAGCCACTCACAGGCATCGGGAGCGCAGGGCTGATTGGAGCTGCCCCTGAGCCCCCACCACCTGCCTTCCCTTTCCTAGCTGAGGAGTGAGACCATCAGCTTCTCCTTCACGGTGGAGCGGGACATCCCCGTGCAGGGCCTGAAGCCGGCACAAGTGAAGGTCTACGACTACTATGAGACAGGTGAGTGTGGGGCTGAGGTGCCCATGGGGCAAGGGTAGCAGCCGGACGCAGGGAGGCTGGCAGGAGCAGGGGGACCCACAGCTGCCCCTGGCTTGTGCCCTTCTCCACGCTGCTCAGTTCTCTAAGTGCAGAGGCACCCAGATAGAGCAGCCACGCTGCAGGCAGAGCCACATGCGCAGGGGGTCCCGTGTTCAGATCCAGACCCAGGGTGCCGCTGTGCCCTGTACTTCCAGGCAGATGCATTGTCCGCTGTGCCTTAGCTGTCCTGGCTGCTGCACCAGGGTGGCATCGACAGAGTCCCGTGTGCCCTGTAGCGTGCTGGGAGAATGGGCTGAGCAGCCCTTGGGCACCCCGGTGCGGAGGCTGGCTGGGGCTGCTGGTGCTGAGTAGCTTTGCCTTGCTGCAGCCACCCGTGACAGGGCATGGCTGGGGCTCCCCTCACCCAACTGGGATCTGAGGGAAAGCTCAGGGTGCTGGCAGCGTCTGCTGTGGGGCCTGAGAGAAGCATCTGTCTGGCACCCATCCCTCTGCCAGGAGTGCTGAGGGGCTCTGACACCCCATCCTCTCCCTTCCCTTCTGTTTTCCAGATGAGTTTGCCACACAGGAGTACAACGCTCCCTGCACTGCAGGTAAGGTGCACAACGACAAGTGAGATGTTCCTGCATAGGCTACTGCAGGTTGTCTCTAATTAAAGTCTTTGTAGACCATGGGTTTCCTCAGCCTGAGGTTTCAGCACTTATCTTCACTGGGCCTATTGCAGTCTCTAGGCATGCCTCAAGACTGCAATGCTGCCACCCCATGCCCTCTGTGACGTCAGATACAGTTTTCATTTTGGCTCACTGAGAATGGTAATACCAGTGCTACTGCCCTGGTTTGCACAGAGGCACTTGTCATTTCCTGCATGTGTGTGTGTCGTATTGTAGAAATAAGGTTAAACCTCCCCTTGCATCTCTGCCTTTTTCAGGGTCACTTTTGCCATGCTGTAGTACAGAAGGGTACTGTAGAATTGTCTCCCAAACTTCTCGGTGAAATATTGACCTTATTCACGTGTGTCCAGGCTCTGCTCAGGGTCACTTTTTACTTTCCTTTGGGAAGCCCAGGTGCTGAGAGGGAATGTGCACTGGGATGGCTCTTCTGTCTCTGAGATATCTCTGCCTCCTCTCCCCTCTCTGTAGCATGGCTATCTTGGGCATGTCCAACCATTTTCATTCTATTATCTGTCTGCAACTGGACATCTTTAGGTGAAGCAGTTTCTCAGATTTTAACAGGGCCTGAACTTGCATAGCCACCAGAACACAGAGAAGGTGGCCAGAGCTCTGGACACTGCTTCCCCAGGATACTTACCCCACTCTGTCTTTTTCCTACCTCTAGCCAAGGCTGAACAGGGAAATGTCTGAAGAGCACATCTGATCTGAGTCTTGCTGGATCAGATAGCATGCCCCTAGAAGATTGCTGAGAGGGGCTATTGAAATGTTGGATGAAGACACCTCGACACCAAAAAAGGAAGTAACGCTGTAAATAAATCATTGTGATTCTCATCAGATGCCTCTGGCCTTATTTTTTGTTACTGTGTCTTTTATCTCCTCCCATCCATACCTCAGACTGTGTAATGCCCAAGATTTAAATCCAGAGCCATCCACAGCAAGGCAGTGTTTGGCAACTCCTCAGGAATACCAGGAAGCAGACAGCTTTTGGCAGTGAGCTTTGTCTCCATACTTGCCAGATCTCCAGGAGGAGAGGAAATCCTACCTGATCCATTATGCACTGGAAGCTTGGCTCCCTGCCTGTAAAAGTGGGAATGTTCTGCAAGAAAATCCTTGGACATAAATGTCTGATCACGTCACCTTCGATCCCACTGTGAAATCACTGCTATGAGGTAGAAGGACAGTGTAAACCTGTACAATCTGAACTTTTGCAGTAGATCAGATTGAAGTGAAGGGAAGACCTGTGGACTTGCCCATTCTAGCAATGAAGACATTGTCTGCTTGCTTCTAAATAGCCGAAGTGAAATCAAAGAGGGACTGGGAACTTAACAGTGACATTAGTCAGACTTTCAACCAAGAAACACTATATGAGCCAAACTGCTTGCACTTTTCATTAGAATTTTATCCTCTTCCCCTCAAGGCCTATAGATATTTTTTGATGTTTTGAGTAATTTTTAGATATATTTTTTTCTTTCTCACAACTAGGCTTACAGTGCTTCAGCAGAATTCAGAGGGGAGACCCTGGATTCCAATCTGCTAGTTTGCATTAAACTTTTTGCATGTCAGTTTTCCAAATGATCATGTTCTCTCTAGTCTAGGTCACTACCAGGGGTGCAGAGGCAATCACCCTTAGTTCAGTAGGACATATGGCACTCTGTGTATTTTATATAACTGGTTCTATATGCAGAGGAGCCTTTGACCCTGCCAACATAAGCTTATGCAAACACACCTATAGGAGTCCCTCACATAGCTTCTTTCATGTACATCAACCTAGGCTGTCAAAACTGTAAGCCACCAATGCACTGAGAGACCTTCCCTTTATTGCAGGTTGTCTGCATCTTCTCCATTGTATTTCTTAGTCTACTAGCTTGTCTCTTTCTGTTTGATGGCCAATTTGGATGAGATTGGTCGAACTCTCAGACACATATTTTGTATGGTATACTGAGCATAGGGGGCACAATGCTCACTCATTCAAAATCCACTATTCTTGAATTCTCAGAGTGGTTTCCAAAGTTAGGTACCCCTGATTTGATTGAAGTGTTTGTCCCTGTTGCTCTGTTACTGGCCCTTGGGCTTCTTCTTTGAGTTCAAGTAACTTATTATCACTCTTGTCCCAGAAAGAAGGTATCTTCTGGTTCTTCCTGAGAGGTCCAACTAGTGTCCCTGTGGGATCACGGTGACGGGACTTGGCTCTTTCCAACCACGAGGGGGCGGGCTCTTCGTCGAAAAGCACTGTCTAGAGCGATAGAGAACATCGAGGCCACCAAAAGATAGCCCACAAAAGTAGCCTGTCAGACCTACCATGATTTCATGCTGCATTCTAGAACCTCCTGCCCGAGCCTGGCATATCTCTCTTTTCACTTAAGCTCTAATGCAGTTCTGCTCTTAGCCCTTTTCTTCCTACTCTGAGCATGAAACCATAGCTCCAGCAGAGAACTTGTACTTGTTCCAGTGATACTGAAGATCTTTGCATTGTCATTGCCCATGTGGGTGTCTCAAGACCCTCTTTTCGAATTCCTCACTGTGTGAAGAGGCCAATTTGTGCTAGCCCCTTTTATAGCTGTCCCTCTGCTGTGGGGTCATGAGCGACTGACTATACTGGAGAGATACAGTGCCAGCTGTGACTGTACGTTAAGGACAAGCAGGTTCAAAAGTGCCAGGTCTGTGAGCAGGGCAAAAGGGCTGAGAATGATTTAAGTTGGAGTCAGCCTTTCTAATGTATACCTCTCAGTGTTACATACTCTGAAACTGTCTTCTGAGATCCCGTCTAATCAACAGGGAACATGTACTTCAAGACAACAATTTCTCTCCTCTGGCTTAGAAACTATAACTTTGATTGAAATGATCTCTGCAGGTGCCTATTGATGTCTCCCATCAGTAGATAGCCTGGATGATCAGGGAATGTTACATGAAATTCAACCTCTGTGATGTGCCCCATACCAACTCCTCCCAGAAAGTTGTGTATCTTGTGCCTGCTTCTCCTGGAGATCCCCAAGGAGAAACTAATGGCATTTGCCAGTAACCTACCTACCTAAGCCTAGTTTAAATAGCCCATTGACTTAAATCATGAAGTTGCTTTGGTGAAACTGTCCATAGTCCTCCTAGATACCTTGAGGAATGCTCTGCTTTTCTTGGGTTTGTCCCATTAATTTCTGATTTTAACTTTTGAATAGTAGAAAGATCTTACATGACTATCTATTCTCACGAAACACTTATTGTTAGGTGTCATGGCTTATTGTATATCCAACATACAACCCCTTTTTTTTTTAGTGTACCTGTCCAAACAGTGTTATTTAGAACAAATAAAGCTCTTCATCTATTTTGCTAGATACTAATATTATGTCACTTTATCTCCTATGGTGCTTGGCATTTACTCATGCAAGACCTTTCTTAACACATCATATTCAGACAGTCCTATGGAATGAAGTAGCTTCAGTGAAAGCTGAACAAAATTTCTAATCAAGCGTGAATATTAACTGCATTTGTTTTGATTTAGAAATAGTAAAAGCATCTAATTTCCTACGTTGAGGCAATTACTTTTCCAAAGCAACACACATTTTAGTTGCTGAGTGAAACAGGTTTGATTTTAGACCATTCTGATTTGCCTTTGAAGCTTGCAATCCTTGTTCCATGGGGATAGAAATTCAATGTTCAGACAGTCCTGTACTTCATTAAGGTAGCCTTGCTAAAGTTTCCTACATGGTAAGCCTGCAAGGACCTGCAAGTAAGTGAATTTGATGACTCGCAGCCTAGTCAAACAGAGAGATACTAAACAGCTTTACAGATATGGGCCCAAAATGGTAAGTGATGTGGCTGCCCATGGGCAATAGTTATGTGTCGTCTAATTTAAAACCACGTGGCAGCAAAACACAGTGTTAACTCCTTCCATGACAGAAAAACATTGTCCAGATTTTGTGAATGGAACATGCTCTAGTGATTTTACAGACTTTTAAATTAAATTATCGTGATGATTATTTTGTTTCATTCGAAGTAGAAAAGATTGGACACCATAACCATGACAGAGTAATTGCCAAAAAGTAAATGAAAATGAAGGAGCTGTTGCCATCCAAATACAGCCAGCTGTAAAGGAGGGTCTGCATTTGCAGACCTGTGTCTGCATGCACAAGTCTGCAGACCTGGCACTTTTGAACCTGCTTGTCCTTAACGTACAGTCACAGCTGGCACTGTATCTCTCCAGTATAGTCAGTCGCTCATGACCCCACAGCAGAGGGACAGCTATAAAAGGGGCTAGCACAAATTGGCCTCTTCACACAGTGAGGAGTTCGAAAAGAGGGTCTTGAGACACCCACATGGGCAATGACAATGCAAAGATCTTCAGTATCACTGGAACAAGTACAAGTTCTCTGCTGGAGCTATGGTTTCATGCTCAGAGTAGGAAGAAAAGGGCTAAGAGCAGAACTGCATTAGAGCTTAAGTGAAAAGAGAGATATGCCAGGCTCGGGCAGGAGGTTCTAGAATGCAGCATGAAATCATGGTAGGTCTGACAGGCTACTTTTGTGGGCTATCTTTTGGTGGCCTCGATGTTCTCTATCGCTCTAGACAGTGCTTTTCGACGAAGAGCCCGCCCCCTCGTGGTTGGAAAGAGCCAAGTCCCGTCACCGTGATCCCACAGGGACACTAGTTGGACCTCTCAGGAAGAACCAGAAGATACCTTCTTTCTGGGACAAGAGTGATAATAAGTTACTTGAACTCAAAGAAGAAGCCCAAGGGCCAGTAACAGAGCAACAGGGACAAACACTTCAATCAAATCAGGGGTACCTAACTTTGGAAACCACTCTGAGAATTCAAGAATAGTGGATTTTGAATGAGTGAGCATTGTGCCCCCTATGCTCAGTATACCATACAAAATATGTGTCTGAGAGTTCGACCAATCTCATCCAAATTGGCCATCAAACAGAAAGAGACAAGCTAGTAGACTAAGAAATACAATGGAGAAGATGCAGACAACCTGCAATAAAGGGAAGGTCTCTCAGTGCATTGGTGGCTTACAGTTTTGACAGCCTAGGTTGATGTACATGAAAGAAGCTATGTGAGGGACTCCTATAGGTGTGTTTGCATAAGCTTATGTTGGCAGGGTCAAAGGCTCCTCTGCATATAGAACCAGTTATATAAAATACACAGAGTGCCATATGTCCTACTGAACTAAGGGTGATTGCCTCTGCACCCCTGGTAGTGACCTAGACTAGAGAGAACATGATCATTTGGAAAACTGACATGCAAAAAGTTTAATGCAAACTAGCAGATTGGAATCCAGGGTCTCCCCTCTGAATTCTGCTGAAGCACTGTAAGCCTAGTTGTGAGAAAGAAAAAAATATATCTAAAAATTACTCAAAACATCAAAAAATATCTATAGGCCTTGAGGGGAAGAGGATAAAATTCTAATGAAAAGTGCAAGCAGTTTGGCTCATATAGTGTTTCTTGGTTGAAAGTCTGACTAATGTCACTGTTAAGTTCCCAGTCCCTCTTTGATTTCACTTCGGCTATTTAGAAGCAAGCAGACAATGTCTTCATTGCTAGAATGGGCAAGTCCACAGGTCTTCCCTTCACTTCAATCTGATCTACTGCAAAAGTTCAGATTGTACAGGTTTACACTGTCCTTCTACCTCATAGCAGTGATTTCACAGTGGGATCGAAGGTGACGTGATCAGACATTTATGTCCAAGGATTTTCTTGCAGAACATTCCCACTTTTACAGGCAGGGAGCCAAGCTTCCAGTGCATAATGGATCAGGTAGGATTTCCTCTCCTCCTGGAGATCTGGCAAGTATGGAGACAAAGCTCACTGCCAAAAGCTGTCTGCTTCCTGGTATTCCTGAGGAGTTGCCAAACACTGCCTTGCTGTGGATGGCTCTGGATTTAAATCTTGGGCATTACACAGTCTGAGGTATGGATGGGAGGAGATAAAAGACACAGTAACAAAAAATAAGGCCAGAGGCATCTGATGAGAATCACAATGATTTATTTACAGCGTTACTTCCTTTTTTGGTGTCGAGGTGTCTTCATCCAACATTTCAATAGCCCCTCTCAGCAATCTTCTAGGGGCATGCTATCTGATCCAGCAAGACTCAGATCAGATGTGCTCTTCAGACATTTCCCTGTTCAGCCTTGGCTAGAGGTAGGAAAAAGACAGAGTGGGGTAAGTATCCTGGGGAAGCAGTGTCCAGAGCTCTGGCCACCTTCTCTGTGTTCTGGTGGCTATGCAAGTTCAGGCCCTGTTAAAATCTGAGAAACTGCTTCACCTAAAGATGTCCAGTTGCAGACAGATAATAGAATGAAAATGGTTGGACATGCCCAAGATAGCCATGCTACAGAGAGGGGAGAGGAGGCAGAGATATCTCAGAGACAGAAGAGCCATCCCAGTGCACATTCCCTCTCAGCACCTGGGCTTCCCAAAGGAAAGTAAAAAGTGACCCTGAGCAGAGCCTGGACACACGTGAATAAGGTCAATATTTCACCGAGAAGTTTGGGAGACAATTCTACAGTACCCTTCTGTACTACAGCATGGCAAAAGTGACCCTGAAAAAGGCAGAGATGCAAGGGGAGGTTTAACCTTATTTCTACAATACGACACACACACATGCAGGAAATGACAAGTGCCTCTGTGCAAACCAGGGCAGTAGCACTGGTATTACCATTCTCAGTGAGCCAAAATGAAAACTGTATCTGACGTCACAGAGGGCATGGGGTGGCAGCATTGCAGTCTTGAGGCATGCCTAGAGACTGCAATAGGCCCAGTGAAGATAAGTGCTGAAACCTCAGGCTGAGGAAACCCATGGTCTACAAAGACTTTAATTAGAGACAACCTGCAGTAGCCTATGCAGGAACATCTCACTTGTCGTTGTGCACCTTACCTGCAGTGCAGGGAGCGTTGTACTCCTGTGTGGCAAACTCATCTGGAAAACAGAAGGGAAGGGAGAGGATGGGGTGTCAGAGCCCCTCAGCACTCCTGGCAGAGGGATGGGTGCCAGACAGATGCTTCTCTCAGGCCCCACAGCAGACGCTGCCAGCACCCTGAGCTTTCCCTCAGATCCCAGTTGGGTGAGGGGAGCCCCAGCCATGCCCTGTCACGGGTGGCTGCAGCAAGGCAAAGCTACTCAGCACCAGCAGCCCCAGCCAGCCTCCGCACCGGGGTGCCCAAGGGCTGCTCAGCCCATTCTCCCAGCACGCTACAGGGCACACGGGACTCTGTCGATGCCACCCTGGTGCAGCAGCCAGGACAGCTAAGGCACAGCGGACAATGCATCTGCCTGGAAGTACAGGGCACAGCGGCACCCTGGGTCTGGATCTGAACACGGGACCCCCTGCGCATGTGGCTCTGCCTGCAGCGTGGCTGCTCTATCTGGGTGCCTCTGCACTTAGAGAACTGAGCAGCGTGTAGAAGGGCACAAGCCAGGGGCAGCTGTGGGTCCCCCTGCTCCTGCCAGCCTCCCTGCGTCCGGCTGCTACCCTTGCCCCATGGGCACCTCAGCCCCACACTCACCTGTCTCATAGTAGTCGTAGACCTTCACTTGTGCCGGCTTCAGGCCCTGCACGGGGATGTCCCGCTCCACCGTGAAGGAGAAGCTGATGGTCTCACTCCTCAGCTAGGAAAGGGAAGGCAGGTGGTGGGGGCTCAGGGGCAGCTCCAATCAGCCCTGCGCTCCCGATGCCTGTGAGTGGCTCCAGCCCCGCTGCTCTCTCTGCTCTCTCATCCTGTGTGTCCAAATGTCCCAATGCCTGTGTTCCTCACCCATCCTTGCCTTGGATACTCACCTTTTCCAGATACAGTAGGACATGGTTGGTACTCAACTCTGTGCGCTCAATAACCGGATGACCTTCCAGCTGAAGAAAGAAGACCGAGATGTTACAGTGTTGAGGGTGCTCTCCCTGTGCCCCTGGCACAGCCCTGTGGATGGAACACTGGGGTGCTCCTGGAACTAAATGTGCAGCATGGAACTGCCTCCTTGGTGTGCCACTAGGTTATCACGGCCACCCTAGCTGATGAAGTAGGGCCTGCATCTAGCAGGGACTGGGCACTGGCTCAAGCACAGTGATGGAACAGCTCAGCAAACATACATCCCTTCTGACATGAAAGTTCTGCGGTGTCTTGGGATCGCCTTTATTGTCCAGACCATGCACCTGTTCAGCATCTCAAACAGTGACTCAAGATATAACCAGATGCAGTGCTATAAGGTGGTGTTGAATCAGCTGGAAGAAAAAGGAACACCGCTACTTTTGAGTGACCTGTGCACACACAATGCTTCTAGGGCGCTCTTGGGGTACAGATAATAGAGCTGTCCATCCACCCGGTGTCCAAAGAATACACTAGCCTGCTTTTCCTAGAGTCATGACATTGTCTCCCTTGTGCTGTCCTTGAGCCAGGTATGTAAAGAGAACTGTGCATGGCAAATGTGGAGACAACAATCACAGAATCACAGAATAACCAGGCTGGAAGAGACCCACCGGATCATCGAGTCCAACCGTTCCTATCAAACACTAAACCATATCCCTCAGCACCTCGTCCACCCGTGCCTTAAACACCTCCAGGGAAGGGGATTCAACCACCTCCCTGGGCAGCCTGTTCCAGGGCCCAATGACCCTCTCTGTAAAGAATTTTTTCCTAACGTCCAGCCTAAACCTCCCCTGGCGGAGCTTGAGGCCATTCCCTCTTGTCCTGTCCCCTGTCACTTGGAAGAAGAGGCCAGCACCCTCCTCTCTACAACCTCCATTCAGGTAGTTGTAGAGAGCAATGAGGTGACCCCTCAGCCTCCTCTTCTCCAGGCTAAACAGCCCCAGCTCTCTCAGCCGCTCCTCATAAGGCCTGTTCTCCAGCCCCCTCACCAGCTTTGTTGCTCTTCTCTGGACTCGTTCCAGAGCCTCAACATCCTTCTCGTGGTGAGGGGCCCAGAACTGAACACAGTATTCGAGGAGCGGTCTCACCAGTGCCGAGTACAGAGGGAGGATAACCTCCCTGGACCTGCTGGTCACGCCGTTTCTGATACAAGCCAAGATGCCATTGGCCTTCTTGGCCACCTGGGCACACTGCTGGCTCATATTCAGTCGGCTCTCAACCAACACCCCCAGGTCTTTCTCCTCCAGGCAGCTTTCTAGACAGACTTCTCCTAGTCTGTAGCACTGCATGGGGTTGTTGTGCCCCAAGTGCAGGACCCGGCATTTGGCCTTGTTAAACCTCATGCCATTGGACTCTGCCCAGCGGTCCAGCCTGTCCAGATCCATGGCAAGATGGAGCTGATTCAGACCCTGAAATCCTTTAGTTTGCTACAGACACTTGGAAGGTGTCTGGAAGATAAGAAGCTGGATGTGGCTTGTTTGACAAACAGGCTCCTACCTTCCTCACAGAGGACTTCACGGGGATGAATCCGGACAGTGTCTTCACATCAACAATCACCATGTTGGACTCATTGCGCTCCCCAGTGTAACTAAGGAACCAAGCAGCAAAGAGTCAGGGCACTGCAAATCAGACTTGGGGGAACTTCCATCTCTCCCATAACACTTAGTAATCCCCCACGTCCTGACAGTCCAACAGTTTCTTCTCCAGCTATGCCAGACCATCCTAGCCAGCTCTGCAGCCCCTCGCTAGCCCAGCCTTGGGCTGCTCACACAACTCCAACACTGCAGGACATGCCCTTCCTCCACAGCCTCTCATGCCAGCCCAGATGCTTCCTGCCCGCCTTCCTGGGGATGCACTGCCCTCCCAGGGCTTTCAGACTGGCTTGCCAGACCTCCAGCACCCGCAGATTCTTAAGAAGGCTCAGAGCCAAAAGCAGACTCACCTGACATTTATGCCTATGTCAAAGACCTTCAGAGCCTTGGACTCCTCACATGTCTCTGGGATTGTGTACACATGGAGCATGAAGGGTGCATCCTCCTGCGTCGGCAGCACGTTGTACCTCAGGCTTGTCTAGGGGAGAGCCAGCAGCTCTGTTTGAGCATGCGTGTGTGCATGCTCAGCACACGAACAGACACCATCCTCTCCCTGTCCTGCCTCCCTACTCCCATTCTCACAGCTCCTCCACATTGCGGATCTTTCACTCCTTTCTTTCTACTCATTTCTCCTCCACACACCTCTCCTCTTCCCCTCTTCCCTCTCCCAAAGCCTTTCCTCCCTCTCCTCCCATTGCCCTGTCCCTTCTGCCCTCGCCCTGGATGTTGCCTGGCAGGTCCTCTCCTCCCAGGATGCCACCTGTCCCCATGACCCTCACCTGCAGATAGACACATCCTTCGCCAGACACCTCGGTGCTGTACTCCCCTGGCACCTGGGGCAGGGGCACGCGCTGGAGCAGCAGTCGGTTTCTGGGATCCACTTGGAAGTCTTGCTGGAAGTCCGCTCCAGATCGCAGGGTCACTTTGGAAGCTGCTCCGCTCTTGGCATAGGTGGCAGCTCCGTACAGGGACAGGGCTTGGAGAGCCACCACTGTGTCCTGAAAAAGATGGGTCTCAGCACTCAGAGGGATAAAGTCAGCCTTCCCATAGCCTGTTCTCCCACAGCCTGCCCTTTGCTGATGGCAGGCCCCTCTCCTCCACTCTTCATGTTCTCCAGTCATAAGTACAAAGCACAGAGGGTGAAGCCGCTTTTGCATGTTTCTGTTCTCTTCCTGTGTCCTCTGTCCAGCGGTTGTGTGTTCCTTGAGGACCCTGATGTGGAACTCTGCGCAGCCTTTGCTTGCTCCACACAGGGAGAAGCAGCAACTTCACGTGCACAAACAAACAAATGGCAGTGGGAGCTCTCTCCAGTGGCACAGACACACACCCCTTGGGTCCCCACCGATCTGCTCCACTGCGTCAAGGAAACCAGGTCTCTGGATCAGTTGTACCCAGAGGCACTACTTGACATACAAGTCATACTCTAGCCTCTTGGGACCTTGGCAGCCATGGGAGATGCTGCAGGGACATAATACATTCCCTGCTCTGGTGAAGCTTACTGTGCTCCCACACAGGTCTCTGATGCTTCCCATCTTCTGACACTGATGTCTGAGGACACAGGAAGGAAGCAGCTCACCTGGGTGGAGGAGAAGCCTCCACTGGGATTTTGCTGACTGCTGATCCACTTTGCAATGAGAGATGCAGATGACAGCTCCTCCTGGGAGGGTGTTGGCTGCGAGGTGAGGTGAGCCAGGAGCACGTAGGCTGTCAACTCCACTTCGGCAGACGGAGCTCGGTAGTGATAGTAAGGGAGATCAACCTCGGGCTCTTTCCCAGGCCGCTGCCAATGGACAGACCCGTCTTCACAAGAGCAAGGAGAGTGGAGAGAAGACAAAAGGCAATTATTAGTAGTTATGGAAGGGCAGTTCTTGTTCTGTTGCCAGTCCAGTTGGGAGGACAGAGGCTCCAGGATGCGCCTGTCATGCAGGATGAAGTGGGAGAGTTAGGTTTACATTTGCTACAGATTTACAACTAGTCTGAGACTGTTGAGGCTCAGTCCTCAGTCCTGGATACCACTTTGTCCTAAACTCCACATTCACACAGGTATTTGTGCACTTGAGCACCTCGAGGGACCTAAAAAGGATGACACTCCTTCCTTTTGGAGTAGAGATGCTGGGGACAGGCTGTGACAAGCCATGTGAGGCAAAATGACCCCAAAAATATGACAAGGGCTTGATAGTCACCTGCAAGTGGAAAAGGCAAGAGGTGCTGGGGATACATCCTTCACAATTTTGCTGCCCAACTCTTGGGCAAACCCACTGCCTGGCCTGACTTTCCCAGAATGCTTCCAAGTCATGACATGGCTTCCTGGAAGACTCAGAGTTTCTGCTATGGACTCCAGAACGGTCTGTATGTTCAATTTCTCTTTCAGCACATGCAGATTTTCCTTGATTTATCACCACTTTTGCTGTACAAGGTCAGTTTTGGTCTAAATGCACTGGAATGAAGCAGTGGCCATAAACAGTACTGAGTCTTTACTAAGCAGTGCCTGTTGGGGCAACAGGCCTGAGCTGAGGACAGATGCCAGCAGAGCTACCCTTCAGTTCAGCACCGGTGGGAATGATGCCTGGTGTTTCCTGATGAACTAGGAGTGAAGAAGTAGGAATAGGCACTGAGAGAGGGTTATCAAAAACGCAATCCCTGTGCACAAATCTTTCCTCTCCCTCCATCAGCCTCCTCCTCCAGAGAAGCCATGTGCTGCAGCCATTAACCCAACAACAAATAACATTTTGTTAAGGGGAGACATAACACCAGTGGGTTAGAAGAAAGCGATGGCCTACCAGGAGCACTCACCCTTTTTCACAGCTTCCTTTTCCAGTGAGCTAAGCAATGCTTTCCGCTTCCCCTCCTTCCCTGCCAGGGCAAAGGCGTAAGCCATCAGAGCCTTGGTGTAGACATGGTTTTCTTTCTCACTTGCTGCTGTTTCCAGGCAGAACAGAGCATTACGCACCACTGAGTGCTGGAAAGAGAGAAAGATGAAGCTGGAGCAGCCAGAGCTGACACTGAGGTCCATCTTAGAACATATGGAAGTAGATCGTACCTATGTACCCTTGACATCGCCACTGCCCTGTTTGACAAAGACTGAGCCATTGCATATCCCTTCCCCTCCAGGTCCAATACCCCTGTATATATGGGCAGCCAAAGGCTGTTCCTTATCTTGTATTTGTTTTTCTTCAATACATCTTGTTATAATGATTTTTTCTCTGGTTTGATATAAAGAATGTGAAGGCCCTCCTTAAGCCTTCAGTCTTGAAAAGAATTACTTTCCCGACAGTGTCTCAGGGCAGGGAGAGTTCTCTGGTATGCTTCCTCTCTGCAGATATACTGGATTACTTGCTCTCCTCCTCCAGACATCACACAAAGGTTGTTCTGTGCTTTCAGCCTCTGCTCTATCCTTTCCTGGTTATTGTTTAGTTCCCCTTTTGCAAAGCCTTCTGCCAGACACACAACTATTCCTCATTTGTGATGGAAAAACTGGTATAAAATCAAAGCAGTACCACTTCAGGGGGCATGCTGTGATCTGAAGCTTAACATCTATAGCTTGATTAACTGTCTAGAAGGAAAAGACTTATTTTTCAGTGGCTTTGTAGTTTGCCTTCACTGGGTATGTAATAGAACATGAAATCTTTTGTGGCCACTTTTGGAGAAGTAATTCAGCTGCCTTTGAGAAAGGAAAGCATAAAAAAAAATTAAAATTGGTAGGGTCTGTGCCTCACCTGCAGTTTCCTATGCTTACTACTGTTTGTCAGGTAAGTGTTGGGAAGGAATTCACTCCAATGACAGGATATGGCAGTAGATACACATGCTCACAACAATACTAGAATGTTTTTTATGAGGGGTCTAATATGGCTTTTTTCACTTACAGAAATACTCTGTATACTTGCTTATAGCATTAATTAGGGGCTGAGCTATGCTAAAGAGTTCACGCAGCTTAACTTGACGTACATCCATATACCAATCAAATTCTGGCAACCCCTTCAATGGCACTTCTAGACTCAGACAGGGAGATGAAAGTCATCCTTATTGTCCAATACAGTTCTGTCTGAGAGCTTGCCTTCTAAACAGAAGACATACCAAAGGAAGAATACCCTTCTGGTGAAGTTAATGTCATTCATGTCACCCACTGACAAAACAATTCTTCCTGCTAGTTATCACAATACAGGGGGAAAAAAAATCAACATGAAAGAGTCCCTACTACATTTGGAGCAGAGGGATTACAGCAGCCCAGCAACCGTCCTGGCTCAGCAGTCTTTCTGCTACAATTCACAACCCAATTTTACCTGCACCAGAGGCTTGTCTTACAGAGAAGGGATTACAGCCTCAGGAGTCAAAATGACCCAACCCACATTGCTTTTAAATAGGCTTTGCGCTTTTCATGGAATACCTTTTATGATATTCCCTACAGGTATACCTTATTGCCTATAGGTATACCTTATTCCCCAAGCATTAAGGATGGGGATTTCCAACAAAGCAATCTGGAACAGGCAGAGAAAATGAGAATGAATCCCTGAGGGAGCCACCTTTTTTCTTTTTCACAAACCTGCGCTATTGTGTCAACACAATAGGCCCATACAAGTGGTCCAACAGGAATGTACTCTTCCAACAAACAAAAGGAAGTTTTTGTGGATGTAGGAAGCCTATTTTTCTCATTTCATAGATTTAAATGTTATTTAATTCACTGTTAATCAAAGTTGTACTCTTTTAAGGGAACAAAAGCATGGTTCTTTACTAAAGTATTCAAAAAAAAAAGATGAAGTGAAATGTGTATGTGGGAGACAGGAATAGACAATGAAGGAAAATGGAGGAAGAATGTTATTCTGATATAGGCTTGAATGGAAAGGCTATTCAGACAGGATGCCTTCTTTAAAAAGATAAAGGGACCTGATAATTCACGGAGCCACTAGCAGGGCATATTGGTACCATCTGTGGCTCAGGGTGGGGTTACACATACGGTTACAGGCAGAGGAATCTCCAGCAATGCAATAGTGATGTAGGCCGTCAGTGTGAGCTCGTCGTTCACTCCACCCTGCAGGAGACCACAAAAGTAGATATTCATCTCACACAGCACCACTGGCTCCCCTCCTATGTTATGTATCTACAGGCTGTAGGGACAAATTCTTCCTAGCCTCCTTTTCACGATAAGTCCTTCAGAACTTCTTCTGAAGTTGGCTGTTGGCTTCTTCCAGGTTCTGTGATAGCCCATATCTTTAACTCCCCCTCATCCCCAATCTGCAAGTGCTGAAATAGCTCTGTTGGTCTCCGAGTGACTTATGGTCAAGTTCCAGCCTCACAAAGCCCATGCGGAGACAACCAGGCAGACACATTACCTTCATGGCATTGTTCAGGAGTGTCCCAGAACTGCAGAAACAGCCGTTCTCCTTCTGCTTTTGAGTGAGCCACACCAAAGCATCCTGGATGTGTCTGTTGTCTATGAAGATGTGAGATCGGGCCTGGGCAAAGGACTTGAGGACAAAGGCTGTGAGCCTGAAAGTGACAGAGGGAACTGAAATATTCTGAGCCAGCCCTGTATCTGTCACAGGTCATAGGGCCCATGTAGGCATCATTGTTTTGGCGGAAAGCAGTGGAGGCTACAGGATTTGATCACAGTGGGCTGTTCAGAAACTGTGAGCTATTTTAGTGACTTGGTGAGGCAGGGTCAAATGCTAAGTGGAGCCTGCCATTCGTAAACCTGATGGCTGTGAGCTGGCAGGCAATAGCATTCTGGGCACTCATCAGCATCTTCTGCTAACAAAAGGTATCTAAGGCGTCCTGCAGGTCACCCTCGCTTGAATTGAAGAAGAGCATCATGGGGGGTAAGTAGATACAAGTGCAGCATTGCAAACCTAAAAGGCATCTCCCTTAGGAACCTTCCGCGCTCCATTATTTCACGTTGACTATGCCTGTGATCTGTGATGTCATGATTACAATGTCATTTCCACCTCTATTTCAACCTCAACAATGGCCAAGCACAGGAGAATGCTGAGGAAGGGGAGGGCATGAAAAGCAGAAATGAAAACCCAGTGGTACTGAAGTCTTACCAGGTATTCCCAACTTGCCCATAACGTGGCCCAAAGGTGCTATAAGAACCGTCCCAGTGTTTGTACTTCAATTGCCTTTGATACCCTGAAATGGAGAGTGGAAGGATAATTAGATTGTCATAGTGCTTTTCAAGGAGCCATGCAAAGGAAATGTAGAAGATGTGGGATACAGTGTCTCCCTCATGGCACAAGTGTGAGCCGTGCTGCTCAGTGTTAACAACAGAAGTTAAGACAAACCTTAACCTTGGAGGTGCTCCAAGCACCTCCATCCTTGAGCTCCTCCTCTCTCCTAAAACACTTGGAAACTGGCTATCTATGGTCATTACTACTCTCTGCCCTAGACTCAATAAGGAGATGTAAACGTATCCCAGGCTTGAGAGAAATAGGAAAATGGTTCCTAGAGGAGAACTGAATACAAAGGTGAGCCCCACACAAGATAGGGACACAGAAAATAGTATAATTTTTACTTGAGAAAGTGTAATTTTTCTGCAAAATAACTGAGTAAAAAAAGTTCCTTGTCAGTCAGCAGATACTCACTGTGTCCATATGTACTGCTGTTATGTCTACCAAAATGTCCTAGCTAGTGTGTTGGAATTCTGGCCTAGTTGAAGGTATGTGATACTTTCTAAATCTTAATCCTAAGGAGAGTCAGAGATCTACATAAGTGGCTGCCATAATTAATGTTCACAGCCTGGTTTAGGTATTTCATATATCCGTTTTCTTATGGAGAGAACTCTGAGTTATTGTCAGTCCTGTATTTCTTCAATGTTTCTGTTTGGATGCTACCTTCTCTCACTCCACACCTCCATCTGAGTGCAGGATTCTTTCACTCTTTCTGTAAAGATACTGCATTATGTACACTGACCTACCAAATGTTCCCTTCCAGACAATGCACCAGGACAGCCTCCTCCAAATCATACATGCCAGTGGCCAACAGTGTTCTTACACAGATGCCAAGGGAAGGAATGAAGCGCAAAGCAAAAGCTATGTCCCAGCTCACCGCTCACTAAGTATCCAATGGCCTTGGATTTGACCTCCTCACTCAGCTGCCCTGTCTTGTTCAGGTAGTCCAGGACATAGATGTTGGGTGCAAACAGGACCATGTTCTGCTCACCACAGCCAAATGGCATCTGAAGGAGCTGGTGCAGGTTCTTCATGGCAGTGCCCATGATGTCACCTGGGGAATGGGACAATTTACAGTGTAAATTAGCACAGTTCAGGGCTTGCTAGTAGACTGAGCAGACTGAAGAAGTATGGCAGTGTTTCAAAATAGCATGTGACACTTTAAGAACGCTTCACTTACCTAGTACTGAGAAATACGCTCTGGCTGAGCCGTCCACCACAGTCTCTGGGAGAACTAGGGAGACTGGCTCTGACATTGACTTTTCTGGGATAAAATACAGGTCAATTCTGTTACAATTCTGGATAAATATACATGCACAGCTAGCACCTAAGAGGGTGACACAGGGATTTCCTGCCTTCAACAAGTCCATTCATCTGTAATTTTGTTGTGGAAGCTTCCCATTCTGCAAATTTTGTGTTGGGCCTGCAATATCCTCACACACAGACTATCATGGACTTCTACGTGGCACTTTCAGCTGGCCTTGACTGACAAAGGTACTTTCCAGCATATTTTTTTGGCCTCTTCTTCTTTGGAGGGCAGACCTGGTAGAGTCCCGTTTTTCTTTTTATACCTATTTCATGAAAGACATTTGAGATAACCCTATTGAATCACAGACATTCTTGACCCACCGGAACCTGGCCAGCCTCAGTTCCTAAGAGATATGCTTTCACCTCTGTAATTGCAGGGGCTACTACAGCCTCAGCTCTTCTCCTTTAGGAGGAATAAGTTTCAATACCAGTTGGATACTCAAATGGTTTGTTCAGTTTTGTCAGATTCCTATACTTTTCTTCTCAGAGCAGAGCACCTTGCCTTCTCTCTTCATCTTTAGTCTCTATCTCAGCAAATAAAGTTTTAGAAAGAGAAAGGCTCTCACCAGATGCACAGAGCACAGAGTTGTAGGTAGTTTCCACCTCAACCCCTTCCGGCTTGGGGAAAAAAAAACAAGAAAAAGAGCACAAAATGAGAAACAACCACAAAGAAAAGGGAGAAATATCAAGAGGGAAACTAAAAGGAACTCTAAGAAAACCAAATACTCATAAATGCTCCTGTGGTAATAACCTCATTATACTGAAGTCTTTAGAAATTGCGTACAAAGTTTTTTCCTCCTCAGCTGAGGATAACTCGGGATGATAAGATACGGGCTAATTGCAATCATGAAATTTCATGCCCTTTCCTTTCTTATTACTCAGAGAGACCTTGCAGCTTCACAGTTTATGATACAAGATAGCGTGTGGCGCTGCTACCAACAGTGCTAATAGAGCCACAGGGCTGACTTGGTTTCAGCTGCGATAGTCTTCTTCCTGGTAGCTAGTAGAGTGCTGTTTTGTATTTAGTATGAGAATAACGCTGATAACACACTGCTGGTTTTGGTTGTTGCTAAGTAGTATTTATACTAAATAAAAGACTTTTCAGATTCCCATGCTCTGCCAGTGGGGAGATACACCAAGAAGCTGAGTATAGCCAAGATTCAAGCTGGCTAAAGGGGTATTCCATGTGAGGGATTCCTGCTTGGAGATGGGCTGGACATCAGTCCTTGTGTGGTGAGCTACTGTATGTGCATCACTTGTTTTCTGTATTCTATTATTGTAATTATTCTCTCTCTCATTTACTGTCCTAATTAAGCCATCTTTATCTCAGCCTATGAGTTTACTTTTTTCATTCTTTTCCCCATCCCACTGTGTCTGGGAGGAGGCAAGCTAGCAGCTGTGTGGGGCTTGGCTGCTGGCTGGGTTTCAACCATGACAAGGGCTCTGTCTTCCAAGGTGCTGCCCACCTCAGCTCAATCCAGCACAAGTTTTCAGGCTGATAAAAAGTAGGTAGGATATCTTGTGCAAGAGCTTTATGTGGTGACAACTAGAGCACTCCAATACTCCCACAAGCAGTACAACAACTAAACTTTAAATACATGCCACAGTCAGCTAGCAATTTATGGTCACATTTAAAGGGTAATTTGTATCCTGTTTCAAAAACTTCCAGCCTAACTTTTGAAGTCAGCAAAGAAGCTGTGTTTTCTGTTAAGCTGGTCCAAAACGTTCTGCATAGCACTCAGGAATCAAATATATACTAGAAAACATTTTTTTTGTCAGAGTTGATTTCAGTGAGGTCCTCTTACCAGGTTTTTTTAACCTTCAAATAGGATGGTTCACATTCCTTCATTACTGGTTCCCAACATTTGCAAGCTGAAACTTTTTTCCCAGCATGTAAAAGAATGGTATTTTTTCACTTTCTCACACAATTAAAATACACTGCCTCTCATTCTTCAGTTTGAGAAGAGGGAGAAAGATTAAAAGGGGAGGGAAGGAAAAAACCAAGCATTTATGACTTGAGCTAAACTATGACAGAGCTAAATGTTTCTGTTTGAAAAGGCACCTTCTTGTTTGTTTCAGTATGTCATTCTGAAATGCAAATAAATGCGAAATCCATTGTTTTGTTTGATTTTGAACATTTTAATGGGAAATTAAAACCTACAATATGTAACTATTTGAAAGATTTTCCTTTCCAGCAGAGAAATTCCTGGGTGAGAGAACATCCTGTTTCCCAACTAGCTCTCAGTGAGGCTTGGTTTCTCAAGGGGCAAGAGATCCCTCAGGGGCTCTGGCACACTCCCTTCTCTCTCCCCAGGGTGCACTGCCTGTTGCAGGGGATATTGACATCCCTGTGTTTGGGACAATGCAGCCAGAAGCAAATTACACTGTATCCACCCTGATAATTAATTGTTCAGCCTTGGATGCTAATCTCTGGTTCTATGCAGTCAGGGCTTGCTGTAGATTAATTACCTCATTACAATAACAGGACAAGACCAGTAATCTCTCAGACATTCTGACAGAAGTAATTTTAGCTCTCATTCAGTTATTTTTCACTCCCCCACCATCTGGGAGTAAAGACTTTATAGTTCTGATCTTCTAGTGTCTTCAAAGAACAAAATAAACACTCTTTTTCCTGAAGGCATATTTGAAATTAGGAAGTTTTCCTTAAATGTTTAACAGTTACCTGTGCCCTGATACACGAAATGCACTACACAATCAAATTATTGTGTAAATAATAAAATAAAAATTAAAAAGAAGCCTGATAGATAAGATTGTTGTTCTATCATTAGATTCAGGGTAGAATGCATAGGACTGACCAAATTATGATGGGATGTTTCACTATACAACAAGCTAGTACTCTTTGCTTGCTATTAATATCAGAGGGAGTCTTATACTGTGGATTAATTTTATGACTGGCTATTTATCATGGGAAATACTGTGGTTTTATCATTGCAAAACACTGCTTATGAAAAAAATGTACAAAAGAATGCAAAATAAAAAAGCTAGTTCATACTGTTTCGAACATTCTAGAAGTGTAATAAAACGAATTCAAAACAATAACGGCAGTTTGTCTGGCAATACTTGTAGATTGTCATGACTCTTCCATATTCCAGAGTACCACCCTTATGCTGGAGGAGCTGCATAAGGTTTCCGGCAAGTCTTCCATTTACAGCCTACCCTGTGATTTATTACAGGTAAACCCAAGGAGTTCTCATTTATCTCTCAGATGATGTATCTGGGACATACCTGTTATTATTACCTGCCTTATTATTACTGTCCCACTATGTAATGTAATACCCTGCTTTTGTTATGAGATGGCAACATTATGACTTAGGTGCTTTATTGGCCTTTGTGAGATTTATCAATGCTTCTTTTATAAAAGCATCCAGAATAAGAGTCACACAGGCCATCATTGCTACTACCATGGCTAAATCAGAAAACCTATATTGTACAGGAACTGTTGCTGTGGAGCATGAAATTATTAGTTTCCTGTGCCTCCATACTCAGCAGCCCACATACCTCCACCAGCAGCTGTCTGATGACTGTGTCCTTCCGTCCCTTCTCAGGGGTCTCCACAATGGCATTCCCACAGGGCTGCTGGTTCTGCAGGGCTTCAGCGGTCACCGAGAACTCTACATGCCCTAGAGGAAACAAAGGTCAAACAGCCCTGCTGGGCAGCGTCAGTGAAGTGTGAGTTGGTATTTGTACTGGCCACTCTCTGCTGTGTTACAGAGAAGCTTTTCCAGGAGGAGAACTAAACCCAAGACAGTGTTTTATCTTGATCCAGCTGCAGCCTTCCAGGCCACCTCCTTTGTGATGGCCACCCAAGCAGGTGTTACTCCATCAGCAAGAAGTGTAGTGGAGGTATAGATCCTGTAAATCAGTCTTGATCTGGGAGACTTCAGAGAAAGTAAACTTTGATTACAGGTTTTTAGATGTAACCAAATTGAGATAAGACATTCTCAGCTCCACAACAGGAATGTCTGAACATATTAAGGGAATTTGTGATTTCTATGCAAATGTTATAGAAAACAATGGTCGACAACACTTAAATAGTTTGTTTAGGACTTGGAAACTGCATCCCGGAGTAGTGTCTCAAACTCAGAGTCGGAATTGTCACTTCTGACATAGTCAAGAACCTTCCAGACAAGTCTGAAGTTACCTAGCTCTTCACACCAAAGGTCTGACATCATCCACATGTATCCAGTGCCAGTATTTTCTTGTTGTCGAATCTCTTACCTAGAGATCTTGGTGCTACTGCCCAGGAAACAGTTTTCCTTTCATTCATGCAGATGCAGTAGGATTCTTCTTGCTTCTCTGTGGGTGTAGCAAGGAAATCAGTAGATTCAGCCAGAGATACACTGACCTGCCGATTGTACAAAGAGGTGTCATTAAGATTGGAATTGCAGACAAGATGGAATTGCAGATTCAGACAGCGCAGTACATGGAAATGGGGAGTGGAGCTGGTTATACTGTGGGACTGAGCACCTTATAGATGTTGCAGAGCAAGAACTGGGTGACAAACTGGGAGAAGACTGAGAAGTGCAAGGGATTGGGGAGGTAAGTGTAGAGAACAGGATGTGCATCTTTGGAAAGGAAGTAAATTCTGGGAAATGGAGAGCATGGACCAGTTTTGTGTGTAAAGGCAAAACAATGACTACAAACTTAGCCACTAATTAAAGCCTTCCACCCCCTCAGGATTAGTTAGATGAAGAGGTAAAACAGTAGCAGTAGAAAACTAGTATGGGAACAAGCAAGAGGGGAATAAAGAGCTTGAAAATAGTGAACAAAACAGGAAAGAGCAAAATAAATGAGAGTGCATTGAAACGGCTGGATCATCTCCTCTGCTTCTGTCAGCTTCCTTTTAGAATAAAAATCTATATTAAAAAACTGAGCACAGGTTATGGAGATTTTGTTTGAATCACCTCCTAAATTCTCTCTTGAGTATTTTTGCTGGTGAAAGAATGCAGGTAAGAATAGTAAAGCTATATAGTTCTGCCCAGTGTCTCAGGTGCAGATGCAATAAATCACAGGAAGCCTGCATATTCCAGTGAATCTGATGTGATACCTTATGAGGTGTTTATATGAGATCAGACTAAAGGCTGAGCACAGGTGTCCACTCCAGTGAACCTGGATTTTCCATGTGGGCATGCAGTGACACTGCAGTCTATGGATAACCCAAGTTTTGTATTTCTACAGGACAATGACATAAATCTGCAATGGCAACGCTGGGGGGCACAGTAGCTGAGCTCTTGGTTCCGAATCCAACACAGATTTTTAAAACTTTTCCAGAAAAACATATTCACCTTTCATTCAATACACCAAGAGTTCCTACATACACACATCATATGAAATTATAGCCAGAAACCAGCCGTTTGGCTTAGGAAACCATGCTACAAATGACCCGTTGTAGCTTTCCCTAAGCTGTCAGGCTGAGAAAAACTGTCAATGTCTCTTACCCTGATGCAGGCAGTCAGGTAGTTGAAAATGGTGGCTTTGAGCAGGAAGGACTCACCACGCACCACGGAATAGGGCATGGTGAGTTCTACAAAGAAAGGCTGGAAGGCTCTGAGGGACGCTGTTGGGGACAGTCCAAAGCCTGTGTCTGCTGAGATGCAAAATGCACTGGCTTTCCACTCAGTGATGGTGTCAGGGATGATCACATCTAGATCAGCATTTCCGTCAGAGCTGGCAAGGGACAAAAAACAAGTTTTCAGCCATATTCTGGTGATTTATCTATGTTTTTCTCATCTTACTGAACAACATTTGGAGCAAATTCCTGACTATTTGGGATATTGGTACTGGCTTTTGTATGTCCTTCCAAGGCATCCTGTACTTAGTGACCTTGAAAAATCCCTCTGTTTACTAGAAATACCCCTCTTACTGAAAAGTGGATACTTTCATTGAGGTTGAACTATCTTCTGAGTTTTTGCCCCAGTGACCACACTCTACATTCCCAAAAACACTTACTTCACTGAAACTATATCCCAGATCCATGTCTCAGGGAAGTACTTCCGGATAGTTTCCATGGGACTGTCATCAACCATATGTTCAGTTGTACCATATGCCAAATCTTCAAGCAGATTCAATGCAGTGACTAGCAAATTTGTTCAAGGACAGGAAGAAAGGAAGAGATGTGTCAAACTCCATTCTAAATCAGGAGGATACTTTCCTTCCAGGTAGTGGTTATTCTATACTAAAATTTTAAAATTGAAAGAACAACTTTGAAACTTTGGCCACTGGACACAAATGTTTTTATCTGTTCTCATCTCAGTATTTCATTTTTCTTATTGTTGCATATTTTTCTTATTGTTGCTTACAGAGATTAGGTGGGATTGAACCTTCTTTCCCCACCGTAAGCAAACTCAGCAGTGACAAAAGAGCCAACATATGATGATTTTATTGAGGGTACATTACTATTGCAAGACAGAGTCAAATGTGGAACTTATTGTCTCCAGGTATTACAGTTGCACATAGTTTCCTAAATTTGGTTGAATTTTTGATTGTGTTTATAGATAACCATAATCAGATGCCACACTTAGGTCTCCCCTCCTCCATCTAAGATTCTTTTGAGATGAATATGGGTCTCTAACAATTCTGGCCTTTAGCAAACAGCTCCAGTACAGGGAGATGCTTTCTCACAGTGTTGCCTAGTGTTGTGTCTTTTGAAAGGCTTTCCATCAGCCTCAGAAGGCTTTCCATCTTCTCAAAGTAGCCTGATGTCTCAGGCCATGTTCATCCTGCATTTCAAAACCCAAAATCTGATCTGCTAGAAGCTATCACTAGACCAAAAGCTATCATTTTTTAATAGGAGATGGGATACAGACCCAGAAAAGTCAGCGACTGGAAGTGATATAGTATATAGGAGAGTGTTTTATATAGCCTTTCTAACCCCAGAATTATTCAGAAAAAAAAAGTAATTTTATTCTGTCCTCATAGCCACTGAAGCTGCACACAAGTGATGTGACCTACTCAGCCTGTTATAGTCCTGTGAATGTGAGAGCTGGGAACAGAATCAAATTTCTCAGTCCCCAAGGAGTAAAAAAATCTATCCATGGAACTGTACCACCTTATCATTTATCTTGCCCATTTTTGCCCTAGTTATTCCTCTAGCCATTGCTAGAACATGACTACCTAGAAATAAAGGCTCCTTTTTTCAGTTCCATAGCTGGATGTTTCCATCCATCTGGTGGAAAAAAGGCAATAGTTTGTGCTGGCACAGTCTTGCCAGCATAGACAGACTATCTTAGTGTCTACAGAATCCCTGCCGTAGAGGCTAGCATGAGAGTCACCAAGCACCCATAGTTCTATCCAAGCACATCTGTCTAGCTCCCGGTAGAAAGTCAAGGTGTTGTAGTTTCATATTTCAGGACTGAGGCCAAAAGGGAGTCATCTTGAATTAGGTCAGTACTATATGACAAAAGAATCTCGTCTGCCTGGTGCAATTAATATTCAAAGAAGTAGAGGTTGGTAAATTTTATGTACTTGTGTGGGAAGTAATCTTACTAGAACTGCTGTAACTCCTTTCCATCATGAGTCCTGGGTAATGCTGGCAGACTTCAGGCTTATGGATCTTGTTGCTAGTGAAGACTTTTAGGCCCAATTCCTAGTAACAAAAGAAAAGAAGATCAAAAATACTATGCAAACAGTTTTGGGACTAAATTATATTTAGCATGTCAAGAATAGACATATTTATGCTTGGTATTGATTAGAATAACAAAGGCTTGTATATAAGTGTGTGATAGACTGGTTCAACTCAGAGGCTTTATCATGTTGTACTCATCCTAAGGCTAAATCTTGGCATGATCAGCTGGAAAGCTAAGGCCACAGGTCTACCTTGGAGATATCTGCCTGGATAAAAATGACATGTGAAAAGTATTAGATTAAGGGTAATCAGAAAATCTTGTGCATTACTCTCTAGATGAGTAGAAGTGTCTTTGTGGGTTATCAAAGTAACTGACACTTTATTATAAAGACCTATCTACACCAGATAGAGAACATGCATGACTGAGGAAGGGTTTCTACTATTATGGTACTAGGAGTCACTTCTCAGGACTGTTTCCTTACATGAGCCCATTCACAGGTGTATCTGCTAACAATATGAAGCCCCTTCAGGGTTTTAATAGTTCAGGAAAGCATTCAGTTAGCAATGAGGGGCCTACATGGATGCAGGGCCTGGGCCTCATTATTATCTTGCATACAAAAGTTAGCAAGATCAAAGAAACATTCACTAAAAAGGAATTCAGGACAGGGGAGAAGTGGAGGGGAGACTGTATTCCAAAAAGGAAAAAACAAATTTGAACAAAATGCTGGAGCTTACTTTGAGAATGTCATAGGCATCACCTTCGCCATCAGGAGACATGGGTATATAGACGAACCCATTTAATAATGCATTATCAAGTGACACACAAGGGTTGACATTGTCTTCTTCCAGGTAGTAGTCCTTGAAGCTATAACCACGGATTTCCTTCAGTGGAAGAAGATCATACACCTGGGGAAATGCAAATAACCAGGAAAAAGTGTGGCAGATCAGCACCTGCAGTGACAGACACTAGTTAACACTCCTTTGAGAAAGCCAGCCCCTAAAAAGCAAGTGTAGTGAATGCAGCTATAAAATGACATGATGACAGTGGTGTCAATTGTAGTCGAAGAACTGGTTTGTTCTTGTACTCATTACCAGAGATAACCAAGACTTACAGAGCTGGGAGAGAGCTCATCTTCAGGCTTCATGACGAGAACGCTCTTGTCCACAGCACGGAGGGCACACAGGGACCTTGGTGAGGTATGGAGTTGCAGGCTTGTATTGGAGGCAGGAAGACCTTCCTTGGCTACAAAATTCAGTCTGACCTGCAATCCCCACAAAAGTTAAAGTAGCCACTTTTCCAGATGTGTTATTTGCTATTATACTGAAGCATCTAGCCTTGTGAATTGATCTCTACTCTTCCAATATATATTGAGCTTTGACCAATGTAATTGATAATGACCAATGATTCTCTTTCATATTCTGTCTTGCTCCACTTTTTATAGCTTTGTGACTTATTCTGGAGTTTCAGTCAGTAATCCTCAGTCAACATCTGGTCAGACTATTTAATGAACCCAGCGTGAATTCTGCTTCCATTCTGGAACACGTAACTGAACTACTGGCCACAAGACAAACAGGGGTTGCACAAACCTTGACCTATACTCACTTTACTGGGCAGACAACTTTCAACCTGGAAATCTGCTGAACTGGCGATGACTTCCCCACTGGGTGAAGTGGTATACACAAGCATCCGTGCCAGAGGAGCAACTGCTGACTCAACAGGGAAGATCAACTGAA
Organism: Phaenicophaeus curvirostris; assembly: GCF_032191515.1. Classification (NCBI taxonomy): domain Eukaryota; kingdom Metazoa; phylum Chordata; class Aves; order Cuculiformes; family Cuculidae; genus Phaenicophaeus; species Phaenicophaeus curvirostris. The sequence goes on from NC_091392.1 coordinate 76,470,958, forward strand.
ACGTTCCATGAGCTAATAGAGAGAAAAAATGCTAAGCACCATGCAAGAAGTTCCAGTATATGCATTTGCCTTCCTTAGATATAAAAATAAGGTTCACTCATGCTGAACATTCATGTTAGCAGTAGCAGGAATGACTTCAACTGTTGCTGAAGACATCTGCATTCAAATAGCAACCATGTAATAGCCAAACGACATGAATTTGGCGGGCCTCAACATGCCTTCTAAATTCTCCCCTGTTAACTTCTGGCATAATTTCTTGATGTTCCCACCCTCTTTCTTCCTCAAGCTTCAAGATCTTCTGTAGTCTACAAAAAACAGATGCGGGAACAAATGTAGAAATATGAGACTGGTGTAAAGGGTGGCAGCAGTCAAGGTTGCAGAGTGGCTGAAAGAATAACTTTACAAAATGACTGCTAAGCAAGCATTTAGCTGGAACATCAAGTTACCAACTCCCACAGTGGGAAATGCCTCTCTGTCTTGAAAGACTTCCTATCTGAGCCTGAGCTTCATGTCACTATCTGAACAAAAGTGACAGAACACCTCTTGTTATGAGCCAGGGTGTTAGTTTAGTCACTACTACTAGTGAGGATGCAGAACATGCAGCATACAAGGTCTTTTACTTCCATATACTGTTTATAACCACTGCAAATCCAACTCCTCATAGACTTCCAAAATGTCTCCCTGGCCTCATTGTTAAAGACTTTTAAAGATATTGCAAGCTTCAGTTACTGAAATGTCAGTCCCTGGACATTTATATGAATGAAATGGACTATATTGGTTAGAATATAAATATATGTTGACTCGATGTTCCAGTGGGTCTTTTCCAGCCTGGTGATTCTATAATTCTATATGTGTGTTTGCATGCTTATAAGGGAGAAACAATGCCAGAAAATAGGAAAGAAAGTGAGAGAGGGAAAAGGAGACATGTTCTTCCTGCTCTCTGTATGTGTGAGTCTTACAACACTGGTAAGCTTTCACAGTCTGAATAGAGTGCTCAGCAGAAAGCATTCATTTGAAAAATAATGGCCAAAACATCATGCAAATTTTCTGTTGAATTTTCTAAAATTTTTGACCAAAAAAGTAGCAGCTGATGGAACTCAGAGAAAATAAAACTAACCCAAGCCAATTCATTTAAAAATATTTAATTATGAAAATGCCTTTCAATGCCAACATGAAATGTTTGAGTAAGAATAATCTCTCCATGCCCCGCTCTGCCCCTGAATTATTATCAGAGATGCTAAAAATGCATGGTTCTGCTCACCATTGTCAGGATTCACAGCCAGATCATAGGTGTCTGCTAATATAATGCCTCCCTTGGCCATCACCTGTGTGACCGAGAAACTTTCCTGTTAAAATTGCTGCTGGTGTTGAAGGGAATAAGAATTAATAACTGTTTTAACTGCAGAATACGCATATGAATAGCACTGTGAACTTTGAGCATATTCAAGAATCATAGAATCATAGAACAATTAGGGTTGGAAGGGACCTTAAACATCATCTAGTTCCAACCCCCCTGCCATGGGCAGGGACATTCCACCAGACCAGGCTGCCCAAGGCCCCATCCAACCTGGCCTTGAACACCTCCAGGGATAGGGCATCCACAACTTCCCTTGGCAAGCCTAAATCTGCCCCTCTCCAGTTTATACCCATTCCCCCTCATCCTGTGACCACAAGCCTTTATGAATAGGCCCTCTCCAGCTTTCTCGTAGGTCCCTTTCAGGTACTGGAAGGTCACTATAAGATGGACTTGGAGCCTTCTCTTCTCCAGGCTGAACAAGCCCAACTCTCTTAGGAGATACTAAGCAAGCACCAGACTGGAATTTACTGTGTCTTTGGGGACAGAAATATACTTTCCTCATTGGTCAGGCCTGGCTTCCATTTTGTACATATTTTATATAGAGATCAGGTTCAAATGCACTTTGCCTCTGAACACACATAGGTTTGGGGTCAAATGCAGATGTCTAAAAATTTGGAGCTGACTGATGATCAACAGTTCCCTTTGCTCCACTCTCAGCTGCATCGTGATATAGTCTGGAGAAAATTTTAATCAACATTAGTTTGATAACTCACATAGAGTTGGAATAGAAGAGCATAGGCTGTAAATAAGAAGAGCTTGAATAAGGTATCCAAAGTCAGGCAGTAAGGAATAGCCTGAATCCCAGCTGTAATTTCCTCATTTCTAGAAGCAGCTTTCTTTTTCACAACCAAATTGGCCTTTTATACAATTGCTTTTGAAGTAAGGTATCTATTCCATAGCATCATATTTTAATCTGAAGAGACAGGATCCATACCTATAAAAAAGTAAGTTCCCTAACTCTGGTTACCTGCTGCACTTATACTTAAGACTAGCTTTCCTAGGCTACTGGGATAAACAGGAATCTTGTGCTTCAATTTACTGTTAGCAGTCTTGCAAGTAAGCGCATGGGCATCTCTATGACAGGTTTCAACTCTTTTTTTCTTAATATCAGCCTAAGTCCTCCTGATGTTCTGTACAATCTATCAGAACAGGAGTGTCTGTTCCACTGATTTCTTCTAGATCTCCAAGCTACTCAAATCCCTTCTGCTACTGTCACTAAACAGAAAGACAGAAAAACAAATTCAAGGGGAAAGAAGTTCTATTTGAACATTCACCTGATTCTTCCTGTTCTCCCAAGCAAAACTGATAGAACATTGTTCAGTCATAGCTGAATTAGTCTCTCTTCTCTGTCCCCCAAAATGAAACAATTCATGGTTTCCAATGCCAGCATTGTTGTTCCAGTTACTGCGGTATCCCTAACCCCAATGGTATCATTGCCTGATATACAACCAAGGCACTAAGCTTTTTGGGCTTTTCTGGTGCTGTAGTTAGATGTGTTGCTTTAGTTTCAGTAGTCAGATGACCATCAAAAGGCAAAACTGAGCAGGAGACTGCTTTCCTCCTCAACTTTCATCTTCTTGTTGTAGGATGCTGGTTTCTGTGCTGTGACCATAAATGAACTAGAATGGGCGAGACTGGGAGTAGAGTACTATGAAAATAAAGTCTTGGATGGCTGCACCTAAGACAACAATTTCTCCATCAATATTTTGTATCTCCCCTCTGTTTTATGAAACATGTGCACCCTACCCATGTCTGTACACAGAAGACAACATGAGAAATATTATGGAAATGTTTTTAAATCCCACTTCCACAGGCCACACTTTCAGTTTCAAACTCTCCTTATCATTACTGGCTAAGGACTGACCATGTAGCAGTGCTGTGGTTGCTCATCATTGAAGGCAACTATGCGTGTCACAGTGCTCTCTGTGGCCATAGATCAAAATAATCAGAAATAATTCTTACCAAATAGTAAATGACAATTTTCTTCTGCTTTCTTATGGCCTCTGGTGTGAAGATATAGTGCACCTGGATCTCCGTTGGGGAGCCACAACTTAATGTCTCAGGCTTTGGCTCAATTTTGAGGAAACTCTTACTAGGGGAGTAAAATCGACTTATTCTGCGTATGGCATTATCATATGAAGGTGTGATCCAGTCACTGTCATAACAGTTCAGTTCAGGTTTATGATCAGCCTGATAAAGAAAATAAAAAAATGTTTACAGCTGACCAAAACCAGATGACAAGTCTCATGAAAGTTCACAGAAAAAGCATCTATGTTCTGTATTTGCCACTCTTAGAAGAAGGTAGAGAATATGAACAAGAGAGACGGAGAAGAGAGGCAAACTGCCAGGAAACTTGCTTTATCTTCCAGTTGGCGGAAAGATTGTTAACTCATGGACAGAGATTTCCCCAGCTGATCAGAAAGACAGAGGCTTACCCCACTCCCTCTGCCCTGTCTCTGTCACTCACTCGGATTTCCAGGGAGGCTTGTGTAAAGGTGGTAGTGTCTATGGAAAACCAGGATTGTCCCTGCTCATCTGTAGTGTAATTCCCTTTATATCTGTCTCCATCCACAGAAATCATGATGGTTTCATTGGCAATTGGAGCATCAGTGCCATCTACCAGCTTCACCTGACAGAGCAAAACCAAACTTCAGGTTTTGGACTAGAAAAAGAAAATAATTCCCAGGTCTTAAAGCCTCTTCCCCATTTTCCTCCTTGCCGCCAGGATGTTTCTCACAGAGAACAAAAGATGTGAATGTGGAAAAGTGTTTAGTGAGTCCTGAGTTGCCTGAGGCAGCAACCGAGAAAATTCTCAGCAAAACAATGTGATTGGCCCAGGGAAATCATCTGTCAGAGCCCTAAGTTCCTCAGTAGGTTTTAATTCCCCTGGTCAGCTTCACCTGAGGACCTCCACCACATATCATCAGCCTCTTGGTTCTGGAACTCTAAGTTCAGGCTTGTGCCTTATCCTTACTAAATGTACATTGGAGGTAGACCTACAACCAGCTTTTTATCCTGCTGTTCCCTCCCAGTTAACTGCACTTTCGGTTTGAATTCAGCCCTGGGTTGTCACCTCTTATTGTCTGGTGTTTGTTGGATTGTTGGTGGAACCTGTTGTTGCCACCAATCTGCTCTGCTCTGCTTATTTTGGTTAGGTACTGGGGGACTCATGATGTCACTACACGTACTTCTGTTGTGGTCACCCTTTGCACAAAGATAACGTTCCCTTGTGGAACAACCCATACCTGCTTCTCCCTGATGTTATTCTCATGTATCAGAACAATGAGCCTTCTATTCTGTACTGGGCTGACTGCCAAGAGGTTAAGGGCCACGTGTTTGTTAAGTTGCCCCAACAGATAGTAATTTCTCCATGTGAGCAAAGGCAGAGGAAGGTGGACTATGTCATCTGCTATTCTTTCCAATGGGATTGGGCACTTGTGAGTTTTACATGCCATTCATTGTTCAGGGTCTCAGAAGTTCCCTACCCTCCCAAAGAGTGGTAGCCCTGGTCTGTACTGAGAGTCCAGCATGTCAAAGCTGATTTTGCTCATGACGGATGTGATTCCACAGGACTCTGTTCCGGTCACCTCTAGTCCTGAGGGAGAGCACAGTAAAGAGAAATTATTAATGAACAGCAGAATTTCTAGACTTGTCACTGCACTTTCCTTGCTTTTGCTAGGCTCTCCCGTTATGGCCTGTCATCACTTTGCCATCTCCATGTGATACATACCTGTGCCATCTTCTGTGATCTTGCCTTCTACCTCAATGCTCATTTCATATCCCCTGCGCTGGAGTTGAAATATCTTGGTCCTTACCACACCAGAAACACACCCATGAGCATCTGCCTAAGCAGAGAATTGGAGAGAAAGTTGGAATTTCGTCAACAAATTTGGTCCCAAATAGATACCCCAAACCCAACATGCTTAGCTTCTTTAATGAAAACCCAGCTTTATATTCTAGGGTTGTTTCCAAGACCAGAACTTGTTTACAGCTTGTTTCCTAGTGTTTCATCCACACATTTTTTGCATTCTTTGAGGTACTATACACTCAGTTCTCCAAGATATATACTAGTTTCTTTGCTAACTCCTACCTTGGTTCTCTTTCTCCTCATGTTTCTTCTGTTGTCTTCACTCTTTTCCTTGTTGCCCCCTGTTTTTTTCTCCTGTGTTTGACCCATGTAAAACACTACCTTCTTGTCTTGTCCTCATCTTATTTGTTCTTTGATCGCTATCCATCCCTCTAACAGCTACAAAATTCTGTCACAGATTCTTTTCTCAGTTTGGGGATCTAAACAGGGACTTCACAGCTGCTAACTGGAGATTCATCAGTAGATTCTGTGGAGTCAGGATTTCAGCTGTGGCATTTTCTTCATCAGTTCTGCTTCCAGTTTAATGATCCACCTTTTCAGAATGCCTTCCTGGAGGACATCTGCTTTTCCTTGGTCAGAATGGTCTCTCTGATGTCCTGCTATCTCCCAACAGTCAAAGATTTGGCCTCCTTTAAACAACATTGCTTATTATCCACATTAAAGACCTTTATATTTTAATCTTGGAACTCACCTGCCTAGTGAATTCTTCACACACTGCTTCTGCCTCTTTTCCGTAACAATTTGAAGCAGAATGGGAAAATTTCCGGCAGGCTTTGACATTCACCAAACCAGGAACAGGTTTCCCATAGGTGTAACTATAATCATAAATGTTAAACAATATGTTAAATGAGGCAACAATCAGTCATAGAATCACACTCATACACATCTCCTTAAAGACATCTGTGAATTACTTCCTTGTATTTCTTCTTAAAGGGTGACTAATATGATACTTTAATGATTCCAGTGATTATGTTTCCATTATTTCCATGGTGAGATTCTTCCATCATCTCTTAGACTCTGTTCTAACTGTGAGGCCTCTGGAGAAATACAGTAAAATATTTTATGCAGAAAATAATTTCAGCCAGTTGTGTCCCTGTATCACAAACTCCTGAGGATTCCATGAAGAAGTAGAAATGCAATCAGGATCTCAGGAGGAGAAATTTATGAGTTAAAAATGTTCAAGTGATACCTGATCTGACATCTCTGATTATTTGAGGGTTCAGGATTGGCAGAGGAGCTCTAACTGAAGAAATGTAAAGGCAGAAGGAGAAAATGTACAGTAAACTGGGAGGGGAGAGCTGCAGATTGCTTTGGCATCACCTTTGGAGGAACACAGAGAAGACCCTCCACTTTGACTGTAGGGCAGGTAGTAGGCTCAGACTTGGTATGGTGGAACAAGACTGTGCTGGATGTCTGAGACAAGTATGAAAATTTTTCCCTAGCTTTTTGTTTGGTCCTCAGTAGAAAGAAGGAGTAACGGATGAGTGAGAGAGATTACTCCAGCTCTGTGACTCACAGACCGCAGACGGACACTGGAAGCTCCATGTCCTTAATAGTGATCATCTTGGGCAGCTTCACCAGGACCTCATACTTGGGCAGCACTAGATGGGAGAGAGAAAGTTTGATATGAGAAGAGTGAAGAAGCACTGTGTACCACACAGCAATCCAAACTGAGAGCCAGGATCATCTTCATACACATCATCACCTGTCTGTGTTCTGCAGTACGGCTCTGCCACCCCTTCCCTAGATTTTATCAGCCTTCACCACTGTTTTCAGCTTAAGTGGAATTTTAGGAGGTTTGTAGCTCCTACCTTCGCACATTTTCAGCACATGCTCATGTGATCCCATTGACACCAGGGTGCTGTGTAGATCCCTTACATTTGCCCATTCTGAAGGACACATTGGCCCTGTATGTTGTGCTCCATGTTTCACAATACATAATTTGCAACTAAGACATGGAGTAGCCCGTTACCACCTGCGTCATTTACACCACTGAAATAGTTCAAATAATGTTTCTTGCTGTTCTGAGATTCCAAAGTGCTATTAGGCTCGCTGATATGTAGCATGTGAAACTATCCTGTGTATACAGACACTCCTAAAATAATCTAGCCACAGACTCCCATGTCTATATTTTCAAGTGGATGAGGAAGTAGCAAGGCCTGATAACAAAGGGTAACAAGTAAAGAGCATATTTTGCTCCTGAGTATTAAGTTATATCCCTCTTTCCATATTGCAGCCTGCAATCCTCAGCCCTCAACACAGTGCTAGACTGAAGCATGCAATGGCCTGCTTCCAAGTGGTGCAAGTAAGGGTATTTTTCACAGTGCAAGAAACAAGAGCAGGGAGGGTGCACTCAGGGACAGGAAAGCAACACTGGGTTATACAGTTTAAACATGAATTTGCCTCTGGGATATGTTTCCTCAACAGGCTGCGAAGAAAATTAGCAACAGGAGAATAAAACTAAAGAACAAATAAAAGAAATACGAGTTTACAGTGAGGATAAGAAAGGTGCATGCATCTATGATTCTGGGAGGTGGCATTCAGAATAATCTGTTGCCATGGCAGGCTGAAGCCTATAACCTGGTTCCTGTTTAAAGTATTCACCATGATCCAGTGGACTCCAGTGACAATCTTCTTTGGGTCTGCACCCTGCATATTCCAGAAACAGCAGTTTCTGAGCAATGTGCTGGGCTCCATGTACAGCCAGGGGAGCCCAGGAGTGCAAAACACAGGCCAAGCAGTCTCCTCAAACACACACAGCTTCACCATCTGAAAACACTGGAGAAGTTCTATTACAGAACTGGTTTCCTTGAGCAGCACACTCAGTCTCTACTACAAGACCATTTGCACTTGCTTGTAAGATTTGTGGAGTGTTCTTCTTCAAACAGAAGTTTTTACCAAACATATTTTCTAAGCTTTTGCAGAAACCAGTAAAAACAGAGAAGACTGAAAGAGAAAGCAGAACTGATGCAGATTATGAGAGAGGCAAAACAGGGTCACTAGAATATTTTCATCTCTTGCTTTGTATCTAGTGCAACTTGAAACAAGCTGCTGGACTAAAAAGTAGCTAAAACAAGGTTATCTGAAATTGGTGCCCCAAGCCATGTCCAATAGAACCTGTAAATCCAAGAGCATCATGGGCAAATACAGGCTCAGACAGATTGCAGAGATGCCAGAAAGTGAGCAACCAGCTCTGATACTAAGCACCTTCTGGGTCAGCCATTCTGAAATACACTGCCTATGAATTCAGTTTCTTTCTTCTCCACATCATTCCCAGGAAATATCAAACTGAGAGACCACAGTAAAAGGTGTTTCTGTCAGCCCCACTTGCAGTCCATACCTCCTCTCCTTACCGTATTCCTCCACGCTGAAGTAATGCTCCACATGGGATGTGAAGCTCTTCTGCACAACTATTTTGTAGGAGCCTTGGATGGGATCTGAGGTGAGGGGAAAGGAGAGCTGCGTAAGACCCATCTCTAGTTTCACCCCTTGCCATTGGTACACACGATTCCTCTGGGGATCCTGTAGGTGAGGATAACTCAAGGTCACAAGAAAGTACAGGAGGCACTCAGAGACAGAGCAGTGGATTGCCTACTATATATACGTTCCAGCTGGGAATTGCCTAGCTGTAATTATTCAGCAGTCTGTGAAGATCTGTGATCACTTGCCTGTCAGTTCTGCATAAATAGCATGCAAGAAAGCTTTTTATCCCTGGAGGTCCAGTGTTTCCTGCCCCTCAGCTCTAACTGTAATGCTTACCAAGGATGTGGCCAGGAAACTGGAGAAGACACACTGCAAGGTAACAAGACAGAGATATGGACAGGAGGGGTAAATGGAGCACACGGAGAAAGAAGAGAAGTTTCAGTTAGACTCTTTAATTTGCTGAACATTTTTTTTTCCCATGTCTGGAATAGAAACTGAGTGCCTGTGCGAAATCTGTTCAGCAATGAGACCTGATTTGTCTATGGGACTGAGAAATGTACCTGTCTAAGAGTCCAAAGCTTGTGGTAGGGACAGGAACAGAGGAAAGTAAATCCCACATACGTGCATCCAGATGAAACCTCTCCCTTCTTGTCTTTCCTCATGACTAATGCTGGAGCATTCTCATCACTATTTTATTGGATGCAAAGGGAACAACGGTGACAAAGGATGAGGACAAGGCTAAGGTACTTAATGTCTTCTTTGCTTCAGCAAGGAAAGTTGTTCCCTGTGTGTACATCCCCATGAGTTAGAAGAGTAAAACAAAGCTCCAAGAGGAGGTAGTTAGAGATTTGGCCAATTAGACACTCACAAGTCTATGGGGCCAGATGGGATCCACCCAAGGGTATTGAGGTAGCTGGCAGACAGGCTTGCCAAAACCCTTTCCATCATCTTCCAGCAGTCCTGGCTGACTGGGGAAGCTCCACTTGACTGGAGGCTGGCTGATGTTACACCCATTTACAAGAAGGGTTGCAGGGAGGATCCAGGAAAAAATGGGCCTGTCAGTCTGACCTCAATGCTAGGGAAAGTCATGGAAGAGGTGATCTCAAGTGCTATCATGAAGCACATGCAAGATAACCGGGTGATCAGGCCCAGTCAACACAGATTTATGAAAGGCAGGTCCTGCCAAACCTGATTGTCTTCTATGACAAATTGACCTGCTTACTGGATGAGGGAAAGGCTGTGGATGTAGTCAGTAAAGCCTTTGACACAGTTTCTCACAGCACTCTGCTTCAGAAACTGTCAGCCTCTAGCCTGGACAGGTGCACACTCTCCTGGGTGGAAAACTGGCTGGATGGCTGGATCCAGAGAGTGATGTTAAATGGAATTAACTCCAGCTGGTGGCCGGTTACAAGTGATGTCCCCCAGGACTCAGTGCTGAGTCCAGTCCTGTTCAGCATCTTTATCAATGACCTGGATGAAGGCACTGAGTGCACCCTTAGCAAGTTTGCAGATGACACTAAGCTGGGTGGAAGTGTGGATCTGCTGGAGGGTAGGGAGGCTCTGCAAAGGGATCTGAACAGGCTGGACTGCTGGGCTGAGACCAATGGCATGAGGTTTAATGAGGCCAAATGCCGGGTCCTGCACTTGGGGCACAACAACCCTATGCAGTGCTACAGTCTAGGGGAGGAGTGACTGGAAAGCTGCCTGGAGAAGAAGGACCTGGGGATGTTGATTGACAGTTGACTGAATATGAGCCAGCAGTGTGCCCAGGTGGCCTTGAAGGTATCTTGGCTTGTTTCAGATATGGTGTGGCCAGTAGGTGCAATGAGGTTATTTTGCCCCCGTACTCGGCACTGGTGAGACTGCACCTCGAGTACTGTGTTCAGTTCTGGGCCCATCGCTACAAGAAGGATGTTGAGGGTCTGGATCATGTCCAGAGAAGAGCAATGGAGCTGATGAAGGGGCTGGAGAACAAGTCTTATGAGGAGCAGCTGGGGGAACTGGGGCTGTTTAGCCTAGAGAAAAGGCTGAGGGGAGACCTTATCACTGTCTACAACTGCCTGAAATGAGGTTGTGATCAGGTGGATGTTGGTCTCTTCTCCCAAGTGACAGGTGATAGGATGAGAGGAAATGGCCTCAAGCTGCACCAGGGGAGGTTTACGTTGGACATTAGAAAAAATTTCTTCACTGAAAAGATCATCAGTGACTGGAATGGGCTGCCCAGGGAGGTAGTTGAGTCACCACCCATGGAGAATTTAAAAGACAGGTAGATGAGGTGCTCAGGGGCATGGTTTAGTGGCAGATAGGAATGGTTGGACTCGATGATCCAAGAGGTCTTTTCTAACCTGGTGATTCTATGATTCTATGATTCTACTGCAGTTGACTATTGCTCATTATGAGCTGACTTTCAACAGGATGTGCTCCAAACTCATCAGCTCAGCCCCAAATATCTTGTAGAAGTCACTGAACCAGTGCAGTGGTGCTGCCCTTTCCATGCTCCTCAGCAGCATGGTTAATGTTCACAGTCTTTCATTTTCTGCTGCTCTTTGCATCATAGCTTGGCTGTCACCAAAAAGCTGTTAGTTTGCTTAATCCAGTTCTATGGTTTCAATCACACTTGGCAGAAAGAAAATCTTAGTTCTACTTGAGAAGAGGAATAAGCCATTCTGATATGACCTCTAGGCAAACGTAATTCAGCATAGCTTGCATTGATTAACTACCTTGTTTCAATGGCATGTTCCCCAATCAAAGAAACATTGTCAGAACTTATCTTGAAGCCCAACTACTCAGCCTTCCTTTGCACAAAGGAAAAAGGTCATGTGTCCATGGTTTTTTCCCCTTGCACCTCAGCCTGAAAACACCACTGCTGGAGACTACTACCTCTATGCCTGCACATTCTGCTGAAATAAGACATGTAGCGATCCACTCACCTGAACATAGACAAATGGAAACTGTGGGGAGAGAACAAAGCAAAATCAGTGTTGGAAATACTAGTCATATATGGATGGAAGTAGTTTACAGACTCAGGATGAAGGGCAGAAGAACATCCTGAGAAGTCCTTTAGGTACTTCCTTTTCTGTACTGCTGTGTTTTCTTGGTTCTTGATAGTTAAGGGAATCTGTTCTGTAATATTTTAGAGCTCTTATTTTTTGTCTTATCACTATATGAAACCCTGATGAAGTAAGAATTTTTGAAGAACTTGCCTGCATGAGGAACTGGTTGTTAAATAAGCTAAAAGATGGACTTACATTCCATCTTTTAAAACCAACTTTTTAAAAACCAGCTCTTGCTGCTTCTCTGCCTCTAAGCATGTGATTGCACCCAATGACAGAAACATCAGCACATTTGTCACCTTCAGTGGAAACTTGTCCCAACCATTATTTCAGTAATGAAATCCCTGCCTACATGCTTAGCCACATACATTCTTTTGCAAATCTGGTTTTAAACACCTGTACCCCTTTGAAAAAAGAGATCTGTTTCTCAGTCAGTAGAGACAGCTGGAGTGTTTCCCAGGGCAGGATATGGAATGAGTCAAGGATGGTGCAACTAAGAAAGGATCATTTACTTTAAAGGCGGTCTTTAGTGGATCTGGGTGACAGTAATGGTGTTAGTTGGGAATTAAGCCTCCTGGTTAACAACAAAGAATTATGGCTGTACCTTCTCATTCAGCGGGTAGAAGTCTTTGTTCAGAGAGACGATCCGAAACAGAACTGAAGGGTGTAAGGGAAAAGAAGGAAAATTCCATTGTTAAATTTGTAGTCATTGCTAGGAAATGTCAGTGTTTCAATAGTTTATCATTCAGATTCATTGAATAGATCAACAGGCTCTGAATTTAGATCTCTGCTTCAGACTGTTTCTCTTGCAGATGGTGAGAAGCTGATAAGTTTAGAAGGATAATCAGGTCTTGGCTGAACTGAATTGTCCAAGGGAGTGCCTGTCCTGCTTTGTTGATTCAGATGCAGCCAAGGGAGCCTATGCTTTGAAGTCATCCCAGATTAGTGCCTCTAGTTGAGTAGAATGACTCTGAGCCTGTGCATACATCTGGCTGAGATGCTATGCCTGGAAGAGGCAGAATAGGAATGATGAAGGTGCCACATGTCCTGACAGAAATAAGATTTACTGAGCTCTTTAACTCCCCCCATGAAGAAGTCTGAAAACTTTAATAAAAGTATGGGCCCTCTGGGGAATGAAGCTCATAAGGTTTTCTGCTGTCAGAGTCAAAACAAATTCAAAACCCTTTACCTGTCTGTCCGGGCTTGTAGATGGGTTTGTCTGTCTGGACAAAGACCAGACTTTCAGAGTTCTTGACCAGCACCGACTTGCGGCTTCTGAACTGCAGCGTTGCCCCCTTCACCATCACAGTGAGAAATGCCACAGATGTGCTATTGGATTTTGGAAGCTATGGAAAATGAAGATAATAACTGCTTTACTGATTTAGCTCATTGAACTAAGCCTTTGAAGGATGGAGTATTAGCTAGGTCCAAAAGTTCCCTAAAGGGACACCAAAGGCTGAAGTGCTGGAAGCAAGAGAAAAACTTGATTTTCTAATATGAACTTGGAAGGCTTGTCTCCTCTGTCTCAAGAAAATCTTTTTTCTTCAGAAATTGTTGCAATGATAGATCTCCATTTCCTTGAGTTTTCTCCGTGTTCCTTCTTCCTCTCCTTCCAATACTGGGAGCCTTTCCCCTCCCTTTCATTTATATGCATTCCATAGAGAAATATTGAATCTCATCTTGTTCCATCCTATGATTTATTAAAATGGAAAATAACCCAGATTCATTATTTAGGAGGAGAGGCCAGTTGTTTGCATTACTTATTGATCAGTATTCTTCAGGAAACACTCATGAATGAGCTCCAGAATGAAAAAAATGACTTCCTGGACCTCTGTACCTTTAACTCTACATACATAGAAATGCCCTGTGGGACACAGAATTTGATAATGGTGGAAAATATACTCCTCATAAGGCTACAACAGTCAATTTTCTACATCGAATTAATTTTTTGTTCGGCTTAGCTTAGAAGCCTCAGATTGCAATGTGTCTTATTTCTCATTTCTGGACTGTTTAAGTCTGCTACTCCACATCAATAAACATCAGGGACCAGCTCACAAGGATGAGATACTCACAGAGAAAGGGATGCAGGTGAACACATCCTTCTCTGACACCACGTCATCAATCAAACTCCTGTTTTCTCCTTGATACTCGAGCATGGCACTCAGCGTCACAGACTCATTCAGGTGGGCCAGCTGAACGCAGACTTTCTCAGGAGAATCGGTGTGTATCAGAAAAGGCAGTAGCACCATATACTGCCTAGGAAGAGAGGGAATCAAGAATGTGAAACAGTTTTAAGAAAACAGTATTAAGTGAAAGGAAATTAACAAATCATCATGCCTAATCCATTATTATCCCTGTGAAGTGCACTGCATTATACACATGAACATTCATTTTATTTTGGGTTTATACATATTAAACTGCCTAAATAATTAGCCTAAAAACAGGGAAATGCTTTCAGTGGAAGGAACAGTTTCTATGCTAATAGACAGTCCTTTACAAAGGATGTTTTCTTTGGCTTCACAGCAGGGAGCAAGGAGTGTGTGAAAAGTTCCAAGCTGTTAATTGCTTTTTGTATTTCCCACAGCCTTGTATTGAGGCTCAAAGGCATCAGCTAAAAAAGGTTGAAAATTCAGCAGTTTAAGGGTTGGAAAAACCCATCCACTTCTCTGACTGCTCCTGTCTTTGCCTATCCAGGTTCCCAAATCCTTCTCATGCTGAGCAAAAATGTGAGTGCTTGCTGTCTGGGACCTTATTAAGATCAGCACACAAAGAATTTCAGAGAGTAGTGATTTATAGCAACACAAGTGTACTTGCATCTTCAAAGAGCTTTTGACAAAGATCCCCCACAAAAGACCTTTTAAGCTGCCATCCAATAAAAGGGATCATTAGATGAGTTTTTACTAATAAATCAATTTATTAATTCGGAGATGGATTAATTGGTTAAAAGATAGGACACAAAGTGTAAGAACCATTGAAAATCTCTGGAGTTTGTTTTGGGACCCCTGTTGTTCTGTACATTGCTAAATGATTTGGAAAGTACAACTTTCTGCTAACTGTCCATAGTAACAAAATACCTAAAAATTACTCATATATTTGTGGAAAACTTTTATCATCTGTTGGGATGTGTAGCAAAAATGGCAAAATGAACAGTTTATAAAGAGAAAATAATCAATAGAGGAAGAAAATACTACCACAACAGTATATATGCTATCGTGTATATGCAGTATCGCTAAGCAGGCTCACATATAAGCACTGTTGCAAACTCTTGGAAAATTCTCATGCAATAAATGGACTACAAGTCACTGTTCAGAAAGAGACAGAGGACAGCTCAGAATACATCTTTTTGGTATGAGGCTCTTAAGAACAAGAAGATCAGCTACTCCTGATGTAAAGTTTATTAAAAATGTCCTGGGCAAAATTCATTGCCCCAAAATGGCACAGGTGCAATCCCTAGACCTTGAACATCTGGCAGCACTCGCCTTGCTCCTCTACTTTGTCCCTCAGCACCTATGACTGACCACCAATGCAAAGAGAATACAGAGACAATGTATTCCTCTCTTTTGATGCTGACTGTTTTTTTGGACCTGGCACTCCTTTTTCCCTGTGCAAACTTAAGCTGTTTAGATGCAGCATCAGGAGATTCTGGTGGCAATTCAGTCTGCAGGGTATCTTAATCACTGTAGGGATGGGACTTGCGGTCGGAAGTGCTCATGCAACCTGCCCATGGGCCCTCCACCAGGGAAGCATAATGTGCACGTTGCCAGATGGTGCCAGCCCTGATAAGAAAGATAACTGGGCCCATCCAGATCTACATTATTGCCTGGACTCTGAGCTTTTGGGTAGTCCTAAAACTACTGTGGAGGCATTGGGACCAAGGCAGTACCTCCATTTTCCTCAGCAGCAGGCAATGGGACAAAATGCGGTGAGGAGTCAGCTGGCAATTCAGGTCAGTCTGTGCTGCTGCAGAAGCAGTGAAAAGAGGGAGGTCCAGCCATCCAGGCAGTGACTTAACAGCTCATGACTATCTGCTTACTCCAGTGCTTCCCTTCTTCCACAGTCTTCTCACCACAACTTCACCATATGCCTGCTTTCCCTGTCCCTGTCCCCTGTCAGTGGCACTGGCAACCTGACTGTAACATCCAGTCTACTGAAGGGACAGTGTGACCTAGTTAATGGGGAATTTGGCCTCATTCCTCTTCCTGTTTACTGTTCTGCTGAAATTTTGGCCAATGCTCAGAATTTCCCCCTACACTGGCTTCCCTGCCTTTGAGACTGCTCCTTGAATACTGTGTTCAGTTCTGGGCCCCTCACCACGAGAAGGATGTTGAGGCTCTGGAATGAGTCCAGAGAAGAGCAACGAAGCTGGTGAGGGGGCTGGAGAACAGGCCTTATGAGAAGCGGCTGAGAGAGCTGGGGCTGTTTAGCCTGGAGAAGAGGAGGCTGAGGGGTCACCTCATTGCTCTCTACAACTACCTGAAAGGAGGTAGTAGATAGGAGGGTGCTGGCCTCTTCTTCCAAGTGACAGGGGACAGGACAAGAGGGAATGGCCTCAAGCTCCACCAGGGGAGGTTTAGGCTGGACGTTAGGAAAAAATTCTTTACAGAGAGGGTCATTGGGCACTGGAACAGGCTGCCCAGGGAGGTGGTTGAATCCCCTTCCCTGGAGGTGTTTAAGGCACGGGTGGACGAGGTGCTGAGGGATATGGTTTAGTGTTTGATAGGAATGGTTGGACTCGATGATCCGGTGGGTCTCTTCCAACCTGGTTATTCTGTGATTCTGTGATTCTATGATTCTATGAAACAAGGACATGAAATACACTGTTTATAGATCTCCCTTTAGCTGTTTTGGGATGTGTTGGTCAAAAGAGCTAGATGAATTAAAGTACTATGAGAGCTTTAAATAACTTGGGTCACTAAGTCCATGTGTAGACATTTCAGGACAAAAGGCATCTGGGCTATCAAAAGAGACCTCAGCAGCCTTTCTACGTGCAACAGGCTGTTTTGACAACAAAGGCAGTGCCTCTGTCAGAATGAGGCAACAAGGAGGGGCAGGAGACCCTAAAGAGAGTAGCCGAGGCAAAAATGATTACTTTGTCTACACAGAGAAGGTAATACTCTAGCTTAAGATGGACTAACTTCTGTTAATTGACTCTCAGCTACTTCCTAGGGCAAACACTCAACCAAAGAAGTTAATGAATCCACATCTGCCGTTCATATGCTATCGTGACCTTGCATTTCTGACTACATGCAGTATATTCCAAATCACATATACTGCATTGTGAAGCAGCTTGCATACAACACTACAGAGCAGAACAGGAGAAAAATACCTGTTGTTGAATTCTTCCAGAAAAGAACCAGAGCAAGAAAAAAAAGAAATCCTGCTGCAGGATGTTACAGAACTATAAGGTTTTTGGTAGGAAGGGACCTATGGATGTCTCAAGTCCAACTTTTCTCCTAGAACAGTACTGTTGGCAATTGACTGCAGTAGATGGAGTTTCCATCGTCTCTCTAGGTCACCCATTCCAGTGCTATACTAACTTGGTGAATAAGTTTTATTCTAATATCCAGTCTGAAACTTAACTGTGTTTCCTGTGCAGCTCTCCACATCTGAAACAGAAAAGCAATAACTGCCACTGCTCAAAGAAGCTATCTCCCTGCTCGGGCCAGGCATAGAAAGCAATCTTTGGTTGTTCCGTTTTGTTTTCTTCTCAAGGTTGTCTTCCTTCTATGGCGTACACAGCATCTGATCTACCCTGCAGTGCTTAAAACAGAAGCACTACCCTCCCTCCTACCTGGCAATTCACTGCTTATACTGCAATTCACTGCTCATGCCTCCCATCTGGGCTCCTGCCTTCATTCTGTGGATCTCAAGTATGCCTTTCTCTCCCTCACCTCTCTCAGCCCTTCCTCCTCCTCCTCTCCTGAAATAGTCCTCAGGTCAGGTACAAAGAGCATCATGCTACTCACAGGAGGAGAGGATTGAGCAGTACAGACTCATTCACTTTCCTCCTGATCTTAGGCAGGGCTACAATCTGTGGAGAAATCAGAGAACTCAGGCTGACACCATAGCAGACTTGGCTGGCTCATGTACCTTAGAAGCACCCAAGCAGGGCACATGAAAGAGAGGTTTATGGTACTGCGTGAGTCAAAGTTCCTTCAGCCTGGGCCAGCCACTTCATGTCTGACCACACAGTATATGTAGCCCCACACCTTCTGCTACAGCTGATAGCCCTACTACAGTGCTTGTGAGAATGAAATCTCTGTAGCAGGCACTTTGAGACCATAGTGGTGAGAACTGTGCTTCTTCCAGCACAGAAAGAGCCACAGAGTGTGACAGCAGCCAGGGTCTGAAAAGGATGGCTGCTCCTGTCCAGATTAAAGGCTCTGAAGCAACCCTCCCTGGTAGGTGATGCTGGGGTGGGAATGCCAGCTTCCAGTCAGCCCATGCCATCCAGGGCTGCCCCTCTTCTCCGGGGCCTCAGCAGACTGGGAGCTGCAGCCATGCAAGAGGAAGAGAATCTAGGTCACAGATCCTCTTTGGGAACAAGTACATATGATGCTGCCAAGGGAAACACTGGCTTGAAAGAAACAGGAGAAAGGGGAGCACACCAACTCGAAAGCAACAGGAGAGTGTGGAGAAATAACTCAAAACAAGGATACTACAGGATAGGTAAATACATGGATTCTGCTATCAAGCCCACAAAACCCCAGGCACCTGGATGTTTCTAGGAAGGAATATACTTAGGCAAAGATGTTGTGATGATCCAGGGCTGGACTAGCAGGCAGCTGCAGGAACGGAGTGTGGGCACCAACAGGGCTGCGCGGGGCTGCCAGCACTGGGCAACCATGGGGCAACAGGGAGAGAGTGGGGAGCGCTGGCAGAGCTGTGCAGGAAGCTCGGGGCTTGGCTAGTAGTGGGATGCAGGGCAGGAGTGGAAGAAACTGCCATGGCTGTTTGAAGAATGATAGAAAGTAAGAAAACTGAAGGAAGAAGGGGGCTTTAAGACCTCCCTCCCCCATCCACATGTGTTGCTTACGGTTCTGTGGTGGAAGAGGTATTTCCAGGAAGGGAGAAGAGTAGAAGGAAGAAGATGTTCCGTTTGCTGGGCAGCCTGTCCTTCCCCATGTTCCAGAGCAGGTTGTGGTGAGTGAAGCAGATACCCGGTCTGGTCCGGCGCTGTTGTTTTGCTGCACCTTGTAACTCCCCTCCACTCTGCTGGGTCAGCCTTTTTATAACTGCTCTCTGCAAACAGCCCAGGGGCTGGAGGAGATAACGGCTGGGGGCCAGGACCCATCCGGAAATTAGAAGAGGCATGCAAGGAGGAGCTGGAACAGAGGGACAGGATTTGGCCAGACTTTCCAAGTGGGGGAAGGGTATTTATTGCATAGTGTTTATGTTAGAAATCTTGCATGGTTCATACCTTGCTTTCTTTAACCCATCAGAAATCCACAGTCTTGGAGAAATGAACTACGTTCAACACAGGGTAATAGTCCCTGCAGGCAGCATCCAATCACAGCACTCTGATGAGGGGCACTGTGATCTTTTGAGGCCAAAAGCCAGGTTTATATGTATTTTCAGGACAAAAGGAAGCCCACAGGCAGAAATATTGCCGTATTATGTTAAAAAAATGCTGCAATCATTTGCTGACACAGTTGCTAACAGTGGTACTATGGTTTAGACAATTAATTTGCCAGGAATATAATCCAAATTAAGGTGGGGTACTGGTCTAGATATGGAAATAAGTTCTGTTTCTACTATGAGTATGCACAAATATTATGGAAAGCTATTGGGAGAGATCCTTGCTTCCCCAGCATGGTGATCATCTTCTGTCATTCAGTGTCACCTGGAATGCAGATGTTCCAGGTGTTCCAGGTCACTCCTCCTTCCCTTTGCCTTTCAGAGCTGTGCTGTTGTCAGTCATGTTTGTAACAGAAGTCCCTCAGAAATAGTGCCACTTACTTGACTTGGTCCTCTGCAAATCTCTGATTGTAGCAGCTTATCCAGAAGTTGAATCTAATAAGAAAACTAGTTTTCTAAATTCCAGGAGGTTGTTGAACAGAAATATTCATTCCAAACTCTGGACACTACATGAGAAGCAGGAGTAGGTGAGGTGTGCACACCAATCCACGGAAAACTGCAAAATCGCAACGTTAGGGCTGTCAGCATGCCCTCCAGTGTCCGTGCAGTGAAAAGAGATTCATGATCCCTTTGAAAATTTCTGATGTGTGCAAAAAAAGCAGCAGA
Source organism: Phaenicophaeus curvirostris (assembly GCF_032191515.1). NCBI lineage: Eukaryota > Metazoa > Chordata > Aves > Cuculiformes > Cuculidae > Phaenicophaeus > Phaenicophaeus curvirostris. The sequence goes on from NC_091392.1 coordinate 76,490,903, forward strand.
AAAAACACTTCAGCATAAGCCACCTTGAATGTATCTATATGAATCCACATTAATGGCAGAGGTTCTGTACGAAGGATCACAACAGCACCAGCAGTCCTATTTGCTCTTTGTCTGAAGATTAAGCTTTGAAAAAGAGTGACTGTTAAGACTGAATGTTACCTATGCAGTGAGTCTTGAATTTGCTGTAGTAGCCAGAAAACTGCAGAGAAGAGTAGTGCAAAGGACAAGGAGAAATGTCTGGGGTTGAAAGAAAGTTTAAGAATGGTTCAGACACAGTGGGATAAAATTAAACACAGTTTATAAAACACAAAAGTTAGGAAAACGGTTAGGAGGCAACCAGTGTATGCTGGGAGAAGTGTTATATAAATGTCATATGGAGAAGGAATGAACACATATCCACACAAATAAAAAGATTTAGCAGATTATCAGTTAGAGATAGAAATACTGATAAAAGAAGTGGTTGTGTAACTACTAAGTAATAAAAGCCATACTTTCTTCAGAAATACTCCCTATTGTCTGCCCTCTCACTCTCATCTTTGACTTCTCCAGTAAATAACTCATGCAAACAGCAGTTTTCAAAGCCATAGAGTCATGATCGTTTGCTGGAAAACATGACTCACACCAAGTTGCCTCTTGTCATTCAGGCTGTTTTGAACTGAAACCAAAAAGAAATCTGGATGGGTACAAGCAAAGTATGCTTGAAAGATGAGCACGTAAAACTAAAATTCATAGATCTACAGGGCAATCAAAACCAGTGATTCAATGGAGTATTCAGTATCGTCTTCTTTCTTCTACTAATCAATTTACCATCCACAAGGAACAAAACACCAGCTTCTCAGTCCCCTAGGAACGACTTACCCGTTCTCTGACACCTCAATGCCCACTTTGCTCTGCAAGCATTAACTGCCCTTCAGCTGGTGCTTCAGCTGGTTCCTCTCTCACCAAGGTCAGAAGAAGTGGTCTGAAATTGCATTTAACTTGAAAGCTTTTGGGTGCTTTTTCAGACCCGAAGAAGAGATTGTTTGTCTGAAAGACTTGCTACTTATTTCAACAAGGCTAACTGATCTAATAAACTGTATCACAGCTGGACAAGGCATGCAATGTCATACTTGGTGATGGCTTCAGTGAGCTGGCTGTCATGATGTTAAGTGCAGGAAAGAAATTTCCTCTTATACTTCAAACATGTCTGAAGTCACTGCACGCTTGGCAGATCAAAACACAATCTGTACGTATCTAATGCCCTCACTGATTATTCCCCATGTTAAGCTGGTACAAATCCTGAGTGAATCGTTGTACCTGACTGTTGATCACAAAGAACTGAAATTAGGCCACATCTCAGTAAAAGGTTGATATAGCCAAAATGCCTAAATCTAACTAATTATAACCCTCCAAGCAGAGTGGATTCCTATACTAAATGATAACAATTAATTTTCGTTCATCCAGCATGAAAATGAATATTTACATATGCTTACTCACACTTTTAAAGTTAGCACGTATTTTGGCTGTTCCATTGGTTTCTGAAACTTATTAATTTCCAATGCTAAATCAAAACTGTAGCATTATTCTAGAATTTTATTTTGTTCCAAAGAACACTTGGGAAAATTAGCTTATTTCTAGATAGTTCTCAGAGAGTTTACAGTGATATACTGGTAAGTCACACGTGCTGATGCATTGGATTGCCTTTCTAGGTATTTTCATATTGAAATGGGACAAGACACCATGTCTGTAAGAAATGGGTGGTATGAGAGCATTTCTACTTTGCCTGAATATATCATTGTGACTATTTTTTTTATTTTCTGGAGCATTTCATTCTTCCCAATATTTTCTTCACAGGTTCATTTCCACCAGTGCTTGAAAAAAAATGCTATTTTGAGCAAAAGATGCAATTAATAAGTTAATACAGGCCATGATAAATACTGATAAATTCTAATCACAGAAAACTTTATTCTGCAAAGTTTTGTATAAGCTGTGCAGCCTTCACTACATTTCTTAGCAAAGACGACAGAAAAATGTGAAGCATCCTTCACCTCCAAATTTATGACCACGATAGAAAACATATTTCCCCAAAAGTAAGATATTGAGCTGTGCAATTTTAATCAACTTAATTCAATTCTGAAATATTGTCCCAAGTGCTCTTTTCAGACACATAGTAAATGCTTTTGCTCTCCTCTTACTCGGCAACAGCCTGAGTAATACAAATGTATAATAGAAAATAGCTTTTCACTCTTTACCACAGCAGGAATTATCTTGATTTCTCTGTAATATCCAAAAAATATCTGTGAACATGCCAACAGCAAATTTCTTGTTTATATATTTTAAAATTATTAGATATCATTCACTAATTAACTTGAATGGACTTAATAGTAGGATTTCAATGATTGGTCCTACTCTATATGTACTCTGCACTGTAAGTATCAGGCAGGCACACTGCGGATTTCTTATGCTGGAGGTTTAACAGCCTTGGTTGCAGATTTTTTTGCAAGATACAGTGCAGGTTTCTTTTAAAGCAATGCAAAGTATATACATAGAGGGAATGGGCTAGTCTTACATAACACAAAAAATAGCCACAGGAGTATTTATAAAACCCAGCTACAATTTTGTTTTGCAATGTAATCTACAAAGTGCATTAATATGAAAGTATTTCATTGATGCCTTTGCCATGCCTGAATTTACTCATTTGTTCATATGACACCACAGGAATATGAGTTCTATTTAGCAGACCAGCTGTCTGTGCCTAGGAAAGGCAGTTAATTTGCCACCAAGCCTTTCTCTCAGTTTAAGACATTCATCAGGCCACTACAGCAGATAATCTTTATTCACTCTGATATCGGCAGTTTAATTTGAAGTTTAGCTGATGAAGCCTTTTTATGGTGTTTCATTTCATTGCTTATCTTCCTTCATCTGCACATTGCAACTTGTATAATATTCATATTGTCTGAAGTTTTCTGATAGACCACTTTCTCTTGACTATGGTCTGTGAAATATTTTGTCTCCCATACAATAATAAACGATTTATCTCTTTGTGTGTTTTTGTTAGCATTATGTCAGTGCTACCAAGAATTATTTCCTTAACTTTTCCTTTTAACGCATGCCTCTTCTTGAAAGCCAAATGTTGAAGTTCAGTTTATTGCTTCGGTTTGGCTTTGAGGGCTGAGCATTGTGCAGCAGTCTTTGAGGAGGTGGAACAGGAACATAGTAAAGTAGCAGGTGACTTTCTTGGGATCATTTAACTTTGGTGACAATGGTACCAAAATTGCCTAAAACTGCTGGAGCAGACAAGGATAACTGCACATAACAGTGTTATGATGATACCAAGAGTACTTACACCCACTCAGAAACACCTTTTCTTCCTGCAACTACAGTGACCAGTGAGCCACTCTGTTATTAGGTAGTTGTCTACAAAACTGAGCAAAAGAAACTGAAAAGACATCACAGGAAAATATATCAGAATTGGATTAAGGTGATTAAAATTGCACAGCCCAACATAGAATCATAGAATCATAGAATAACCAGGTTGGAAGAGACCCACCGGATCATCGAGTCCAACCATTCCTATCAAACACTAAACCATGCCCCTTAGAACCTCATCCACCGGTGCCTTAAACACCTCCAGGGAGGGGGATTCAACCACCTCCCTGGGCAGCCTGTTCCAGGGCCCAATGACCCTTTCTGTGAAAAAGTTTTTCCTGATGTCCAGCCTAAACCTCCCCTGGCGGAGCTTGAGGCCATTCCCTCTTGTCCTGTCCCCTGTCACTTGGGAGAAAAGGCCAGCACCCTCCTCTCTACAACCTCCATTCAGGTAGTTGTAGAGAGCAATGAGGTGACCCCTCAGCCTCCTCTTCTCCAGGCTAAACAACCCCAGCTCTCTCAGCCGCTCCTCATAAGGCCTGTTCTCCAGCCCTCTCACCAGCTTCGTTGCTCTTCTCTGGACTCGCTCCAGAGCCTCAACATCCTTCTTGTGGTGAGGGGCCCAGAACTGAACACAGTACTCGAGGAGTGGTCTCACCAGTGCCGAGTACAGAGGGAGAAGAACCTCCCTGGACCTGCTGGTCACGCCATTTCTGATACAAGCCAAGATGCCATTGGCCTTCTTGGCCACCTGGGAACACTGCTGGCTCATGTTCAGTCGGCTGTCAACCAACACCTCCAGGTCCCTCTCCTCCAGGCAGCTTTCTAGACAGACTTCTCCTAGTCTGTAGCACTGCATAGGGTTGTTGTGCCCCGAGTGCAGGACCCGGCATTTGGCCTTGTTAAACCTCATGCCACTGGACTCTGCCCAGCGGTCCAGCCTGTTCAGATCCCTTTGCAGAGCCTCCCTACCCTCCAGCAGATCGACACTTCCACCCAGCTTAGTGTCGTCCGCAAACTTGCTAAGGGTGCACTCGATGCCTTCATCCAGGTCATTGATAAAGACATTGAACAGGGCTGGACCCAGCACTGAGCCCTAGGGAACCCCACTCGTAACTGGCCTCCAGCTGGATTTCACACCATTTACCACCACTCTCTGGGCCCGGCCAGCCAACCAGTTTTCCACCCAGGAGAGTGTGCGCCTGTCCAGGCCAGAGGCTGATAGTTTCTCAAGCAGAATGCTGTGAGAAACTGTCAAAGGCTTTACTGAAGTCCAGGAAGACCACATCCACAGCCTTTCCCTTATCCATCTTACTCATCTTACTTTATTTTCATGGGGAAATATGTTTTCTATAGTGATTGTAAACTTGGAGGTCTTTCTCCAGTGTAGAGAGGAGCTGGGATTCAGCTGATAAATGTTTGTCCAGATTTTTGAGGTGGAGAATGCTACAGGAAAGGAAGACAAGAAGTCCTAATACAGTACAAGGCAAGGAAATCGTATATTCTCTGTTTATGTTTTCCCCTGCACCTCTGCTTTGTTCTGCTGCACCTTCTTAGGCAGGGCAGAACTGGTCGTGTTTGCTCCTTCAGGTCAGGGAAAGGGGTATGAGCCATGATGCTCTAACACAACCGGAGAACACAGCACCTTCTGAACATGATGTCTTGCTACAGAGACTGCCCTTGCTGCATTACTGCACTGCACTTCCCTGCTGTTTTGGGATACCCTGCACTGGCCACAAGTGCTTGGAAAGGAATGGGACACGACCTTACTTAAGTAGCCAGGGGCTGTGAGGAGAGAGCCAGCCGTGCATCCTACATTCAGTGCACAGGACTTCCCAGATGAGCTTCATCACGGCACAGACCTTGGGTCATTGAGTAAGTGTGGACATACCTTACATTGACAGGAGCCAGTAGGGCCTAGAGCAAGTCACTTCCAGTAAAGCAAAGTAGAAAACATGTGGTAAGATTACGCAATTGCCTCTGGTAATAACCTAGCCTTCACCTCCCCATGGATACTGAGCCAAAGAGTGGGAGGCTGAAAAAAATGTGCAAGATTAGCACTTTAGTAGCATGCATACAGAGCACTGTCCATACATAGTATGGTGATTTTTATCCCTGCAGCCTCTTCCTGCTTCATTCATATTTACTCTCCTTTCATTTTCAAATACGATTTTTTAAATCTCCTAGCAATCAGGATATATACACAGTGTGACAACATGGGGTCCAGAAGCCCTGCTGAAATCACATTTCTAAGGGACGCCTTGTTTTGCCCAGCAGGAACACGGTGTGACAGGAAGTGGGAGCAGAGGACTCCAGGGCAGGATCAAAAGGCATCAGAAGATCAGTGTTTAGAGGTTACAAGAAAATCAGAAAGAGTGAGAAGTTTCCTTGTATTCAATGCATGACTTGCTTTTAGGGTTTTCTTGACCATCAAGACAAGAGGAAATGGCCTCAAGTTGCACTGGGGAAGGTTCAGATTGGATATCAGGACAGGTACAGTTGGACTCAATGATCTCAAAGGTCTTTTCCAACCAAATTCTTCTATGATTCTATGAAAAAAAAAAAATGATCAGAGAGCAAGGGTGAGGTGTTTCCACAGAGCATTTTGACGTATTGTCATTTCTTGATCGAAGGTTCTTCTTGCACATTTCTGGTCTTCTCAGATCAATGAATTGGTTGGTCATCACTCACATTTAATCCTCTGGGGAAAGTGGTGAGGACAAGAACTGAACATCAACAAGTAGGTAATAAGATCTGGAAAATAACAGAAATTATACAGGTCTAAGGTCTTGCTGTGCCATTGTTTAACAGCTTGGCATTATTACCTGTGACACCGCAGGGATCAGGGGGGATTTGAGCCAAAAGATGGAGCAACCAAATTCCCTGGGCTCCTTTCTCTAACATGAGTGCTGGGTAACAATTGAGGGGCCTAAGCAAGACAATGCTTCTATGGTGGAGCTCATCTTAATATTATTTTTGCTGTAGGTTTTGCAGCCTGCTGCCCACATTGTGGGTGAGACTCGTCATCTACTGTAAAAAATCTTATGTTCTGTTTCCAGAACAAGCGTGGTCATTATAAGTCTTCTTCTTAACTAGGCCATGACATTAGACTTTAATAGACTTTTCAGTGTGAACACATGATCAACAAAGCAATTCTTATGACACAAATAAACTCTGCAAAGAAGGCTTTAAAACAAAGGGAAGCAAGCTTGATAGAGAATTTTAGTTGAAGACAATCTCTTGTGATTATGGTTTTTGTTATCCCTTTTTTCATTCATAAGTAGCTACATTTCAGAAGAGCTTTTAATGTACTTCTAACAGAGCAATGCATAGAACCATAGGACATTCAGAAATTGCTGAGAAGTCATGAGAGTGCTGGCAGATCACCATAGTGAAGTTCTGAATTTCCCATTTCTCATAGCCTTGCTGACTCCATTTGAGGGCCTGCGCAATAGTTTCACTGGATTCTTGTATCTTCCTATATTCCGCCAGCAAGCCATCATCTGTGCCTTCAAGGAGGTAGCACTTCTTGGGCCACTGAGCCCAATTTTCATGGTCTTGGGGAAATGGGATTGCTTGGCCTGTACATCTTGCCAAAATTAAAGTACTCCTGACCTTCTGAGAACACTCCCAGAGTCTCTGGGATTGCATATGATATGACACATCAAGATTATTGGATTATAGAGGAAAAGATGACATTCAGACTAGTGACACTGTGCCTTGCTTTGTCAACAATTAATAAACTGGCTTCAGTTTCAGATGCATGGCACAAAACATATCGCTGAAACAAGACAGCCAGGTTCCAGATATCTGAGAGGTGTTGGAATGTGTTTTAAGGAATATGGCTGTTCCCAATGGGACTAGGAGCCAGGGAGAATATGATCTACACGTAAAAATCTGGAGGAAGTGTATAAGCATGAGATGTTTATTAGATATGACTGCAGCTGGCAATTAGCTGTTTGAGTCACAGCATAAAATCAGGTAATAAACATTACATTTCCAGCATGCAGAGGAAGAGCCTGCAGAGGAAAATATGCTCTTGATGTTTTAATAGTTCAGGTTTGGCCTAGGAGGAAAAGAAGGCTTCAAAAGAATGATAAAAATAATGCAGCTTTTTTTTTTTTTTTCCCCCTCAGGACCTTATTTCTTCCAGAAAATGATGTTTGGCTGAACAGAATAACATTTGGGTATTTTTATGAGTTCCATGTGGGATGTTCAAGCCTTGGAATAATTTGCCTCAAATACCCCAGAAAGATGCATATCCTGTGTGAACATCCACCCAGCCTGCTCTTCTGATTTTCAGTCTTGTTTCTGTAACTATTGATTTCTCTTGCTTTAGTCCAGTCTGATCCTCATGCAAATTCAGTCAATTGCTACAGTTTGGGGTGTGTCAGGAAAGCAAAATTCACAGCCTTTCTTCTTATACTCCAACTGACAGTGAAGTTTTCATTTTAGAACTTACCATGGAAATCTGCACTCTACGCAAAGCAATTTCATGCCCCACAAATTCCTTGTCTGTGATGCTTAATGTCGTGGCTTTTTATATCAGTATCATGCACATCCTGGATGGCCAGCCCTGTAGAGATCTAAGAGTCGCACATGGCTGATGGATCCTGTGAGTGTTTTGGTACCCTGCTGCCTGTGGAGACTCAGACATCTGGTTTGTTGAGGAGCCAGGCACAAGTAACTCAGAAACAAAAATTGCACTGACTCAAATTATTTAGAAAATAATTATTTTAGAAAAAAACCCAAAATTATTTTGGAAAAGGGATGTTCTGTCTTGACATGATGATTAATTTTTATTGGAAAAAATTACAAGCCCCCCTGTTAGCAGAATGACAAACACATAACCACACTAGGAGGTTATATGTGGTGCTTTATTTCGAGACCCCGGGAACCAAGGGTACGCACCCAGATCTGGTTCCAAAGACCGTCACATCGCGTCCGCATTTTATTCTCTAAAAGTTTCGCAATCTAATGTATATTCAACAGGTTATGACATTTTCTAATACATATGCATAGGTAAATTGCTTCATTGCCTTATTGCGACATCAGTCTCTATTGCGCCTGCGTAGCCCCCTCTGGTGGTCGTCCTGATGAAGTAAGTAGTCTTCCTCAGATGAAGTAAGTAGTCTTCCTCGCGTTGTCCTTTTCACCTTTTGTTCTTTTGGCAAACTCATCGATTTTTCTTGGCTGGATCTGCTCTTATCTCCACTTGACTGCTCAGGTATATCTTTCTTGCCCCACGAAACTTATTCTTCTGTCTTCTACAAAATTTATGATGGTCTTTTGGTTATTGCAGGTGTATGTTCTGCTTGGGTAGGGTAGTTAGTGCATACTTTTCCTAAGCACACCTTAATCCTATTTACCATATAAGATCTATTAAACAAGTACCTTAGGGTTTGTTACTAGGATACAGAACAATACAGTAGAAATCAACAGAATCATACTGTTCCTACATCCAATCCTAGTTATTGATTCATCAATGATCAGTGTTTCTGTTATAGTTGTTATTTTAAATGTAACACCCCCACCCCAACATTAACATATTGCCTGGTTACACATATCCTTTTAAAGCACAGACTAGTCCTCGGGACATGAACAGATGCATCTGCACTCAAACTCCTCCTAACGCCCTTGCATGGCAGGTCCTTTTCCCTCACTGGTCCTACATGGCACATCTATCCTTCTCTCCCTGCTCCTGCAGGGTGGATGACTAGTCCTCCATACAGCGCATCAACCCCTGCTCTGACATACGCTGGCAATAACCTGACATGGGGCTGGCTCCTACCAACTCTCAGCTGCAGCTGCCATGGCTTGAGGCTGCTCCTGCAGCCCAGCCACAGCCACAGAAGCCTGGCAGGGGTGTGTGAGGGCTGCCAGCACTGTTATTGCTCCTGGGTAAGAGGAGATGCACTTGGATTTCTTCAAAAAACCCTGCTGGTCCTGTTCTACTCCCTTGTCTCCAGCCATGCCTCCCTGTCCCATTGTCCCCTCTGCTAGGGCTCTGGTGGTGCCTGGATCAGGCTTTTCCCACCCATCCACCAACACTGGCAGTTTTACAGCAGACACCATGACTCCAAGATGAGGGAAGCGGGGGATGACTAGGTGTGCAGGAAAATGCAGAGGCATGTCTGGAACATGCCTGGGGAAGCAAACCTCAGCTCTCTCCGTCTGGCCTCATACAGTGTGGGGAAGCTGGAGTGAATCACATGTGCTTGCTTGACTGGCTCACATGGGAGACACTGCGAAGGCCTCTAATGTGAAGGAGCCCAGTATGTGCTAACAACATCAGTTAGCAAGTGTATCACAAGATCTTTTGTGATATTGTGTCCTACAGGCTGATGTAATCAACTTATTGATCAGCTCATGGGTCTTGAATTTATATGCAGAACTGAATAGACACAGCATTCTTTGCATGTCTTGTCATCTCTGCAGCTGGTTTGTTGATGGCATGTTACCTGCTTGTGAGGACAATATCAAATTTTGCTGGTCGGTCCAGTGGGCAGGAAGGATTTGATGTCTGTACTGACAGTGAAAATCCAAAGGCCCACTCTGGAAGGTGAATATTGTATCTCAGTGCTGTCTGGAAAAGGAAAAAAACCTTCTGTTTGAGCGAGCAAAGGGCTTTTCTTTGTATTCAAAAAACAAATGTCAGACATAGTGAAGTTTCTTGAGGATGTTGCTATTGATATTACATAGAAAATCCTTGTTTATATCAGTGACAGACATACCAGTTTTCCACTCTTTAACAATGAAGGTGCTTGCATGCACAGTCACCTCCCTGAGAGAAACCACTTCCTGATCAGAAGGGACTCTTTTTCTACATGTGACTCCACAGGAATCACAACATGGGATGGGGAAAAGACTGTTTAAAGAGCTTAGGAAAATAAAATAATCAGAAAATAAAGAGAAGTCAGATGGAGAATCATCAAACTCATGAGTTATTGTAATCAGAATGTAAGACACAATGAAAAGTAGAGCAGACACTTACTTGCATAAATACACATCCAGTGCCATTCACTGTAAGGCTGTATTTCCCAGGGACTTTGGGAAGAGGAGTCTGTTGCACCAGGAGCCTGTTCTCATTGTTGATAATAAATACCTTCTTGAAAGGATTTTTGGACATGATCCTGGCTGTGTTTTGTGTTACAGAATTGTAGGTGGCCTTGCCATAAGCAGCAAGAGCTTGAAGAGCAGTGACTGTGTCCTTAAAGAAAAGAATAAAAGACAGTTAGCTACACAGTGGGACTGGTGCAGAGGAAGTTAAAAGTTATGGTTCCAATATTGAGGCAAAGCCACTTCATTGTGGTTTAGCCATGAACTTGTGTACAATTCCAGTGTTCCCATATATAAGGAGCCATTTCATTTCAGGATGCATGCTTTAGGGTGGAAGAAAGAAATATCTCTACACATATGAAGGTCTTCGAACATAAAATCTGAAACACTAAAGCACACTTTTAAAAAAAAAAAATCCAGTTTTTCAACTGGCTGCTTCTGATGACAAATCATGTATCTCCTAGCAAACTGTAGAGCACTCCTTGGTTATATAACAGCTGGGACCTGAGAAATAATGGGGTTTTCTAGGCTTGTTCCCAACATGAATATCAGTATGTGTTGCCATACACTTGTATGGCTTTAGGCTTTCTATAGTTAAGAAGAAGAGAAAAAAATAATAATATTTTGGACCCTCTAAGAGAAAGGCTTTGTGTCTGTGTGCATGAGACAGCAGATACAAGATAGAAATAAAACTAAGCAGTCAAAGCCCTACTGGCACCCTGAACCAGTGCTGCCTCAATCACTAGGACTAGCTGGGTAGAAGCACCTGGGTGGAAGAGAAACCTCCATAGGGATTCTGCTGCCTGATGAACCACTGCACAATCCCTGAGGCCTTTGCGAGATACTCTTGACTCCGAGTGGGCTTGCAGAGCAATGCCAACAACACATAACTGGTGATCTCAACTTCAGCTGATGGGGCATGGTCAAGGAAGGAAGGAGATTTTTCTGACTGAGATCTCTCCTTCTGATCCCAGTACTGTGAACCATCTGAATAAACAAAAAGAGGGTAAGGAGCAACCACAACTGATTACAACTGTCATTACTCTATGCTGCCTCAGAGACATACTGTGTCCTGGACTCTTTCTCACAAGTGCTGTCTTTAGAGTAATAGATATGCTGTAAATTAACTCCACAGATTATTTGTGGATGTTGGTTCCGCTGCCTGTACTCTCAATATTGTAATGGTTGGATCATGTATGATCAGTAAGATCTGTTCCCTCTTCCCACCTCCCAAATTTGCAAACCATCTGAAACTCACCAACTTCCTTTGCTGAGTTCTGTAACTAAGGAATGATTCACATTTTTCTGCCATGCCAGCTAAGCAGAAAGCATAGGCCATGAGTGCCTGAGTGTAAATGTCTCTGATACTCTTCTCAGATGCGGTCTCCAGGCAAGAAATCGCATTTCGGATTACAGGGTACTTATTAAAAAAAACACAAAATCAACATATTAGTCTCATTCAGGATAATTCAGGAAAATAGTCTTCACCTGGTCAAACATTTATTTTCTTCCAATATATTCTTCATCCTGTCACTATCACAGCAATGAAAATGGGACTTCAGTCTGTATAGTGACTTCAGAGGAGACAATACAGAATTCTTGAAGGAGATATTTCAGACTGAAACATCATACAAATCAAGTAGCTTTTCAGTATGTTCTTGAAGATATTTGTGTATAAACAGAAAACTGTTCTGTTTCTTTCACAGCTGATTCCTTCTGCTCACCTCCATGCTAATAATTCATTTTGCACTTCTATAGTCAAGAGTCTGTTGTCTTAGACAAATCCAACTTAACAGTCTCTACCCTTAGACACTCTGCTGTAGTTTTAATTCTGTGCCTTTGTACTAGGGTTACACCAAGCAAAAATGTTCACAGTTTGACTGTGTCCTCCCTAACGTGCTAATCAGGAAGGTCCTCAGAAACAATAATCTAACCTCTCCACTGTCTTGCTTCCTTTAGCCTAGCCACTTTTCAAAAGACAAAGGAAACATTACTTGAAAAACTTTTGTCTCCAGATATAAGCACAACACCTAGGTCTAGAATTCGGGTCTCTTGGCTCTTAGATCTGTTTGCTGAACACACTGTTGCACTGTCTTTTCAAACAAGCTTCAGTGAGTGCTGACAGTATTAGTTTTGCATGACAGTCTCCAACTTGTCAAGGCTTCACAGCATGAAAATGGACATGAATCAGAAGTGTAGACTTGAAAGGAGTTTTTGGGCACTGGCCATTATCCTAAGCCATCTTATTCTGTACCAGACCAATATTCAATACCAATACCAATGCAATTCATGAGTATTGTCCATGTCCATGTCACATTAATACCACTGCATTTAAGGAGAAAAAGAAAATAGCTTGCCTGTCCCCTGTGTTACCTGATGATTTGATGTTGTGCATGGAAGCCATGAAACCTGAATTCAAGAAATATGGCAAAGGTCTTATAGTCTCAGTAGGACACACAACTGGTTGGTGAACCTTTGAGTTGGTAAAAAATTTCATGCCCATGTTCTGTAAAAAACACATTTTTGTGTCAGCCATAACCATACTGTAGCTGTATTGTATTCCACTCTTCCCTCTTTCCTATTACTACCGTTCCACTACAGAGGTGCCCAGAGACATCTATGCAGAGACTTGCGTAATTTTTGTGCAAGTTGGAAAAAATCACAGTTAGGCACCAGAGTTCAATTGAGGATAGATGTCCATAAGGAGAGTTTGTCATGTATGAGTTTTACTAACAGCATCATTTTCAGAAATATCTAAAGCTACAGAAGTGGAAACTCACTTCAACAGATTTCAGTAATGTACAGGACATTTACCCTGAGGAACTGATATACATCTGGGCCTAATCCAGACATTACAGGTGTGTAATACAAGCCTTTGTGAAAGATGTTTTCAGATGAGATACAAGGATCTTGTCGGTCATCATCTAGATTGAGCCCATTGAAGATGTAGCCTTGAAGGTCTTGCAGAGGATGCAGGCTGTATATCTGTGAGGGAGAAGGAAACACAAACCCCCTGTGTGTGTAAAGATCAGTTCATTGAACTGTCATGTACTGAAAATTGCCAGACCTGAGATGTTGGCAATCTTGTTCAACATCTTCATTAAGTATCGGGACAATGGGGCAGAGTGTACCCTCAGCAAACTTTATGATAACACAAAACTGGGAGAGTGGCTGATATGCCAGATGAGTGTGTGGCCAGGGATCAGTCACTAGTTAATCAAAACCAAAGAGAGCTTCCAACTGGCCAGAAACAAAAGCTGTGTATTGCCTGTTATAGACGGCTAGCATATACAAAAAGCAGTAGAGTCTGACACAGTCTAACATTCCCAAGTGGAGAAGCACTGTAATGGAGGAGGAGGAGGGAGTGGAAGGAGATGATGCGCTTGTTTGGGCAGCTTACCATTTCTGCAGATCGCCCTGTCTCAGACTTCAAGAGCAGCACGCTCTGATCCACTGCCCTCACAGCACAGAAGGAGCTGGCAGCAGCTTCAATGACTAAACTGACATTGGAAGCTGAGCGCATCCACTTTTCAGAGAATTGCAACTGGACTTGAAATTTATCAAACAGTTGTTGGCATGGGTAATCCCTGCTGCTTCGGACAGTGACTCCAGTGATAGCTTAAATGAAGCCAGGCTCAAGTGATTTAAAATGAAGTGTGATTCTGTTGCTGCTATTAGTAAATCAAATCTTCTTATGACACAGACTGCATTACCAGGTCCATGACCCACCTTAAGAAATATATAAAACAAATTCTGTTTTGAATCTATGCAGAGCAAAATCCATTTCACATTTGTGTTAGAGAAGAGGGAAAATGTAGGAGGGGAGGACATCAGGTAAATGGAAACATTTTGATTAATCTCACTTGTTTAGCCTTCTTCTAATGTTTCATGATTTTTAGCTTGTAAGAACTGAAAATTAGAAGCATCTTAATGGTGAAATCTTATTTCCAAAAGACTGATCAAAATGTACCACTGGGAAAAAAATAAAATAAGAAAAGAAAGAAGGAAAATGTAAACACTGGGTTGCTATTTTTACTTTGTTTTCTATCTATATTTATTTCTGGTAAATACAAATTGCTTTTGTTTCCAACAAATAGTGTAAAAAATTAAATCAAATAGTGAAGTGAGATAGGACGTAAGTGTGTTTGCTATGCTGAAGAATAGAAATTATAAACTAAATAAGCCACTAATATTGTTCAAGAGAGTCAGGAATCAGCTGGAAGTATGTTGGGTTTCCTGAGAAGTAGCTTTTAATATTAGAAGTAGATTTACTTTTCAATAATAAGATCAGGAGGTGCTGGGAGAGGAAAGATAGAAGGCCAAAGAGAAAAAAGAAGAATGAAGAAAGCAATGCTGAGAGAGCTGGGTGGAAGCAAGCAAGAAAAATACCTGCTGTGAATATGTGTGCAAAGAATTTATATTTATCTGACAGCAGGTAACACTCATTGCATCTTAATGCCTCTCACGTTGTTTTTGAAACACTTCTCAACTGGAAATCGAACACTGTCTGCCACCAGCTCCTTGGCAGGATGTAAGGTATATACCAGCAACCGAAGGGCTGGAGACATTTCCTCAGTGACCACAAGGGGGATAGTGAAAGTGCCATTTTTTTCTGCTAGTAGAGAGCAAGGGACCAATAAAGAGAGAAACCCAAAGACCTACTCCAGTAGCACCCATCCTCAGCTGGCATATAGCTTTATCAGTCAGTGTACCAGTCTGCACTTAGATGATAAACTGAAAAATCCTGGATTTGCTGGGAGGTGACATGCCTGATTTAGATCCAGATGCTGTCAGATTTATTGTGCATTTGAACATGTGGCCAGGTTCAGACATGCCCCTAAACCAGACACTCCGCATTCCCTCCATTTTCCTTTGGGAACATCTTTACAGGACACTACTTCTCATCCTGTATCAACTGAAGCAGTTTTTGGATTAAATCTGACTTCATAGTGATCTTAGTGGCAGCGCTGGTATTGTGCGAACGCATGTAGGTGGAGACAGTTAGAGCCCTCCCAATAGCTGCTGTATACATCCAAGAAGTCTTGTCTTGGTTCCCAGTTTAACCGCCCCTCTTTTTTTTTTTTTTTTTTTCTAAATGCAGAAATATAGCTTGGCAACTGAACTTACCAACTTGGATATTAACTTTAATTTCCCCTGTGAGGACAATCTTGCCTTTTGCCATGCCCTGTGCAGAGAATAGCAACATGTTTATGGGTTAGTAGAAGTCGAAGGGAGAAAGTAGAAATCAATTCGATGTACATCAACAGGACAATCTAGGCATGTATTCATGCTTCAAACTGCTGCTGCTACTGATCAGGAAGCCCAAGGAAAAGGGAGGGAAGGGGAGGCAGAGAATACCATAAAGAGCTTTCTGGAAGGAAGTGACAAGAATCCTGTATTGAGACATTATGAATGTGATTCCTTACTTTGAAATAGAGGAACATTGCCAGAAACGGGGGGCATTTTTCCTGAGGAGGTAGTCTTGCCATGCTACTAAAGTGCTGTTTCTATTCTTGGGTTGTTTGCCATTGTGCCGACTGGTAATTCAAAAGCTGGAAGAGCATTCACTGCCATAATTTTTGTGGATGGACTGCTGGACAGCTGCCCGGTCAACCCCTTGCAGCAAACCATGCAACAATCTCACACTCACTACATAGCAGAAATTCATGCTGTTGATGCTGTTGTATCCTTCTGTGTTCAAGACATAGTGCACAGTGAGCATCTTCTTCTGCCCACAGTTCAGATCTTTCCACAAAGGCTCAATCCTCACAAAACTGCTAGTCCAAGAGTAGAAGCGCTGGATGGAGAAAGATGCATCGGGGTAGGAAGGTTCTATCCAACCATCAGTGTGGCATTGGTCACTAATTTTATAAGCTGCCTGATCAGAAGAGGAAATAGAGAAGAAAAGGAAAACAAACTTATGTCACTAGGGAAATCATTGTCACATACTGACATCAGAATGATTCGTTCACACAATGCATATGTTTAAGATTTGCACTTAAAACCAAACGGGTAAACAAAAAGTAGCACAATGGTCTTGCAGCCTTGTAGCAAAGCCATTGCATTGCAACTCAGGTGTTTTCTTCACTTTTTTATAATAATTTTTGAGAGCTCTAGAACCTGACATAAGCCAGGGAAAGCACATTTTTATTACCAGAACTGAAACTTCATCCCATCTTTTTTGGGGTTCAGTTTGAGAGCAACTGTCTCTCCCTCTGTGCCTATTCAGCCTTTTTTTTGTACTCACTTTCAGACTGATCTCATGAACAAACACTTCAGATGTGTCAATGCTAAACTCTGCAACACCGTTAGCATCAGTGGTGAAGTTGTCTGTGTTCTTGTTATTGACAAATAGCTGAATAACCTCATTGGAAATAGGAGAGTTGTCTTTGTCTACCAGCTTGATCTGTAGAGGACAATGCAAGACATGTTTAACATGTTATCTTTCTGTATGTAGGTACAGAAGTTTTTCATTCCTTTGCTCTCCACACAACAGAACTGATTTTTCTTCTCCCTTCAAAGCAACACCTAAAACCTGAAATGTCTCTCTTCACTTTCTGGCAGCTATCTACCTCAGATATATTATGAGATTTGGAGCAGGAGCTTCTTCAGGAGCTGCTACACTGTTGATAATGTCCTTTTGTGGACAAAGAACTTCTTATGTCTCATCCCTTTCTTGACCAGTCCCTTATGACTACACGTGTCCAGTTTAAGGATATATGCCCCTTCATTTATTAATCTTGAGAGTCTGCTACTGCTGTTTTTAGTGTCTGAAGGCTTTATTCCAGATCTTTGATTCTGTCCCACTGTCACTCTCTCTCTGTGTTAAACCAATAAACAAAAAATACCAGGCACCATTAGGCAAATTCTAGATTGCTGTAACCGAGCATTTGATTTTTTTTTTTGTTTTTTTTTGTTTCAGGTAAAGATGGGAAAAATGCATGGAGACAGATGACCTCTGAAACAAAATAACAGAGAACTAGAAGTTTTCAGGTGGATGTTGACTTCAATGGAACTGGATGCAACAAAAGTGAAAGTATACAACATACAGTCAACAGCAGATGTTTCACGGTTCAGGGAAGGACCATGAATATCTTGTGATGGCAACAGGAGAGGGACTGGGGTCTACTGTATTTTGAGAAAGTGTGAGCATCTGTGTGTTTCAGTCAATAGTTCCCCTGATATGACCCTCAAAATCAACAGCGCTGCCTGAAGCCTTCAGCAGTTTTGTTTCTGACATATGACATCCCAGCCTCCTACCATGTGTATTTCAGTATGTTTAATGTGTGAAAGTATGTGTATGTGAGGAATTCACTGTGACATATCTCCCTAGGGAGCCTGTTGAACCTCATCCTCCCGTAAGGGGTGGTAAGGTACAAAGCAGTTTAAAGAATGGAGCAGAAGTGGGAAGCAAGTGAAAAAGTTATACAGACATCTTCCAGAGGAGAAAAAAGAATCCTTGAAAGACAATCTGTTCTTTCCTTTTGGTGCTACTGGTAAGATGTCCCCTTATCCTTTCCTCATTGAAAACAACTGAAGTGAAGGAAAGAAAGATTAATCCATACCCTTTAAACCACTGACAGTTATATAGGATTTGTCATGAAACAAACTAATGAAGAAGCGCTTTGAGACAGAAACTGTTGTTATTTCCTTTCACTCTTTCTTCTCTCATTCCCCAAGTGTTTTTGTTCATCTCTGGGTGGCATAAGATTATCAGTTCTGACAGGAGAGGCAGTGATTTAAATCAAGCTTAGTATACAAGTCAGAAAAACATAGTTAATGGATTATTTTGATTGCAAGTATCAAACTCAGAATAAACTAATACTCTTCAGCATTCAGACTTACCAATAAGGCACTGTATGTAAAGAAAGAAACTTGGGGAGAACAGTCTCTACCCCAAAGAATCCACCAAAATTTCCCATCAATGTTGTCATGTAATTGCCTGTCAGTTATCTTCAATAGAACATCCCTATGCCCTTGCTTACTTGTCCAAAGTAAGGGATGCCTCTTTTGTAGTGTTGATCCATGTTCTCAAACTGTATACTGCTCATCACCCGAGTTATGGAAATAGACTGAGTAGCTGTAAATCACAGACCTGTAAGACATGTCAAAAGAAAGTATGCTTTGTCTTGGATATAGATTCATCAGAGTTATTGTTTGCCTGGAGATGGTCACTGTGTTTATAAAAACAGATCTTCTTCAGGAAGAGAACCTTGTACTCAGCAGGCAGAAGCTGACTATCTCCTACTCTCTTTTTTGACCACACCACTGTTGCTGTTGCTCACTGTCTAGAAGGGATTACCTGTTCCTTTCTCTGTGACAATGGCTTTCATGTCCAGATACCTCATGTAACCAATGCGATTTAGCTCAAAGATGTTGGTGCTGAATATCTGGGAAAGGAAGCCCTCTGCCTCCAGCTGGAAAGGGAAGAAAACAAATCCTCTTACCAAGGATCACAGCTTTCAAAGGATGCTGGTAATAGATGAGATTCTTCTTCAGTGAATGGAGTCTTTCCCCACTATTTTTAACATGTTTTATTTAGGACTGACGAAGATGTCACTGTCTACACTTTTCAGATGGGAAGCTGAATCTTGAAGAAGAAAAGTATCAGTCTTTCTTCAGGACTGTAGGAAACCAAGAAGAGAAAGGAAGTGCCCTGAGTTTCTAGCTATTAATCTAAGCAAATAGGTGAGTAGACTGAAGAGAATTATCAAGGGGAGAGAGCATCACGAGCAAATGGAGAAAAGCAAGAACACAGGAGAGAGGACAAGCACAAAGAGGAATAATAATAATTTATCATACATCTTTGGTAAAGGATTGACAAACTGGGCTTTTCTTGCACCTCCCATATGAATCAAAATTTCTGCACATGCTGATCTGGACTTGCCCTTCAACAGGTTGGCCACAGGTATACCTAGGGGAAGAGGAAATAGGTCCATGATCTGGTGCTTGAAAAATTGACTTAAGCTGACATGTTCAGGAATAGATCCAGGATGAGCAGTGAGCAGGAAAGACAGAGAATGGAATAATTTCACAGGCTTTTTCCTAGCTCTCTTGCTGTCGCAAAACCGTAATACAACTCTGAAGTTGAAATATTAATAAATTCTAGTTCACCTCTAAACCCATGAACCAAACACTCACCCATACCTTAAATGTAAGAAGAAATACCTATGTAATCATGATGGACACAGCTACTGACCAAAATATGACAGTTGTCTCTACTCTTCATCTTAGACTGGAGGTCTAGACTCACTGAAATCAAAGCAAAACTCCTCATATCTGCAGGGGTTTCAGGGTTTCAAACCTGGAGTCTAAATTTTGAGATCTTAGTGTTAGAGTAAACAAGGTCCTTCTGAAGTACTGAGCTTGGAGGGAGAGACAAAGACAGCTGGAACCCTAAGACCCCTGATAGAATTTAACAATCCTCTGCTGTATGAGTCTTCCTCTGAAGCCAGTTGTTGGGAGTGGACACATCCTACTTTGGCAGGGGACCTTGAATAAGATGTATTCAACCCACTGAACACCAACTGAAAGACAGTACTCGTATGATAAAATGAGGTGAGCACACAAGTAAATGAAAGCTCCCACCACCAAGTCAACCCTGACCAACTCTTCTGAGTTGGCCCTCTTATGAGGCCCTAGAGAAGGTCTTTTTTTTAAGCCTTGTCTCTTTCCCCAGTTCTTGGGAACTTGTGGTTTTTTTAAAGCAGATTTCCTAACCAGTCTGGACCAGGTACTTACACTCCACAAACTTTCACTGTGAACTCTGAATCCAGGACTGTAAGGCTTTCTGGTGCAGTAACTGTGACATCAAATTTTGGCAACGCTAGGACAAAGAAAGAAAGAAAGCCAACAGTGGCACATTGCAAACTTGCAGGATCTCCTAAGATGAAAGAGAAAATATGGATGTATCACCAGTTTTAGTCACAGATAGAATAGGCTCTCAGAACTGGGTTGTCAAAATGGTTGAGGGGTGGCCTGACCTGCCAAGGCTCACTTAAAGTATTTTTACAAAGCTTTGAACAGGAGTCAGGACTTCTAAGGTGAAGCCTGTGATGTTTAGATACCTTGCAGAGCTCTGGCCAAGAAAGTTCATGGATGTAGCTGGGAGAAGGTTAGTTTTTCACAGAGAAATTTGCAATCAACTTACTAATTTGTTATGAAGATTGTTTTCCTGGCTGAATCTGTGCAAAATGGTTAACTTCTCTTCTTTGGCTTTTTACTGGTCTTTTTTTCCCCCGGTTCTTAATGACAACTAATTGAAGTTACATTTCTAGGAAGCTGTTTGAAGTTTTAGCAGTCAAAAGGGTTGATTGATAGAGGTTCATCTCTAACAATGTGTTCTACTCTGAATAAAAAACAACTGGTGACATTTACCATATTCTTCCACATGGAATGAATGGTCTGTTTTATGTCCCAACTTCTTTGCTACAATAATTTTATAGTTCCCCAGGATAGGCTCTTCAGTTAGTGGGAATTCAATCTGAATAATGTTCATCTCTGATGTCACATTTTGCCACTGAAAGATCCTGTTGCCCCATGGATCCTGAAGAAAAAAGACACAGACATTTATTTATTTATTTATTTAGCTTTGAGAATCTTGGAAAAAAAAAGGAATAAAAAAGTAAATAGGATAAGTTGCTTTACCTTATTGGGGAAGTTACTTGATGCATGTACATTGAAATAAATTATGACTTTGTACTCTGATCATTAATGTTGCTAGATTTTTCACCTACTGATGTCAGATTTAAGCATCCTCTGCCAGCCTAAGTATTAGTCTCAGTCATCAGAGGAAATTGTACAGTACTGCTCTACCTTGCTCTTAGTATATGTTGCTCTATTTTTGTATCAAGAGGGGAGAGAGATCAAGTGTAGTATCTTCTTTGTTCTTCCTCTTCAGCCAAGCTTATCCCACACAAATCTTTAGCAACCCCAGCTTTTTATCAGCTGCCAGAAGAAGGAAGGAAGGATTTCTGCTGCATTCACTGAGATGTCACTTGCCTCTCAGTATATGTTGTGCTAGTTAGGCTAAAGAAAACTAATTTGGACCATTTCCTTGAACTCTTTAAAGCACTGACTGCAGAAAAACACGTGCAGAGCTCAAAATACCTGTTTCACTGCAAACAAAGTCACCTGACTTCATGGCATAATATGAACACTTGCAGAACTGCTATCTAGACATGGACTGTGACTGCTATTTTAAAAATCATCACAAAATGCTGTGGAAGTGCTAACATAGTTAGTAATTGTATCCATAGCCTATATTAGTTCATAGATTTCAGCAACACTTGAGTTATGAAAAGATAAATGCCAAAATAAGTTGGGTAAACTGGATTATATTTCTTGATACATAACACAGTACAAAGAGAAAATTGTCTTACCTGAATTGTAATCAAGGGGTACTGAAAGACGAAAACAAAGTGGGAGAAGAGATTAGATGGCTGAATAAACATGAAATATTTTTCTCCAGTACTGAGAGAAATGTATAAGCAATATTCAGTATATTATCAGTAATCAGATAATCCTCATCTCTTATTTTAATCAGTTTAATAACAGTTTTACTTCAATAAGAAGATTTCATAAAGGGAAGAGATTAAGTGAGAGCACTTGGGCAGTTTCTGATCATACTGGATTTAGTCCATTCCCAGAGGTGAGTAAGTTATAGAGGTGCAGGTAAACGTGATCTGGGCTTCTCTGGTCTTATACCCTCACTCAGATTATTAGCACTAGCTCTTACAGTGACGCCATGCTGTCTTCTGCATTATGAGGGGAGGACAGTAAAGATCTAAGAGGCAAAGGCCTCTTAGCTTATGTACTATAAGCATGAAGATAGCTTTGTGGCATTAAGAAGAGTGTCTCTGATGAGATAAACAATTGTGGTAACAATTCTAATTTTCATCTCCCCATCTCTAAAATGAGCAAAGTACTACTTGGATGACTTGCCAATTTTGCAAGCAACAATTGCTGAACAGTAATACCAAGAGACTGAACAGTCAGAGCTGAGATATTATCTGAAGCCACAAAATGCAGGGGTTTTTGAACTTCTGCCAACAATAGTCAGGAATCCAACCTGCTACGCACTTGCACTCTTTTCTATGACTCTAAGGTAAAGGTGTAATATAACATGTGCTTACGAAATTATATTAATTCTCTGGCATTAATTCTCTGGCATCTCTCTATCTATCTCATTTTATCCACAGCAACTGTTGATTTAAAATTTGGGAAGTGGTTGTCTCCCAGCAGTTTTAAATACAGGGGAATATTTCTGGTGACTTACGATCTCCTGAACAGGTTTAAAATTGAAATCCAGGGCAACAACATGAAACATCACTGGAAAGACAAGGAACAGGTTATAAGCACTAGTTGTGGTTTATTTGGCTGAGCATGATGTTTTGCATTCATTAGTACTTCCAGTTTGACTGGATCTTCTAACAGCCCTACTTGCACAGGATGCAGGTAATAAAATGCATCAGAAGATAAAAGAATCCTACACAGACTTTGTCGAGGGACTTGTTCTCAGCATCAAGTTCTCACAGTCTTTCATGAACGTTTGCTTAACCTCAGAGAAAGTGGATGACCAGATGAATAGGAACTATTGTGCAGGTCAGGGAGCCTTAAGTAACAGCCATAACTCTTTCAGTGACTGTTTGCATGATGTAGGCAAATTTGTTCCTCTTCAATTCCCCATTTCTAAAGCAGAGTTTGTATGAAGGTTACAAACAGTAATGGGACCAGGTGAAGAAGCAGTTTTGCCTAATGCAAGTGTAATTCTTACTTCAGTATGTTCTCATCTTGTACCGTTTTCTTGCCTTACTTTCTTTTTTTTCTGCGCAATAGAAAAATTGAGAGGAGAATGATTTACTGCGTAATGGAAAACATAAAAGCATATTTCAAAACACATACCTACGAAGCATTACCTTTACATCATTTAAGTTAGTCTACTGCTTCCCCCACCTCAAAATCAAGCAATCTGCCAAATAATTGACCTATGTTTGTGCGACGTGTTGGTGGCACTAAATTCTGATTGGTAAGCTTCATGCTATGTATTAAGATAGAACTCACCTCTAATTAAATTATAGCTGATGCGGTCTAACTGCTGTGTTATTTGCCTGATGTCTGGAAAGAATTATTGTCATACTATTTCCTACAGTGTTCTAGTAGTGTGCCTTAAAGCCTAGCAGTGAACTAAGGCATGGGTCTGAATGAATAGTTCTTTGCAGACATGGAGCTCTGCTCTAGTGGCCAGATGAGAAGTATGGATAGGGGAATACCATATGTGCAGGAAAAACAGTAACATGAAAATATGAAGTCCACAACCATCAGAACCTAGAAGGTAAATAGCAGGATTTTCTCTTAAAAATTATATGATTAATCTTAAAAGAATTTTACTCTTGGTCTTTAGACTGTTTTTGATGCTGACCAACATCACAGACAGAAGACTGTGGAAACATTGTTGTATGCTGGGCACTTAAGCAGTCATCTAATCACCTTTTTCCACTATCTTGACCTGTCACCAGCAATGAAAGAGTAGCAGGAAGAGCTCCCCTCTTTATTCTGCTGGGAGGAAACGACAAAAATCATAGAGACCATGGGATGACAGTCTCCTGCCATCCTAAGGAAGACTCCCTGAGCTCTAAAGCAAACACCTATAATGGTTTCAGTAGAAACTCTGAAGAAATAGTCTAGACTGTGGCACAGCCTGAAAAACTCCCAGCAGAGAAATTGTATCTGAAGAAATTTCTTCCTAAAGGATATGTTATTAATTAAATAGATATTCACCACTCTGTCCTGGTTTGTAGATGGGTTTGTCTGTCTGCAGGAAGACAATGCTCTCTGTCGTCCAGATCATCACTGAACGCCGCTCTTCTAGGCTAACTGTGGTGCCCTTGGCAGAGAAGGCATTGAAAACCAACAGGGCAGAATGGACAGGAGGAATCTGTGAGGAAATAGAAAAACAAGGGGAGGTTGCTAGTCTTGAAATAATCTGCTCCAGAACCTGTTGAACAGCTATACTTGCAGCGTGGGCTCCTACAAAGCGTCATCGATTTGACTCCCAGTGATTTTATCACCCTCACCACCTTCCATCACCTTTCTTGGAACTTTTTTATTTCTTATGTGTATTAAGAATGCCTCCTTGTCTATTGCTATATATGTCTCCTTCCTTTCTTCTTCAACAAGTCTTATACCCTTCATTGCTTGTTCATCTCCTGTGTTTTGATTCTCCTTGCATTTCTTATAAACCTCTGACATCAGTTGTTCCAACAAATGTGACTTTTCCAGTGGGACATAAATTAAAATGAACTTACCGTGAAGTTGAAGCACTGTAGATCATTGCTTTCCATCATGGTTTTCTCAAAAATAGTTGTGTTAACTGCACCGTATTCTAAGATGACTTGGACAGATATTGTGTCATTGAGGTTAAAGAACTGCAGGCAAATCTGACCTGGAGAGTCAGTTTGGAAAACAGAAGGCACCATCAGGATGTACTTCCTGTGGGTTCCAAACACCAAAGTGAACACATTAAAGAGAATAGAATAAGCTTGAACAGGATGAAACAAATAAAAAGTATTCAGCACTCACCAATAAGTTTAGATTAAACGTATGAGACACTGCCAGTGCCCCTCACTCCTGCCCTGTAGCTTCCAACTAGTTCAGCCTTGGGTTCCCCAAATAGCTCTGCTAGCACTTCCAGCACTTGCTCTTTTGCTCTTTACCTGAGTCCTGGACCCACTGGCTTTAGCAAAGCACACTGCTGTTACTGCTGCTATTGTCTTTTCTGAACACACGTGTAGGCATCTATGGAAATTCTACAATAGGTAGAATGTCTACCCCATATTAAGTGAGAACCATTCACTTGCCATCCATATTACAGTTTAACTTAGCTCTCCAGACAAAAAAGATGAGTCATGCAGTATTTAAAATTTAAAGTATTATTAATGACACTAATTTGCTTGTAAGGTTAAAGACAGTGCAAAATAGTGTCACTTAATAATACTTTAAATTTCTAAATACTGCATGACTCATCTTTTTTGCTCTGGAGAGCTAAGTTCAACTGTAATATGGATGGCAAGTGAATGGTTCTCACTTAATATGGAGGTAGACATTCTACTATTGTAGAATTTCAACTCAGATGCCTACACGTGTCCGTTCAGAAAAGACAATAGCCAGCAGTAACAGCAGTGTGCCTTTCGCTAAAAGCCAGTGGGTCCAGGACTCAGGTTAAAGAGCAAAAGAGCAAGTGCTGGAAGTGCTAGCAGAGCTATTTGGGGAACCCAAGGACCTCGAACCTAGTTGGAAGCCTACAGGGCAGGAGTGAGGGGCACTGGCAGCTGTCTCATACGTTTAATCTAAACTTATTGGTGCGTGCTGAATACTTCTTTAGTGGTCTTGTTTCCAATGTAAGAGGCTTTTGTATTTTACACTGATGTTTACCACAGGGCAGAAAAGCACAAAATTACCTAAACCAGAATACTGCTGTCGGGATTCATACTCTGCGTTAAGTAGACTAACTTTCTACAGTTTGACACCTGATTCTGGTTAAAATGATGTTTTGGCTTCTCTTTTCTCTCACTTCATATATATTTTGAACATTGGTGAAATGAAATTAGTAAACAAAATTAGTAAAAAACAAAAAACATTAGTAAAAATTAGTAAAAAACATCAGTAAAACAAATTAGTAAACAAAAAGGCCAAAACCATCAAGAATGACTTCAGGGCCATTGGGAAAATGATGGAGGGCTCTGAGGCACAAATAGTATTCTGCTCCATCCCTAGGCTAAATAGGGAGGAGCAGGAAGCGAGGAAGAAGAATTTGATTAATGCCTGGCTCCGAGCCTGGTGCAAGGAGAGGGGCTTTGGCTTCTTTGATCATGGGGTGGCTCACGCACCCCCAGGCTTTCTCGCTAAGGATGGGAAATGTGGGTCTCCTAGGGTAACTAAAGCCCTTGCTAGAAACCTAGCTAAGCTCATAAATCGAGCTTTAAACTAGATGTGAAGGGGGAGGGGGTTGAGCCCAGGCTAGACAGGAACGAGCCTGGACGTGGGGCAATGGTGATTGGGAGAGGGTGTGCTGGTGAGGACCACAAGTACTTCACCACACAGAAAGTGGGGGAGAACACACCTCAGGGTGCTAAGGGAGATAAGGGCACTCTGGAGCCAGCTACTCCAGTTACCAGGCAATTGGGAATGAACTCTGTTCCCTCTAAGAGGGCTGAAGGCTTGGCAGCTCAGCTGAAGTGCATTTACACCAATGCACGCAGCATGAGGAGTAAGAAGGAAGAGCTGGAAGCTGTCGTAGAGCAAGGAGCCTATGATGTCGTTGCCATCACGGAAACGTGGTGGGACGACTCATATGACTGGAATACAGCTATGGTGGGGTACAAACTCTTCAGGCGGGATAGGAAGGGTAGGAGGCGGGGTAGCCTTCTTTGTAAGGGAGGACTTGGACTCCGTTGAGATGGATTGTGGCGATCACGAGGTTGAGTGCCTGTGGGTTAAAATCAGAGGAGCCCATAAGAAGGTAGATTTTGTGATGGGAGTCTGTTACAGACCACCCAGCCAAGTAGAAGCAGCTGATGAGCTCTTCTATAAACAGCTGGGGTTAATCTCTAGATCAATGCCTCTTGTTCTTGTGGGAGACTTCAATCTTCCTGATATCTGCTGGGAGTACAGTAGAGCAGAAAGGAAGCAGTCTGGGAGGTTCCTGGAGTGCGTGGAAGACAACTTCCTTGCACAGTTGGTGAATGAAACGACAAGGGAGGGAGCCCTCCTGGACCTGCTGTTTGTGAACAAAGAAGGCCTTGTGGGAGATGTGGCAGTAGGTGGACGCCTAGGACCCAATCATCTCACCCAATGAGATGATTGGGTTTTCTGTTCTAGGTGAAGTGAGGAGGGTTGTTAGTAGGATGGTAGCATTAAATTTCCAGAGGGCAGACTTTGAACTTTTCAGAAGGCTGGTTGGCGAAGTCTCATGGGAGACAGTACTCAAAGGCAAGGCAGCCCATGAGGGCTGGGAGCTCTTCAAAAAGGAAATCCTAGCAGCTCAGGAGAAAGCCATCCCCGTGTTCCCGAAAAAAGGCCAGCAGGGGAGAAAGCCAGCTTGTTTGAACAGAGAGATCTTGAGGGATATCAAGAAGAAGAGAAATGTTTATGGGCTCTGGAAGAGGGGACAGGCCTCTTGGGTGGAATACAGGAGGGAAGTGAGATTGTGTAGAGAAAAAATCAGAAGGGCTAAGGCTCAGCTAGAAATCAGATTGGCCAAGTCTGTGAAAGATAACAAAAACACTTTCTATAAATATATGAATAATAAAAGGAGGACTAGGGAGACCATACAGTCCCTATAGGACGCAGAAGGAACAACAGTGACAGGGGATGAGGAAAAGGCTGAGGTACTTAATGCCTTCTTTGCCTCAGTCTTTAATTGTAAAGAAAGTCATTCCATCTGTGTACTAACCCAGGAGCTAGAGGAGCATAATGAGGCTCCCGTGATCCAAGAGGGGGTGGTCAGAGCCTTGCTAGCCCCACTAGACACCCACAAGTCTATGGGGCCGGATGGGATTCACCTAAGGGTATTGAAGGAGCTGGCGGATGTGCTGGCCAAACCCCTTTCCATCATCTTCCAACAGTCCTGGAAGACTGGGGAAGTCCCACTGGACTGGAGGCTGGCTGATGTTGTGCCCATCTACAAGAAGGGTCGCAGAGAGGACCCAGGAAACTACAGGCCTGTCAGTCTGACCTCAGTGCCAGAGAAAGTCATGGAGCAGGTGATCTTGAGTGCTATCATGAAGCACATGCAAGAGAACTGGGTGATCAGGCCCAGTCAACATGGGTTCACAAAAGGCAGGTCTTGCCAAACTAACCTGATTGCCTTCTATGACAAAGTGACTCGGCTGCTGGATGAGGGAAAGGCTGTGGGTGTGGTCTTCCTGGACTTCAGCAAAGCCTTTGACACAGTTTCTCACAGCATTCTGCTTGAGAAACTGTCAGCCTCTGGCCTGGACAGGCGCACACTCTCCTGGGTGGAAAACTGGTTGGCTGGCTGGGCCCAGAGAGTGGCGGGAAATGGTGTGAAATCCAGCTGGAGGTCAGTGACAAGTGGGGTTCCCCAGGGCTCAGTGCTGGGTCCAGCCCTGTTCAATGTCTTTATCAATGACCTGGATGAAGGCATTGAGTGCACCCTTAGCAAGTTTGCGGACGACACTAAGCTGGGTGGAAGGGTCGATCTGCTGGAGGGTAGCGAGTCTCTGCAAAGGGATCTGAACAGGCTGGACTGCTGGGCAGAGTCCAGTGGCATGAGGTTTAACAAGGCCAAATGCCGGGTCCTGCACTCGGGGCACAACAACCCTATGCAGTGCTACAGACTAGGAGAAGTCTGTCTAGAAAGCTGCCTGGAGGAGAGTGACCTGGGGGTGTTGGTTGACAGCTGACTGAACATGAGCCAGCAGTGTGCCCAGGTGGCCAAGAAGGCCAATGGCATCTTGGCTTGTATCAGAAATGGCGTGACCAGCAGGTCCAGGGAGGTTCTTCTCCCTCTGTACTCGGCACTGGTGAGACCGCTCCTTGAATGCTGTGTTCAGTTCTGGGCCCCTCACCACAAGAAGGATGTTGAGGCTCTGGAGTGAGTCCAGAGAAGAGCAACAAAGCTGGTGAAGGGACTGGAGAACAGGCCTTATGAGGAGCGGCTGAGAGAGCTGGGGTTGTTTAGCCTGGAGAAGAGGAGGCTGAGGGGAGACCTCATTGCTCTCTACAACTACCTGAAAGGAGGTTGTAGAGAGGAGGGTGCTGGCCTCTTCTCCCAAGTGACAGGGGACAGGACAAGAGGGAATGGCCTCAAGCTCCACCAGGGGAGATTTAGGCTGGACATTAGGAAAAAAATTTTCACAGAAAGGGTCATTGGGCCCTGGAACAGGCTGCCCAGGGAGGTGGTTGAATCCCCTTCCCTGGAGGTTTTTAAGGCACGGGTGGACGAGGTGCTGAGGGGCATGGTTTAGTGTTTGATAAGAATGGTTGGACTCGATGATCCGGTGGGTCTCTTCCAACCTGGTTATTCTATGATTCTATGAAATAATAGAGTAGTCGGAGACAGAAGGGGATCCTAAAAGTCTTAGCCTCCGAACATTTTGCAGTGGTGTTGAAAGATTGATTTGAAATTAAGCCAGAAAATAGGTCCATCTAAATTTGTTAATGCCCTAGGTTTATAGCTTTTACACCTGTGTGGAAGCTAATTGTTTTTTTCTTTGGGGGGGAGGGGAGATTCTGCTTTCAAAGACCTTATTTTATGATAAAGGACTACCTCCTTCTTTTGTTCTGTTATGCTCCCAAGAGAAAAGAGCACACTTTGTTCTGCTCCCCAGAAGAAAAGTAAAGCTGTAAAGCAGTTGTTTGATAACAATATTGAATTTTTTTCCATTTCACTTGTTCTGTCTGGGTTGAAGTTATGAAGTCAGCATTCTTCAGAGAAGCCTGTATGTGCTGGGCTTTGCATTTGTGGCTAGAACTAAGCTCATAACACACTAGCATCCTTGCTGCTGCTGGACAGTACTTATACAGTGTCAAAGCTTTCTCTCTCCCCTAGCCTCCTATCCAAAAGCCTGTGGTCTGGGGCAGGGCAAGAGATTGGGAAGGGACACAGCTGAAACTGTTGACTCAAACTGACAGAAGGGGATATCCCATACCACATAATAACATGCTCAGCAATAAAAGGTGGAGGAAAGGAGAAGGAGGGGAGATATTTATGGCTATGGCATTTGTCTTCCAAAGTAACTGCTACACATATTGAGGTTCTGCTTCTCAATAAGTGGACATCTGCCTGCTAGTCGGAGGTAGTGAATAAATTCCTCTTTATGCTTCTCTTTCACATGCATGTTTTGGTTTCCTTGTGACTTTGTCTTGACCCATCAGTCTTTTTGCATTCCTTCTGTCACCCCATCACCTGGAAAAGGGCAGCAAGCAAAGGGTAGGATAGGTGCTTGGCTGCTGGCTGAGGTCAATCCACCACTGCGCGTTAGTTATCAACAAATGGCTTCAAAGTTAGAGTGCATGCATTGGAGCGTGCTTTTCTCTACTCTCCTGATAAGCTGTGCATCTCTTCTTGTTTCTTGCTAGCATGTGACGCAGGGAATGATACCACCTGCCACATACAGCAGCTTTGAAACTTTTTTCACTTATGTATTAACATTTTCACAGAAGTATCAAACCATATGAAACTGGAACAGGCCAGCAGCAACATGTGCCCCCCCTCTCCCCACCCCGTGTCTCTCTGTGGCATGCTGTGGTTGCTCAGACCACAGACAGCAGCTGGTGTTCCACTCTGAAAGCCCAGCTCCTTTTACAGATCAGGCCTGATCTTCTCTGCAATGGGACACCCACAGCAGGAGCTGTCAGGAACTGAAATTCACTGATGAAGACTTGGACTGGAGTGTAGATCATCAATATTACATGTTATTGCTCTTCATGGTTTTCTCAGGTAGTTACAAATTTACTGCAATGTAATAAAGCATTCACCCCAAACAGCCTATTTCATAATCATCACAGTCCACATCCTTATGCAGTGAGAAGTTTTCCGAGACTACTTTAGAAAGTCTAATCAAAAGACCAAGTGCATTATGTGACGTTCAAAGGCTGTATAGATAGAGGAGGGTAGATATGTATAACTTACTGTTCTAGCAAGCAGGGATTTTTTGGCCCAAATATGGATTGGATTGTGGGTTTTGTTAGAAAGTTCACACTTCTACCTCCAAGAACTGTCACTAGTCACAATGTTTTCTGCGCATGTATGTCTTCTGAATGGCAACCATATGCAAGACAAAAATGATGCATGCATCCTAAAATCAAATAACTCGCTGCACTAGTTTAAACCTTCCACTAATCAGTATGGGAAAAGTGCATCCAGTAGTGAAATAAGAAAATAAGAAATGCAATTATCTGGAATGGAGAAGTTACTGGTGTAATGTGTTCACAATCAAACAAATACCCTGGATGAAAAAAGTCACTACACCTTATCACAATAAAAGAAACTAGAGTTCAGCCAATCTTCTTGGCTGTAACATATGATTATTTGTCTTTGGCAGGATAATCAAGCAAAATTGCACTCGATACAAAGAAAAGGTGGTTTTCAGGCCAAGTATTTACAAAGCCATTGACATTTGTTTTTTCTAGGGATTTTTTTTTCTAACTTCATCTCCTTGCTCTTCAAATCCTACCCATTTTTTTAACTTATGTGTATATGTGCAAGAAGCTTGCGGAGATTACACAACAGGGAAATTAGAGCTGCTACTTCAACACCAGGCCAAGAGACTGTATTTGGGGTTTTATTCTTTCTTCATAGAATTAATTAGCATAAACCTTCTTCCCATGCAAGCTCACACAAAAAGCATATATGATGCTCTCCTTAGTCCATTATCATTAAGATTTCTTGGAGATAGGTCTTAAAGCTGCTGTGTTTTGTAACAACACCACGATTCCTTCCCAGGAGATTTTGGAAGAAACCTTTGGTCTTTCTGGGCATATGAGAGGAACTGTGAAGTAATGTTGGAGGAATGCCTGTACACAGATATTTTATCTTGCATTCTTGCCTCAAAATGAGCTATTTTCCAGCCTAACTTTTAATGTCACCTAAGCCATAACTTTAGACCTCAGCTGATCTTGTTTATTAGTAGCACCACGCTCAGATCTGTGCACAGATGAAGAGCAATGAGAGGGAACCTTGGCAACAGCAGAATAAGATTGTTGATTTGGTTGACTTTATGAGAAAACTATCCACCAGTTAAGTATAGATAGCTTTTTGCCACATAAACAGCCCTACTGTAACCATAGTTAGACTGTAAAAATTATGCCTTAATGGTTGTGAACTGATTTATTTGAGGTACTAGATATGTTCTATCAGTAAAAGCTTATCTTTACAAATAAAAGCAGTCTTATTATGATAGACTATAGTAATACTGCTGAACTGCAAAATTTTCTTCAGAGAGAACTGATCACTGTGATTTGTGTGTCAAGGAATGACCTGACCTTAAATTTCATTCACTGTTATTGCAAAGAGCCTTATTTCTTTCCTATAGGAGTCATAAAAAGGCTCTAGGAAAATTCTGATAGCCTCTAG
The DNA here is from genome assembly GCF_032191515.1 of Phaenicophaeus curvirostris. NCBI lineage: Eukaryota > Metazoa > Chordata > Aves > Cuculiformes > Cuculidae > Phaenicophaeus > Phaenicophaeus curvirostris. The sequence goes on from NC_091392.1 coordinate 76,523,409, forward strand.
ATGTCCATGTTTTCACCTGTTTTTGCAGTATTTGTAGCTGCTCACATTTCATTCTATTATGGCATTTCTTCTTACTGTTGCAGTTTATTGTCATCACCCTGCCATTCTTTGTGCTTGGCTAGAGCAGTGGAGGAGAGAAGAGTGGTAGTTCTAAGGGAGTTAGAGCCTCACAGCCTCGCAGAGCAGCTATGAACTAACAGTCTGAACACTGAACCACTAGGTAGTAGCGTGACTTCTGGCAAAGCCTATTTGAGGAGTTCCATGCTTGCCTTGCTAGCAGCACCCCAGCTGGCAGTCTCAAGGTCAGTTGTATACATCTGCAAGAGCTGTAGCCATATGTTTGTGTGTAGATAGTGACACCTTTCTTGTAAATGGGTCAATTGCTGCATTCAAAGGAGGATCTATGCAAAGAAACTCAGTCATTACAGCTACAAAAATTATTGAAAAGCACTGAAGCAATCTGTGACTGATTATGATTGCTTCCTGTAAAACCTTCTTTAAGCAGATTAGATTGTAATGGTTTGTTTAGGCATACTAAAGGTCAAAATGCTTGGTTTGGCCCAGGTGGTTGGGGAACAGTGCTGAAACATGGTAACTACAAATGAAGTCTTGCTTAGTCAACAGTTTCCAGTCAAGCATGCAAGATTTCTTTCATTGTGCTAGGACACATGGGCCCTGGCAAAGTTCTCTAGGAGCTCTTCAAACTAAGAGGATGGTGAGCTCATTGAAGTAAGTGTACCCCTAGAGGAATAGTCACAGCTTGCAAAGATTTTGATGAGTGATGGAGTTTCTTTTAACAAAATGGGAGAGGAGTGGGCTGCAATTTATTTCAGTCTCCACTCCTGGACAATGACAAATTGAAAAAAGTGGTATGCAAAGTTCAGCCAGTTGCAAGGATTGTGCTATGTCAGTGACTCATATGTGTGGATGGGTCACCTTGAACTTATTGTTAAAACTGAAACCTTTATCCTCGTATGTGAAGAGGCTGAGGTCTGAGCAGGACCTGAGCTAAAGCAGTAAGACTCTTTTTGCTGTGCAGTTTTGGGGGCAAAAGTGCCATTCGAAGATGAGTGAAGGTGGAATCCGACTACTCTCACTGCACCTGCATAAGCCTGGGAGTGGACACTGGTATACTAACAAAATTATCTTTCCTAGTTGTACACAGTTTACCTGGCAGAGCTCAGGCTAAGCTATAAATGCAGCAGTACACTTAGGGTATCAAATTAGTCTGCACTTATTTAGGGAGAGATTCACTGTTTTACTGTACTCATATGGGCAGAACTAAGTCTTACTCAATCCTTGTTTCTGCTTGGTCTTGATAGGTATCAGCAAGGATTGGATTGAAATGTAAAGAGGTCTGTAATAAAACACCTGAACAAGCCCCATGAAAGAATTCTGGTACTTAGCTCATTTTTCATACTTGCAAACAAAAATCAGGTTTTCATTAGAGGGGAGGAAGAAAATATTAAACTAAGTATCAGGAGGCGAGCATTTGACATGTAATTCCAGAAATACAGCAAGATAGGCCCTCTCCTCTAGTGAGACAACTAAGCTGGCTGCATGCTTCTATCCTAAACCTTCCCTGCTAGCAATCACCTCATGGCTGGTACTGAGAAATTATCTTGTCTACCAAAAGCTGACACGAGCTGCACATGATGTTGCTCTCCTGGCTACCAGAAATGTACTTGAGACTAAATGAGCCATCTCTAGCATGCTGAAGACTTCCAAACTCATTCTTTAACTTCTCAGCATCTGAGGAATATACTAATCCTTTGTTGCTATTTCACAGCTATACACAGGCCTCCTCTCTTTTGCTATGTAATTTCTGCACTCCATAGGTAGGAGCATTTGCTTCAAGATGGTCCCAGTCACATGTAGGGAGAAGTAACTGTATAAGGCTTTCATATTGCAATGGCTTTTCTCTGCTTTATGGGAAGCCTGCTTTTAAATTTCATTCTGCAGAAATGCCTCACAAATAAATTGTAGCAACAGATTTAAAACTGTTTGAGACTTCCTTAGTCCTCTTCTTTTCCTCTCCTTCCCTCCCCTAGTTTACAGTGGAGTAGCCTTCCCTGGCTGATTGCTCTTCTTCTATGGAGTGTTTTGAAAGGGGTCATCCAGAAGTTTTTCTTCCCCTTTAGATCTCAACCATCAGACTACAAAGCATACAAGAGCTTTACTGACATAGTTGTACCTCTAAGACCTTTCATGGAGTTGTAGGCACTATGACACAGCAGACCTGAACCATCTTTCTGAACAGCAGGCTGAGCCGTCTGTGAGAATGGAACTGTGGAGGAGTAACGTCTTTACATGCTTTTTTGGACACGGCTGCACGAATCCAGCTTTGTGATATGGACCTGGGCCTAATGAAATACCACTTTGCCAGACTTTCCACTTAATTTCTCAGATATATTTTTTGGGGAAAAGCTGTATGGCTCTTCCAGCTCTTCCCTTCTCATAAGGGAAGAATGGACCTTGGTATAGTAAACCGATGTTTTCAGAACCAGAAGTTCATAGAAGATTAGTCTAAGAAATGAGACTTACAGCTCTAAAAGCAGGTGCTACCTCTTCTCATTTATTTTAAGTGTGTCTGTCTGTCATTCAGTGAGACCTAGCTGCCATTCAGCTGAATGCTGTGCTACCATTCAGTGAGACCTACACAGGCTGGAGAGTTGGGCAGAAAGGAACCTAAAGAATTTCAACAAAGGCAAGAGCAGAGTCCTGCACCTAGTGAGGAAGAACCTCATGCACTACTACAAGTTAAGGGCTGACATTCTGGAGAGCAGCTCTGCAGAGAAGGACCTGGGAGTCCTGCTGGACAACAAGCTAACCATGAGCCAGCAATGTGTCCTCATGGACAAGAAGGCCAGTGGTATCTTGAGGTACATCAAGAAGAGTGTGGCCAACAGGTCAAGGGCGGTTATCCGCCCCCTCTGCTCTGCCCTAGTGAGGCTCCATCTGGAGTACTGTGTCCAGTTCTGGGTTCCCCAGTTCAAGAAAGACAAGATACTACTAGAGAGAGTCCTGTAGATGACCACGAACATGATGAGAGGACAGGATCATCTTTCTTATGAAGAGATGCCGAGTGACCTCAGTCTGCTTAGGCTGGAGAGAAGACTGAGAGGGGACCTTGCCAGTGCTTATAAATATCTAAAATGTCAGTGTCAAGAGGATGGGGCCAGACTCTTTTCAATGGTTCCTAGTGACAGGACAAGGGCAATGGGCACAAACTAGAACACAGGAAGTTCCACCTGAACATGAGGAAAAATATTCTTTACTGTGAAGGTGACAGAGCACTGGAACTCCCTACCCAGAGACGTTGTGGACTCTCCTTCTCTGGAAATACTCAAAACCCACCTGGACATGTTCCTGTACAATGTGCTCTATGTGAACCTGCTCTAGGAGGGGGTTTGGATTAGATGATCTCTTAAAACCCCAATCATTCTGTGATTCTGTGATCCTGTCTGCATACTATTGCTAGGGGGCAAATGTGAAAAAGAGCTTGGACTTAGGAGCCTCTTGTGGTTGGTAAACCAATGTTGGAGGCTACTGTTCCTTTGTGAGTACAAGGGTACCACTTTGAGCTTTTTGCTATTGACAAACACCTAGCTTCTAAATCCATTTTTTGTTGTTATTGCAAAGGCTTTTTCTTTCCACCATGAAATACCAGAAATTGAACTTGTTCCAAACACATTAAGAGAGGCATACAAGCACTATTCAGAGCCTTCAGTTTTTTCTCCCTTTATCTGTTATTATTATCTACTTGGCAGCACAACAATTGTCTTGTGTTACTTTAAATATGCCCCCCAGGGAAAGCCAGTTTGTGCCTTCAACCCCTGACTTTATGCCTGAAATTTTTTTTAATTAATTCCCCACACATGAAGGTTATTTCTGCTTCATCTCCAGTGATAATATATTCTGTAGCTGTATATTGAACTACTGAATACTGTATAGAACAAGCTGGAGGATGCATCCTTGATGAAGAATTGTCATTCTTGATTATTTTCTATTATTTTTTGAAACAATTGAGGCTTTGGAGTCTTCTGAGGGGAAAAATGCTGGCCTTAGGAAACCAGGGAATCAGAGAAAGTCCTCATTGCATAGTTTTCCCTTTTGACAAACTAGGTGTTTTCTAAGTCTACTGCCTCATAAATGACAATTGCTAAGCAAAATTGCATGTTGGAGAACACTGAGTGGAGATGAGGAAGTGACTGGAGCATCACATCCATGTCTAATTTCACCCCTAGCTGCTAGCCCAAGGGGAGAGCAAGTGCTTTACTATTATGCCAAGCAGTGGCAGAGGCCACTCCTAAGGAAAGCCTCCAGACTCTGTCCTGTCACGTTCCCATGGACTGCAGCAGGTGGATCCCATAGGAACTGCTGGAAGAAGTGGAAGCAGATGGGTGACCTTTTCTTAGACTGATATTTAAAGAAAGATTGATTCATGGCAGTTTTGAGGTTCTTGAGCATCTTTCTAACTACAGAAATCAGAGTAAGAAAGTGTGACTCAGGTGACTTCTTTTTAGGACAGAGCATGTCAGTTGGGAACAAAACTTGATGACATGTTTGGCTGTGACAACACACCCATGAGTCCTACAAGTTCTGCACAAGGGCTCAGTAGACTCTGAATCCTGCCAAAGGAAGATTCACACTGGCTTTGATAGAGTCCAGAATCTAGATATGTATGGGCACAGTGACACCAAAGCCCATAGAATCATAGAATCATAGAATAACCAGGTTGGAAGAGACCCACTGGATCATCGAGTCCAACCATGAGAGGTGGCTGCGTGGAGCTGTGCTGAATAGGCAGAGTCTGTGTGATTTGCACTCTGGCTGCATTGGCAGCTGTACCCCAGGAACTGCTCTGAGTTCAGAATGCTCTAAGGTTGCTTCATGAAAGATATAGGGAGGATATAAAAGCAAAGTCATGCTGAATCTTGTTGCTTTACCTGACAAAAAAAATCCAGCTAGGCACTGTAGGATTCCCCAGTATTCCCAGTGTGCTCTATTTATACCATCCAGCATGCAAGGCCTTCGCCTCAACATAACACTTTGCTGGCATCTTGTTTCTTCTGACTCCCTTTTGGTCTGGCTTTCAGTTATTCTTTTTACTTGCAGTACATACCAAATGGCTTCTAGTTATTTAAGCTATTTTGTGAGGCCTCCACTGACACTGGTGGGACTTCATATTCCTGGAAGAGACTGAAAAGGTCCAAGTAACCCCACCACACCAGGAAAAGTCTGGAATTAGTCTGAAAAGAATTATTTAGCAAGCCTGCTGGTCATAACTTGTGTCTAAGACTCATTACAAATCATAAAACTTATTCATAAATACACCTAACACCAGAACAGAGTGATCAGATTGTTACTGAAAAGGCTGAATACTTTTGGCAATTCATTCCATCATATTATGTAGGGGCTGTCCTCTTCTGATAATCAAAGATAGGAGTCATGTACAGACAAGAAGCAAGCAAGAATACACACCACATCATTTTATTAGTTTCAGTGATATATGTCCTCTTCCTAAGTTTCACCTGATCTTTCTGGGCTACATAAATATGAAAGCTATGGGCATCTGTGGTTTCACTGTTCCTACTGTTTACAGGATCACTTCTTAGATTGTGCTAGTCCTTGTCATCATTGTTTGATGTAAAAACAGCAGGAGTGTTACTCAAACAATACTAAGTCACTGAATTCCCTCCGAGCATTTGAAATGATGATTTGTAAATGGCGGGATGGAACATCAACTATAATGTGTTAGAAACAAGATAACCACTAAGATAACTATAACAATCCTTATCTTCTTGTTGCCCAGAGTTGTCAAGATTGACCACTCAGATATGGCCACACCTTAATGACTCTGAGCTGATTTGATTTGATTCCCCCTGGATATGCAATGAGGTTCCAGGAATAAGTATACCTGTCATTTTGGGGAAAGGTATGAATTTGAAAACAATTCTGTGTATAAATTTTCTGTGAAATCACTGCTCGGCAGAAGCACTCTGAGGACAAACCCCAAGTCTTCTCCAGCAGTGAATAAAGTGCACCTCCCTTAATGGTTAAATTAAACTATTAAACGTAAGTTTCTTTGTTTCACATTCATATTCAACCAAACCCAGTATCAACAAGAATGAAAAAATTCATGAGACAACAATGAAAAAAATCATGACAGATGGCTACTGTAGAGTTGGACTATGTGTCTCTTTGCCTTAAACATTTTGTCTGGGGACTATGCATTTGTGGCACCAGGTTGTCTGTAGTGCCGGGTTCAACAGAAGGGCAGTACAGGAGCAGGCACCCCTCTCCCTCACTTTGCTGAAGATCAGGACACAGAGCTGGCTTCCGTGGGGGGAGGAGATGCAGCGGCCCCATTTCCCCCTACTCCCTTCCTCGACTCGCCAGACGGCCCAGGCCGCACCTGCCAAAAAGACACATGCAGGTGGGGGTCGGACAAGCCTTATAAAAAGAACCAGGCAGAGTACAGTCTTGCTCTCACTCACACACTTCAATCGGACCAGCCTGGACCACGCCACCTGTAAGAAGCTGCTGCTGTCACCACGTGTTCCCGAGAACTGCTGCTGCCGTTGATGTGATTTCTTTCCTTCCCTCTCTCTTTTTTTTTCTTCATGTCCCCTGGAGCTTGGGGCACCATCACCTGCACCGCGACCAAGCCAACTGCACATCGCTGGATTTGTGGTGGTGGTAATTAGCTGTGCTTCTACTGTTTTCTTGCTTAGGGATTCTGACTTTCCTTTTCTCTCTGTCCTATCGCTGTTATCAGTTGTTCTAGAAAATAAAGCTGACAAGATTGTACGGCATCTGACTTTGTTTGTGTCTTAATCTCGCTCTTGGGATTGTTTAAGAACCCTCCCTGATATTGGATCAGGACAGCTACAGCAAGCCATAAAGGTTAAAGGAAAGAAAACCTGCAACTTAATTGTTAGAGGCAAGTTGCAGAAATCAAGAAGAGTAAAACTGAGCAAGTAATACTGCATATGTTTTTTCTGGAACAGGCTATTGAGCAGGGGAAATCTATCAGCCATGAGTTCAGCAGAGCCTCTGACACTGATCAAGAACTTCCACAAGGTGCTGAAGGTTTCATGCTGCTAGTCACTGAGTTGGGGGCATTTCCTGAGTTTTACCTCACAGCTAGATGTTGCTGTGAAGGGGAACAGACTATCATTTATGCTTTTAAACAGGCAGACCATTTCAAGGCCTTGTTTTTATAGGAAAAGATACATACACAGAAGACTAGTGCTTGTGTTCAAACAAAGAACTTTGTGTAAACACACTGTATTTGGCACCTAATAAGAAAATATTTGACATATTTGGAGATGAGAAGTGACCCTTACCATTTTGTCCAATTGATTTACATGATCCTAGAAGCTCAGCACCAGAAGTTCCTGTCTATTGTGACATCTTTTCACCTGGAATTTTAACTAGAAAATCCTTCGGCTCAGTTTATCATATATTTATTGCAGTCTCACAGAGCAGTGAGGATTACTGCACTTTCATGGTGCTTTAGGTGGAAAAAGGATCTTCACAGTTGTTGCAGGACACAGACTGCAATGAACGTGGAAACAACACTTTTTATTGAGTGGCTAAGACAGAACACAAAAGCTGCATCATCTGCTTGGAGAAAAGCCTGACATTAATATAGCTTCTCCTGACCTGTTTGAAACATCAAGAGTGAGAACCCTCCCACACTCTCAAACTGATCTCCTAGTCTTGTGCGGCTTTTCTAGAGATTTCTTCTGCACCTGTTCTGCATCTTCTGTCTGTTCTTTACTTCACCACTTCAGTAATGATTTTCATCAGTTCTTTCCACAAGAAGGAGTTCCCTTTGGTGAGGCAATGCTAAGGGCTGGGTGGCTCAGTTTGTGGAGAAGAGATGAAACATATAAGGAAAGAAATCATAGTGTACAACTGACTGAACAATAGCAAGGTGTCATGCTTGTTACTGCTCATGATAGTTTTCTACTGCAGTCTACTATGCAACACCTGATTTTTTGTACTGTTTAAAAATCAAGACTTTCTTATGGAACTCATAAATCGAGTCTAATTAAAATTTGTTAGGTAGCAACATGTAATGGGGAAGAATATGAAAGAGCATAACATGCAGGTAGCCAAATTTCTCAAATTTACTGCATGAGATTGCCGCGATTGAGAGATGGGACAAGACTTGAAACAAGCAAGAATGTCGATTTTATTGTGTTCTTAAGACATATTTATACTAGTTAGAAGAAGCGTGTTTCAAACTGATTGGTCCTTACACTAAACTAGGTGATCACAGATTGGTTAATACAAAGAAGCCTTTTTCAAACATTTACTTCCTTCAGCAACAACAATAGTTCCTCTTATCAAGGTAACTGTCTCGCAACCACAGACACCTGTGCTCATCCTCACGTAGCCAGTACTCTTTTGTTCCTTCTAAACAAAGGCCTTATCTCGCTCTTCCCAAGGCCTGCCGCGTGACAAGTTCCAGCATGTCCAGCACATCCTCCCTTATCAACTGGTCCCTGCTGGGGGTCTTCCTGAAGCTGGCCAAATCCTGTCCTACATGAGATAGAGATACAAATACAGATATATCACAGTGAACCCAGGCCAAACAGACTCAAAGCCCTATTTATACCCATGGTAAACAAATAATATTAAAATCTCAATGCAGTGACAATGTGGGACATAGTTCAACTTCTCTGACTTGCAATGAGATTAAGCAAACTCCTGAGTGCCTGCATCAGCAACTTTGTGTAATGCAAGCTCCATGAGAAAAAAATTGTGTTGCCAGTCGTGCTGTTGATAAAAGAGTTATAGAGGTAAAAGAAGGCTATAAAATGCAGATTTTGCTAAATACCACTGGAACTGGCCCAGCTGCTCATTCTCAGTCTAATGTTTTGGAAATTTGTAGCAAAATTTAAATGCTGTGCTTTTCAAAGAATCTGCATTTCATAACAGTTTCCATCTGACCAGGCTTTCAGTTGGCCATTCAGTAGAATGATAGGAAACAAAGGCTTTTGTTTAGCAGCAGGCTGAGTGTATACAGTTGAAGAAAGTGGATTGAACTAGTCTGACTGACCTCTCTTGAAGCTCACACAATCTTTTCTGCTGACAGGGATGGGAGAACAAGGGGGAAGTTGGGGTCACTGAAAAGCGGCTTGGCGACTTAACATCTTCAGAACCATGCTTATTCTTCAGTGTGTGTCTATCTGTAGCAGAAGTCATTCACAGATCTCATGCAAACACTAAAACATTGCTTTCAGTGTGACTTTTTGGGTCAAGAATTGTGTTTAGGGGATGCTTCTGATGCAAACAGAAATGCTGGGGATAGGAAATATTGGTTCTGAGCAGAACTGAAAGAGGTGAAGGCCTCTCAACTCACAACATCCTCTTCTCAATGTAATCATTTTCTCCAAAGGTAATTATTTTCTCAACAGGTAGAAAGTCTCATCAATTGCACTGCATAGTATTTCACCAGAACTGCCAGGGAAGAAACTACTACTGACCCTCGATAAATGCTTAAATTCAACCCAAAGAAAGCAGAGAGATCCATTCTCAGATTTTTGTCCAACCTGGGGAAAGTACCCAAAAATATAATGATGTGCTCATAAATGTTGTTTTATGCATTAAATTACCCATTCAGGCTTGCCTCCATGCACAGTGCAATCACATGAAAAGCTGCTACTTGCCTGATGTTTTCAAATGTCAAATGGTGTATTTAGAAAGCTGGGAGAGATGTCAGGGCATGGGGTCAGATTCTCGATGGTATTTGAGGCACTTAGCTCACATCAGCCAGGATCTAAACTCACAAAGAGGCTTAGAATCCTATGTCCAGTTCCTCAGCTCTTTAGAGCAATTGCCCAGCTGCTTCCCAAGGTTTCCTAGGTCCTGGTGTTGCTGAATTTCTGAAGTCTGCTTTTTTTTTTGCTTGGACCACAGCACCGCTCTCAAGCTGAACACCTTCCTACTAGATGATCTCTAGAAAAATCTTCCCCTATCTCAGGCCTTCTCCAAATGCACGCGAAAGGCACCCAGGAAGAAGCTTGTGATGGTTATTATATGTTCTTGTGCCTATGCTGGGCTACCCCTTCCTTTTTGGACAGAAGATCCAAGTCTGTAGGTGACTTGACACAAGAGTCAGAATCACTGGTGGTGAAACAGACTATGGACATGTCTAATCAGGCCAGTTGATCTCCAGATTTCAGCTTGTTCATGTCTTCCCCACCCAGATTTGGGCAGAACGATTTGGTTTTGTATGCATCTGTTGATGCATGTGAAGAAATAGAAATGGATTTCCAAGGAGAACTAAAGGAGGACTTTCATAGGACTAGAAATGCTACAGTTTAGACTATTTCTCATTCTAGATAGGAGCTGGTATTCAGGAACCAAAGCTGTCACAGGTTAGGTAGGACACATTTTCATTACCACCTTTGTGGGTTGAGCAGTCAGAGACCAGAGCTTTCTGGCTTTGGGTCAGATCATTATATTTAGGTCCATAAACACTAGCAGGCAAATCATAGCAGTTGAAAGGAAGACTTATCCTGTTGCTGGGCTTTCGGATGGAGAGAGGAAGATACCAGAGACTTATTATGAGAAGACCACAGTTATGACCCTAAGCACTGAGCCTACACAGAGGCAGGGCTCTGCTATAAGAAGGTAAGTTGGGGTAGGAGGTGGAATGCTGACACATTGCCTGCCCAGCTTTCTGCAAAAGCTTCCAAGATTTGCGGCATGGCTTTCTGATGTATTTGAGTGCTGTATCTTGCTGGAAGGGACAGTGCATTTGTTCCTGCCTGCTTCCTACTGCTCCTCTGACCCCATGGTAATCCTGTTCAAGCAGATGGAAAGAAGAAACATATCTTTCCCCCTAAATCTTGTCAGTTTTGTGTTGTGTCCCTATTGTTAGCAGAATGACAAACACATAACCACACTAGGAGGTTATATGTGGTGCTTTATTTCGAGGCCCCGGGAACCAGGGGTACGCACCCAGATCTGGTTCCAAAGACCGTCACATCGCGTCCGCATTTTATTCTCTAAAAGTTTCGTAATCTATTGTATATTCAACAGGTTACTTCATTATCTAATACATATGCATAGGTAGGTTACTTCATCGCCTTATTGCGACATCAGTCTCTATTGCGCCTGCGTAGCCCCCTCTGGGGGTCGTCCTGATGAAGTAAGTAGTCTTCCTCAGATGAAGTAAGTAGTCTTCCTCGCATTGTCTTTATTACATCTTGTTCTTTTGGCAAACTCGTCGGTTTTTCTTGGCTGGACCCGCACTTATCTCCACTTGACCGCTCAGGTATATCTTTCTTGCCTCCTGAAACCTATTCTTCTGTCCTTCACAAGATTTATGACGGTCTTTTGGCTGTTGCAGGTGTATGTTCTACTTGGGTAGGGTAGCTAGTACGTACTTTTCCTAAGCACACCTGGATCCTATTTGTTACATGAGGTCCTTTGAGCAAGTACCTCGAGTCTGTTGCTAGGATACGTTAAGAATCAACAGAATCATGAAATTTTACATTCAGTCTTAGTTCCTGATTAGTCGATGATCAGTGTTTTATCCTACTTTAAGTGTAACTTTCCTAGCACTATCTCTGCCTTGCTCTCTGAGGGGTCAAGAGAGCATGGATGGGAGCAAAGTCAGAAAAAGGTGAGCAGGACTCTTACTGTGCTGTTCAGCAACACCCACCTATTAGACTGGCTTAACTGCAGTGTTATTTGGGGTCCATGGGGACTTGGGGTCCCAACAGTAGCATCTCTAAAAAACCTTTCTCTTCTTTATGAACTTGAAGCCTCCTGCATTTGGCTGTTATCCATGAAGGTGCCTGGGCAGAAAGAGGTTGGTTCACAAGGACTGTTCAAGACAAGAATGGTGACTTTTTTTTGCATGTCCACAGTCCCTAAACTCACAGAGATGGCAAGGTTTGTAGCGAAGGGATTGTATTTGACTAAGCCAAAGATATCTGAAATAACCTAACTTATACTACAGAACAGGAACCCTATTGCACATCTGAAGTTGCAGAAAACTCTGGGCAACAAGCCAAGAAATGCCTGTACTGGGAGTAACAGATCGATGAGCAGGCTCCTTGTCTGTAGGTATGTGCACCTATGCATATGTTAATGTGTGACTCAGAGGAGAAACTCCCCTCCAGAAATAACATCATTTCACACAATGTGGCTGGAATTTCAGCATAGGTAGTCCTTAGCATTGCATTTCTCTTGGCCAAGGACAAGTGGCTCATTATTGTCCTGGATGCAGCAAGAAAAGCCGTGTCTGTAGACTTTGCTGACCTTCAGGCTTAGGTTCTGGGATCTTACTGGAAATACCTGACGTTAAATCACTTTATAGCTCTTTTTCAAAAATATGTGAAAGCTGGTGGAAGACAGAAAGAAGAAAGCTTGTTTGAGGAATGATAATGTATAATATTTTAAAGATTTCATGGTAAAAATCCGTCATTTCTTTCTCTCCCACCCTTTGTATCTTTCCTTAGGGAACTTGTGGATGACTGCCTTTTATAGTGCAATGAAGGACCTATGAATGATTGCTTTTTGCTGCAGGGAGAACAAACATTTAGTAAATTGTTTAGAAGTACAGCAGCAAGTTCTGTGCAGAACTAAAGGACAGGTCTGCCTGCAGGTCTGGATGTCTTCTGTTCCCTGAATCATGCATCTTGGTACACTGCTTATGGCTGTACCTCATCTTACAGATACTGCATATTTCATGCCAGTGCTGAGGTCCTGGGAAGGCAGTGGGGATTCTTCCTTTGTGATTGTCTCCTCCTTTAAGTTGCACGTGTTTATTTGGTGCTTCTCCTTAGAACAGGACATTTCAGCTGATGTCCTCCACAGCTCCCTTCCAAACCGACATAGAATCATAGAATCACCAGGTTGGAAGAGACCCACCGGATCATCGAGTCCAACCATTCCTATCAAACACTAAACCATGCCCCTTAGCACCTTGTCCACCCATCCCTTAAACAGCTCCGGGGAAAGGGACTCAACCACCTCCCTGGGTAGCCTGTTCCAGTGCCCAATGACCCTTTCCTAATGTCCAGCCTAAACCTCCCCTGGTGGAGCTTGAGGCCATTCCCTCTCGTCCTGTCCCCTGTCACTTGGGAGAAGAGGCCAGCATCCTCCTCTCCACAGCTTCCTTTCAGGTAGTTGTAGAGAGCAATGAACTGTCCCCTCAGCCTCCTCTTCTCCAGGCTAAACAACCCCAGCTCTCTCAGTCGTTCCTCATAAGGCCTGTTCTCCAGTCCCTTCACCAGCTTTGTTGCTCTTCTCTGGACTCACTCCAGAGCCTCAACATCCTTCTTGTGGTGAGGGGCCCAGAACTGAACACAGCATTCAAGGAGCGGTCTCACCAGTGCCGAGTACAGAGGGAGGATAACCTCCCTGGACCTGCTGGTCACACCATTTCTGATACAAGCCAAGATGCCATTGACCTTCTTGGCCACCTGGGAACACTGCTGGCTCATGTTCAGTCAGCTGTCAACCAACACCCCCAGGTCCCTCTCCTCCAGGCAGCTTTCTAGACAGACTTCTCCTAGTCTGTAGCACTGCATAGGGTTGTTGTGCCCCAAGTGCAGGACCCGGCATCTGGCCTTGTTAAACCTCATGCCATTGGTCTCAGCCCAGCGGTCCAGCCTGTTCAGATCTCCTTGTAGAGCCTCCCAACCCTCTATCAGATTGACACTTCCACCCAGCTTAGTATTGTCTGCAAACTTGCTAAGGGTGCACTCAATGCCTTCATCCAGGTCATTGATAAAGACATTGAACAGGGCTGGACCCAGCACTGAGCCCTGGGGAACCCCACTTGTCACTGACCTCCAGCTGGATTTCACACCATTTCCCGCCACTCTCTGGGCCCGGCCATCGAACCAGTTTTCCACCCAGGAGAGTGTGCGCCTGTCCAGGCCAGAGGCTGACAGTTTCTCAAGCAGAATGCTGTGAGAAACTGTGTCAAAGGCTTTACTGAAGTCCAAGAAGACTACATCCACAGCCTTTTCGTTATCCAGTAGTCGAGTCACTTTGTCATAGAAGGCAATCAGGTTAGTTTGGCAAGACCTGCCTTTTGTGAACCCATGTTGACTGGGCCTGATCACCCAGTTCTCTTGCATGTGCTTCATGATGGCACTCAAGATCACCTGTTCCATTTATGTGCTTCTACAGCTTCCCGATATTTTTTGCATCCTTGGACCCACCGTTCCTCCCTAAACTCCTTTTCAAGGAGTTTCTCTGTTACAGCTATCTACTTTCTCCTGTTGTTAGGCTTTGGGTAGAAAATGTCCATCACAAAGGCCAGGGCCTCAATCCTGTCTGTCCCACAAGAGGTCACTGATCTCAGGATGTCATTGTCATTGACTGATCTGTCCAAGGTATGAATTTTTTTAGCCCACGAAATACCTTACAGCACCCAGTTTAGATGCAACAAGGAGTGGAGACCGCGATAAATAGCATTGCCAATCAAAAGCTTTTATTACAAAGAGGTATTAATCTGAAGAAAATCCTTCTATCTAAATAGAGGCAAAAAATTCATGGAAGTAGCTTTCTCATGACTAGAATTCTGACATCTGCAAATTATTCAGTCCAATCACTGAAAAAGGTGAAGGTCAAAGCAGTTTCTTCAGAATCTTCTTTCAGGATAAATGGAAAGACCAAAACAAAATCTACAGAAGTAGCAGCAGCAGCAGATTATTCTCTTAATCTGGGATTTCAGAAGAGGAATCTGTGGCCAAGAATATATATTTCAGGAGTCTGCCTTTACATGAATCTCCCACTGGAATGTATGTCATAAGTTTCCAAAAAGATGAATGATCAGGGTTAACAATTACATAATATCTCCCTTGTTACGAAAAGCACTTTATCTGGAGTTTCTGGTCTGCACTGACCATGAGCTCTTTTGAAGTGTGGGCCAGAATGAGTCATTCTGATCTATTGCAATCTGGAATTTGCTTATTCCTTATTCTTCTACATATTTTCATTGCACTCCCAGAAACAACGAGTCTGTTATCCTCTTCCTTCTCCACAAATGCTTGCTTGATACCTTCTGAACCATTACCTTTTCTGGCACATAGCTGATTTCAGTTGGAAGGTGGTGAGCAGGGTGTTTTGTATTCTGCAAGGGCATATTCATCTGGAAAGAAGAAAAGAAGATGATATTTCCATGAGTGAGAAATCATTCTGACACCAGTCTGTGTGCACCATTATGAATTGGAAAAAGTTTGATAGATTTTGTGGTAGTCTATTAGTTGCCAAGTCAACCAGTTGCAGGGGAGCACAGTCAGAGCCCAATGCACTTGTCTGGTCATGTTTTCAGGACACATCATTGCTCTGACTGGGCAGGATGGGGATCTGGTGAACATGAACTCCAAGGTCAAGTCTCTGGGTACTGGTCTTTATCTGCTAGCATGCAGTTTCCAAACGTTGTGCCAAGCTTGAGAAAAGCATAAAGAAAACTGAGTCACAGTTTTGATAACATAATTCCACAACAGAGTAATGTCTGATGGAATTTTAGTACTTTGAGGTGGTCAAGCACTTAATTTTCCTGTTAGGTGCTTGAATTCCTGTTGAGTTCAATAAGATTATCATTCCTAATTAAGTATTTAAATTTCACAAGGAAACAGTTCTTTGACTGCAGCCTACTATAGCAATATAAAGCAAAAATACAAGTTATGCCAGATCAGGGAAGTCAGGGACACTGCTGCTTTTGATTTATTGAATTTGACCGTTGTGTTCAAAATGTAGAAAGAAAGTAGAGCTATGCCCCTGTGTGTATGTAGTTTTTAAGAAAGCAACATATAAATGACAAATAACTTCCCTTATACATAACTTTCTAATCTGCTTTATGCTGAAATGATGCAAGAAATGAGAAGACGGAGCAGCAACTGTCTATGCTTCTGCCAACCCTTTATAATCAAAATCAAAATCAGCAGAACTGCTAGTTCACTCTCCATTTTGTCTGGCTGCAAATGCAGAAAAGTGAAGAGAAGCTTGCACAGAGACAGCGAGGGAAGATCCACTGTCTGCAAATGCTGAGATCATCACTTCAATTTCACAGGTTTTGCTCCAGCCTGCTGAGGTAAACCTACCTGTTTCATAGTAATCATATATATGTACTGGTGCTGGTTTGATATCTGAGATAGGCAGGCTTTGCTCCACACTGAAGGAGAACCTGATTTCCTTCTGGGAAACCTGGAAATGTCATGACAAGAAGATGCATCAGACTTTTTCTTTTCATATCTCCTCCCGAGGTTACGGTTGAACTGTGTCAGACATGGTGACAAAGTGCCATTCTGCAGCTCTTCCCATGTTGTAAACGATGTCAAATCAGATAATTGTTTAAAAGTCATCGCTAAATATGTTTTATTGCTAATATTGTGCACTCATTTCTTTCTTCCTCTTCATATTTCCATTGCCAATTACCCCACCCATTCCCCAGTTACCATGACTTCCAGCACATCAGCATTCATCCTCTTGCTGAAAGTTGCTGTTAGTATTTTCCCTTGCCTTTTCCTGCCTAAAATCAGCTTCAGCATCCCTATGAACCTTCTCACCACATTTCTCTATTTAATCACATTGAACAGCCCCCATCCTCCTCTGTGGTCCTGCTCCTCATTCCACACTTTTGCAGCTAAATGTCCCAAGTTCACCTCCTTGCTCATCTTCCTCAGCTTCAAGCCTTCTCCTGCAAGCCTGGGTCTGCCCCCTGCTTTCTTCTCTCTTTGTCCTTGTTTTTATCTTTCTGAACTCTTTACAGGAGCCATGGACAGGGGCTCCAGATAACTTTCTGTATCACTAGTGCCTGATGGGGTAAACATTCCACATCTCAACATCTCAGCTTCTCTGTGAATTCAGAATATTGACTCCAATCTTCCTTATTAGATCTGTGGAGATCACTGATAAAAAATAGGGTTTGAGAGGTAGACGTTTACTTTTGCTTCCTCTCTCCTTCACTTCTTGGCATTTTAAGATCCCTTTTGTTTTGATTTTTGTCTTCCTCCTCTCTCATTCTTTTTGTTAATGTTTTATGTGGGAGAAATATTCTTTTCATAGAGAAACTTTTCTAAAAGGGGGGGATGGAGATGCATTGCTTATAGGCTGAAAAATATTATGTAGACTAGGAACTTTTACAATATGGAACGCAACTTAGCTATTTTTTTGAAATGCTATTTAATGATGTAGCATTCTTCACAAAAAGTAATAACAAATATGTATCTCTTCAATGTAGACTACAGCTACTGTGTAGATATGCTTGGTATTGGACTGGGTGAAGTCCTTTTACAACTTTAAGATGCATATTGCTGATCTGCTATCAATGAGGTTATTTTTTTACGTGTTTTAAACCTCTAATTTAAAAAAGCTGAAAAGAAATCTCACAAACTTACCTTCTCAAGGTAGAAGATGATGTGGTCGTTCTTGACATCTACACGATCCACAACTGAATTCTGGTACTGAAGCTTTAAATAAGGCAAATGATACCAATGTTAACATAGGAGACTTGCAAGGGAGACATATAACTAAATGTACCTATTCGAAGACAAGGTATGTTTTAAGTGGCTGCCATGCTCCTGTTGTGCCACTGTGACATCTCGTGGCTAAAACAATAAATGCAGGCTGAGTATTTTCATAACATGATGAGTACAAACCAATCACAACGAAAAATAGTTTTACTAGTTAGCTTTCCTCTGTGTGACTTTTGTAATTAACAGTGCTGTCATTTCAATGAAAATTCACAATTACATGACCATTTCTGCAGCTCAAGGTGGCTCACTTTTTAATGCATTGTATATTTTTTAAAAAAAGAAGTTTAAAAAGGATTTAGAAAAGCACATGAACAAAATAATTTCACTATCAAAACACACAAAACTGAAGTATTCCAAATGTTAAAAAACAGCTGTTGTTTTCCCTACCTATAAAGAGAAGTACATATTCTGTACAAGTGAGTACACAAAGTGCATAAAGGAGAGCAGGATGCCAAATGTAATAACTCAATGAAAAAAATCTTCCACAGAGAAGTTATTAATTTCATACAGTTCTAGTAAAAAAAAAAATGAAATTCAGACCTGAGGGATGAATCGTTATAAAAGCACCCAGCTGTGAGAGATTCTACAATGAACTGCCTCCTTTTCACCTACTTGAAGATTAAGGCTAATGGCTCGAAGATCATGCATCTGTTGCCAAAGCTAAATTGCACTAGGAACTGAAATGAAGTGCTTATCAGTGCTGTCCCAGAATTGTCATCATTGTGACCAAGTTCTGGATAGCAAAGGAAGAGGAATATCCACTTTTTGTTTGTGAAACCATGCTGTAGACAAAAGAATAACTATGTTGAAGTGATAACATTGTTAAATGCCTGTTTGAGCAATTTCACTATAGCAGATTTCTTACATAGATTTTGTTAGATTCTGTGACTAAAGGCTCATCCAGATAAACACAAAGGACACAGAGGAACAAGGGCAGGCAGGGAAACCCCAGTTACCTGAGCAGAACCTCCAAAGCACCTGGACCCGGCTACCCCCAGGACTGCCACTGGACAGTGACCAGTCCCAGTGTTCGGGAGCGAGACTCAGCAGATGAGTCAACAGCAGATGCTCTGTATCCCTGTATCAGCCCAGTAACTTAAGGGGAATGCTGCCGACAGGGGCACAAGGCTGGGTAGGGGATGCTGGGGCTTGAGACACAGCATGTTTAGGGGAACAATCAGGGTTAATAAAGGGAGGAATGAAGTCCCACTGGGAGGAAAAGGAGTGGAAAATGGGATATAAGGGGCTGGAAGAGGGGAAATTGGATAAAAGGGGCCACATAAGCAGCTTGGTGGTCAGTGCACCTTGTCTGGCCATGCCCTTCACCTCGTCGCCACAGTCTCTCCTGTCTTCTTATTAAACTCTGTTCCTGACTATTCCCTGGATAAGGGGTTCTCTGTTCTGTGTGTATTTGTGTGTATGGAGTGCAAACCACCAAACAGGGGACCACGGATCACAGGGACTGTGTGTTCATGGTGCTAGCACCTTCACAGACCAGACTTCAGGCTAGTTGTGTGTAAGCGTGTGTGTCAGTGAGTGGTCACTAGTGAATATAAAGCTGAACTAGCTGGTGAGTAAGTGGCTTGGCACTGTAGCAGGCATTAAGTTTTGGGCTAAATATTGAAGACACCAGAGGATCTGAGGTGGCTATAGGAAGGATGAGTCTGTTGCTGGAGAGACTATAAGGTCTTGGGGGCAGATACTGGTCAGGCCGTTGGGTTGGACCAGCTGGTGGAGACTCATTTGTGTGTGTATGTGTTTGTGTGAGCCAACTGGGAGACCAAGTGATCCAAGTCCAGCTGCTGCAGAGACTGAATGTCTAAGGCTGGTTACTGGAGGTACCAGCCATGCATATGTGTAGATGCTGGGGTGCTCAGTTCCACCCACTGGGGTGGGGCTGTGGCCCCTAGGGTGCCTATGTCCAGATGCCAGCGACTGGGTAGAACAAGGATCCAGGGGCAGGTACTGGGCAGACTGAGTATCTGAGGTCATCTACCAGAGTGATCCATGTTGTGTATTTGCATGCATACATATTTCTGTGTGTGTACATATATATATATATTTATCATTTCCATAAAGGACTTTTCGGTTTGGTCAGCCAGAAAGGGGCAGAGGATAAGGCCATTTGTGCTGTTTTGTCTGTCTCTGTTAATCTGTGTGGCCAGCTGTGCACATGTGCATATATGTCTGTCTATGTGTGGTGTGCATATCTGCCTGTTGGGAATACACACTCAGCCTTGCTGTTTGATGGACCTGGGGGATATGAAGTTGCAGAAGTCTCACTTCTGCTGGGCTACTGGATTGGTCAAGTTCTAGCAGATTTGTCTTCAACTGATGCACAGCTACAAGTCTGAGAAACAAAGCATGGGACAGAAGGCTATGCCTAGGGACTTTGCAGTGCTATTCAGAGACTATTTTTATCAACCTTCTGTGTTTTCAGGGTTTACCATTAACTTTGCTTCTGTTCTTTACCTTTTTCAGGGAAGATCTTACAGGAACAAAACCTGAGAGCATCTTCACATCAATAATAGCCATGTTGGAGACTTCATGATTTCCTGTGTAACTAAAATAAGAAAAGATCGATTAGTCCAGTCTACAAAAGGAGGAGACCAGTGGATGACATTTTCAGCTCCCAGTGATCCTGTTTGTCTTCCTGCAACTGTACAGTAGCAGTTACCTGCCTGTACTTAAATCTTTCCTTGGACACCTTACCAAACTGTGAATCCAAGGGTAGGTCAATAAGAGGAAGTTACCTGGTAGAGATGACAAGGTCAAACTTTGGTGGGAAGTTGCTTGTGCAGGATGCATTGGTTGGTGACACGGAGAGAGAAAACCCTGCAACTTTTTTTGGCAAATGGACATTGTATCTCAGGGTGGTCTAAAAGAGATGGGAAGTGTGAGATGGTCACAGACTTAAAGGCTGTTGTGGCTTTGGGAAGAGGTATAGAGAGGAATAAGGTATGGAGGACCCCCTGCTTAGTTCTCAGAGGGATGGTGCTGGGTTTCCAGCTTGCTTACCTGCAAATAGACACAGCCAGTGCCATTTACTTCCACACTGTAATTCCCTGGTATAATGGGTAAGGAAGCCTGCTGCAGTAAGAAGCGGTTCTTGTCATTCACCTGATAAGTCTTACTGGGGGATTCCATGAAGTTGGCTTTGACTGTGTTAAGACTGTTTTTAGAGAAGGTGAGATATCCATACTGGGCTAAAGCCTGGAGAGCAACAACAGTGTCCTGAAAAGAACAACATGATCCCTAATTAGATAGATACCCAGCTGTAAGATGGTGCATGAGGTCAGATTAGTTCTTATTTCCCTGATGCTTTGTCAGTGCTCATAAAAGGAGGGGGACTTTGCAAAGAGCTAAGGAGACAAGATAAAAATTCTGAGGCAATAGATTTGAATTAACTAAAATACGTATGACGAGAATGATAAGCCTGGACAAGGAGGCTTATGCAAGCACTACTTATTAAATATAATTCAAATGAATATGCAGTCAGGAAGATATGTCATATTATCGAGATTCAGCTTGCAGGCTGGACTACTCCCAGGAACTTTCATTTTACCACACCCAGTTGTTACCTGGCTGGAGGAGAAACCGCCATATGGGTTCTGTTGTTTGACAAGCCAGTGCACAATGCGAGAAATGTAAGATAAGTCCTCTGGAGTGAGTTTGGCTTTGTTGAGCAAAGCCAGGAGCACATAGCTGGTCATTTCAATTTCAGCAGAAGGGGCACGGGAATAGAAGACAGGGAAGTGTTCTGCTGGTGTCTTATTTTCTCTCTGCCAGTGAACTGAACCACCTGAAAACAGAAAAGTGAGGTGTAAAAAGCATGGAAAAATGACTTGCTGATAATTCATTACAATATGATGTGGGAGATAAGCATACAATTCCCTCTCTGTCTTTACCCACAAGTATTTTCAGTCGTCATTGTCCTGAACTAGGTAAGTTTTAGTTCCAAGACGGAAAAGAAAACAGGAAGGGATGGAAAGGGAATTAATAGAAGGAAGCTGTGTAGGTCAAAGAGAGGTTGAAGCGAAGGCAGTGCAGCATAAGGATGCTAAGGCAGTTTCAGACTGGAGCAGATGACACAGTCAAGGCAATAGGGTTTGTTCACCATGTGGGTGATGAGGCTAGTGGGGAAACTACGTACGACCTTCCACTACCTCAAACTGAGACTTCCAGGTGTGTCTCTACAACTACATTGTTCCATAAGTCTAAGAAAATCTTGTGTGAATCCAAAAAAGATAGACAGAGAAGTTCATAGAGAGAGTTTCAGCAGCACAGTGGGAATGAAATGGAAGGGGGAAGCATGAATGTAAAATTGTACATCAGAAATGCTTATATCACACCACAGACCATCCCATCAGTTGTATTGCCTATATCATGGCCAACCTGTACTTACCATCTCTGGTAGCTGTCTTGTCCAGCTTCTCAAGGAAGAATTGAGACCTTTCTTCTTTGTCAGCTAAGCCATAAGCATAGGCAAAGAGGGCCTGGTTATACAGGTTGTGGACCCCATTGCCAAATGCAGACTCCAAACAGTTCATGCCACTCTGAATGACAGGATACTAGTAATGCAAAGCATAGTAGGGTTGTCAGGTACTTGGATTTGTGTCTCAACTTTTCTTTAAAGACTTCTGCCACACTCTGAGCTGCCATCACTGACCCTATATGCTAAAAATACATACGATCCATGTCATATTTAAGGGCTTACAATGTGTATCCTGTAAAAAGTGCCCTTTTGGTAGTCCTGCCTTCTTTCTGCATTTATTTAGGGGCACCACGACTGGACTAAGAGAGCACTGATTCTTTTCCTGACGTGCAAGATGACCTTAGGCAGGTGAATCTTTTGTCTCTTAGTTTTTTTTAGCTGTAAAATGTGGGCAATTTTTAAAGAACTAGGTAAAGTGTATTGAGATCTCATGATAAAGCAAGCTGTCTTGGATGGATATGATTACTCACTTGCTAGCTATTGCTATCAAGATAACTCTTCAGCCCTTCTAGCCTTACAGACTACCTCTGTGAGCTCTACTTCAGCTCAGACATCATCAGTACACTACTAATCATGTCCTGTCTATGCAGCTTCACTTATAGATGAAGGTTTTGGAGCTTCTTATGAAGAGATGAGGATCTAAATTCATGTTGTTGAAGAACTACTTGATTATGCACAATGTTTTTATCCTGCTCATCTCAGGTACTTAAATTATACTCTGTACCAAAGTAACTGAGGGATCTGCAAAACTCAGCATGCATAGAAAATATTTGTCAGATTGGGAATAATTCTCCCCCATTTTAGATAAATAAACAAGCAATCAAAAAACAAGGTCTCAAGGATATGCAGGAAGCATATAACAAAGAACAGAATCTGTTCTCATTTCCCTGTGTCTGGCATGTATTCCAACCAGCAGCTCATTGTTTCCTTCCATTATTAAAAATGATAAGGAAATGGAAACACAGCTTGGATGCAAATGCACAGAGAGAGTTTGTAAGACTGAAGATTTGGACAGCTGGGATTTTGCACTGGGCAAATTCAGAAGAAAATCCAAACTCAATCTGGATGGAGTGGGCAAATTCGGTCTGGATTTTGCACCTCCATGGACTACCATTGTTTAACACAACTGGATTCTTCAGGGATTTTTCAAAATAATCCATAGAAACTGGATATGTAACTGTTTTGTAACACTGATCAAATATTTATGGCAAATGCAGGGTTCTAGAAACAGATTTACTCAGCTGACCCTACTATCCTACAATCAGGATTTACCACAGTGTTAAAGAATGCAGATGTGAAGATTCTGACTTATGCACTGTTTGACAGATGGCTGGTCAGACTAATAGAGCATAACAGCATCAAATACCTACCGCAGCAGAGTGCCCAGACTCCAGCAATGCTGCCACAATGTAGGCTGTGAGTGAGTATTGACCTTCTTCTCCACCCTAAACAAAACACAAGCAAAGAACAGGTCTGTACAGATGTCCTAGAAAGAAACAAAATATGAATTGATTCATAGTTCAGATACCAGTTAGATTTGAGATCAGAAGTAATTTCTGTCTTCCTGTGTGCACAGGAATAAGATCAAGTTTGCTAAAGATAAAGCCAAAATTATTTAATGTATTTTCTTGGCTCTTGCACATACGCAACGAAGCACATCATAGCCTGAGGCTGAACATACTATGCAGTGGTGGAAAATATAAGCTGAGACTTCTGACTCAGAAAGTTCTACCTGTTTCTACCTTGTCATCTATAGCAGACATAAGATTCATGCCCTGCTTGTATATGAGAGATATGAGAGAATAATACTAGGAAGAGTAAGGATGTGGTGATACGCTTGTGTCTGGCAGAAAATACTCAGATAAATCCCAGTGCCAGGACTGGAAGTTTGGGACTATGCCTGTCTCACCTTCAAAGCATTGTTGAAATGTGACCCAGCATTTTCAAAGCAGCCATCTGACTTCTGCTTGCTTGCCAGCCAGATCAGCGTTTGAGACTGGACATTGTCATCAATGTAGATGTAGCGTTTGGCTTGTGCAAATGACTTGTACACAAAGGCAGTGAGCCTGCAATTGAACCAGAAACAGAAGGCAGGTAAGGTGTGAAGAAGACCGAAAAGTTTTAACAGCAACTTGGTATGCATAGAAAAAGACAGCAAATGAACTTAATAATGTCTGAGGTAAAAGAAACAAGTGTTTTGTAAGTTTTAAATAAATAAGATAGCCAAAATATGGATATAAAAAAACTGACCTGAAGATTCTGCATTACTGTGCTGAAACCATTCTTTCAGAGCAGGGGTAAAGTACAAACATAGCTTAATAAATGATGATAGTAATTTCTAGTCTTAATTAATAGAATTAAGAAAAAAACTAGGTAGGAAGGGACCTCTGGAAGTCTCCAGTCCAACCACTTGTGTAAATTAGGGTCAACGTCAAAGCTCAGTCAGGTTGGTCATTCTCTTGTCTGATCACCCTGTGAAAGTCTCCAGAGAAAGACATATCCACATCCTGTCTGGGCATTTGTCTGATTGCTACAGTCTTCTCCCGGAGAATATTTTTTTCTCCCTTCTATCCATTTGGAGTTTTCTCTCTGCAACTTGAGTTAGATCAAACTCTTGTCTTTACTCTGTGCACCCCTGACAAGAGTCTAGCTCTGTTTTTTCTACAATCCCCACCTACATAGAGAAAAGCTTTACGTAATTTCCCCATTAGCTTCCTTTCTTACAGGCTTAAAAAACACACTTCCTTCAGCTTCCCCTTGAACATTATGTACACAAGCCCCCAATCACCTTACTATCCTTTAGTTTAGTTATCCTTTCTACAGTTTGTTGATTGTACTGATCTCCTCTACTCCAATTAATTGAGCTCTGCCCATTTAGTCTGTTAAAAATAAGTTTCACTTAATACTTTGACCAGTTTTCAAAGCCAAAACAACCTATGCTAGGGAAACAGAAAGTTTCATCACTTACCATACACTCCCTTCCTTATCTCGTGCCCCAAAGGAGCTGTAGGATCCATCCCGGTGTTTGTAAGATAGCTGTTTTTGGTACCCTGAAAGCACAATAAATATATTTTTACAATATATTTTTCTATTCAAAGTAAAGTACTTGTTCTGCTGTTTATTCAACTGAAGCAGTGAGATTTTTGGATTTAGTACTAAGTAATGTCTGTTTGGTGAATAATGTCAGCTACTATGAAGTCCAGCTGCTTTTGCTCCTAGAAGTACGACGTGCTTCTTTGGGGTGCTGTCATTGCCTGCTCCTTTGCAATAAATGTGGTGTTAGAATTTAGTGTTCACCATGTAGAGCTTTAGGGTTCAGTGCACATGGCCACAATATTAGATGGACAAACCTGAAAGACTCTCACCTGTGGATAAATATCCAGTACCCTTAACTCTAATCTCTTCAGTCAGCTGACCAGTCTTATTCAGATAGTCCAGGGCATAGATGTTGGGTGTGAACAAGGCCATGTTCTGTTCTCCACAGCCATATGGCATATGGAGGAGGTTCTCCATGTTCCTCAAGGCTGTACCCAAAATGTCTCCTGGAGAATAAAAGATATAAGGAGATGGTTCAGTTCAAACTTACTTTTATTACACAGCATTATACATTGCTTTGTATTATGCTATTATGAACTCAAGGGAAATGAGTAATTCAATCATAGTAACCAACAACACAGCTTAGAAGAAAGGCTGAAATGCACTCATGTTTATTTTTATTTATTTTTATTTTTTATTTTTATGCTGAGCACCTAGGAGAAATTGAGAATCTGCAAAAAATCTGAGTACAAATACTGACTGGCATGTGTTTTGAGAAGCAGCTATGAACCTCAAGAAGGTTTACAATCTTTACAAGGTTTACAATCTGCTTCCTGTTTTGTGTGTAGATGTGAGAATGAAGGTTGGGGTATGATACTGCTTGTCTACAGAGGCTGTACTGCACAGTATCAGCATACCTCACACTGATCGAGAATGCAAAACAATTGCATTTAAAAGCAATCTGAACTCAGAACCTCAAAAAATTTTCTCCAAGAGAACTGTCAGTCTTAATACTGACTTTAAGACTAACAGAGTTGATTGGGACCTGAAAATCTTTTTTTCTAAGGGAACTTACAAACTGGCAAATGTTTTTCATTATGTGAAAGCATGAATTTGAAATTATGCAGTCAGCAAAGTTCTGAAGATTTCTGTTCAAGATATCAAAATAATTCTTTTTTCCAAGAAGTCTGCTTTATGTTACTTTTCAGTTGAATCAACTGTTCTGGTACCTGTAACAGGCTATGTTAATTCAGTACGATCTGAAGCACAATAAGTTGAAATAATTTGACTATATTGCCCTCCTTTGATACAGTATGAAAGAATTCTGAGTAACTTTTGTCTTCTATTGCAATTTTGCAAAGTAAGAAACATTTTCTCTAAACCAAGATTATCTCCTCAACTTAACATTAGTTTTGTACGTGTATCCATGGTGGCACTATATGCGGCACAAGAGAAATGCTATTTACTTCTGGTTTTAATCTAAGTGGTAACTTACCAATGACTGAAAAATAAGCTTTGGTTGATCCCTGCACTATATTATTTGGAAGGCTGAGAGAGACTGGTTCAGAAATCGTTGTGCCTGATGAGAAAATGTACAACATGAACTGTTAAAATAATCTTTTCCCCAGAAGTCTTCACTTTGTAAGCATTACAATAGTTACTGTTATAATTTGCAGCCTGGGTAAATGACAGAGGCTTGCCGAATGACTCAAAAGTATCTCTGGAAATCCTGAATCGTAGCCCAGCACCTTGACCCTCTTTCCTCCTCTAGAAATGCCTCTGGTTTTGTATGGTAAAACCTACAAGACAGTGAAGCCCGTCCCCAAAGTCCCTAGAAAGAATGAATGAACTTGCCTTACCCTTTGTACAGACAAGAGAGCTCTGAGTCAATTCCTTTTTAATACCTTCAGGCTGTTTGATTGCAGGGAAGTGGTCAGGAAGAGGATGAAACCACAAACAAGTTAACAATGTAAAACAGCATGTGGATGTGGCTATCTAGACAGTGCACCCCTTGTACCCAGTCCTGGCCCGTCTCCACAAGAATAGCTCTGGGTCCATGGTTCTCTTCCTTGTTTACCCAACACCCTGTCCAGAGCACCTTCCTTCTAATACAGCAGTTATAAAACAGACACTTCCAGTCTCTGAGAGGGACACTGTCCAACTAATCCTATGTTTGACGCTTTACGATGTTCAAGATAAATCCTGTTCCTTTTATATCTCCCTTCCACTCAGCTTCCCGGTATGTGTCACAGTCTAAAGACACTTACGAGTAAGGCATGAAATCTGCCCCCTTCTGGTTACATCTCTACTGACATCCTTTACATGTACATACGGTTGTGGTCCCAAGGAGACACTGACAGAATGACAGTGGATGCCACTCTCATTTTCACATGGAGAAGCTTACAGTAAACAGCTTCAACTGTGTCAGATGTCTTGACTTCTCACACTAGCTAATACATCTATTGGAACTGAAGTTTGCATATAGAGATTTCCTACTATACCTCAACAAGTAGGGTTTGAATCAGGGTGTCCCGGTGAATAATTTCTTGTTCTGGAGATGTGCTGTTTCTGGTAGTTCTGGTATCCAGTTTGGCCTCAGCAGTAATTGTGAATTTCACCTTGCCTGGAAAGACACCCAGCAAACCAAGAAAAGAAAATTATATCTTCAATGGTTACAGTTACCGCTGTTTTTCACTGTCTCTTCCAGGCTGATGGACTGCTGAGAAAGGTATTCTCTCTGAAGGCAGTTCAGTAGAAAAAAATTTCATGAAGGCTTCACTCTGTCTGCTAGTGGCAAGAAGTGGTTGCCTGGGGCCTAAGCACCAGGAATGAAATAGGGATGACCTTGGCCAATGATTGATAGTACTTACTACTGATTTCTACCCATTCTTAGCTTTGTGCTCAGTTTTCTCTGGCCTAGGGCAGTATGGCAATAGCTGTAGCTCTGCTGTCTTTTTCCTTCAGATAGAAATTGTTAACCGAGAAACAAGACTGAGGAGCACCCTCAGTGCTGCTGGAGGGAGCAGTTTTGCAGGCATTACTCACTTTACACCTTCAAGCATTACAAACCAGAAATCCAAAGTAGTTTCTTGCCTGGAACAAAATATGTTCAGAGTTACCAGGGAGAGACAGCAGCTTTCTTTTTCTCAGCTCTGCAATATTATTTTGCTACATTTCCAGATTCCATCTCACTATAACTTTGTATCTTTCTCTATGAGTTTAAAGGGAATCAGTCACACTGACTATAGGGCTTTAGAAACAACCTTTTAAAGAAAAGATTCATCTCTGGTTCATTTTCAGAAGAATCTTTGCTAATTGAAAGGAGTTTTTGTACTTCAGCTTTTGAGGCATTTACTCATGCAAGCTCCAGTAACCGCATTTTTTAAAAAGACGATGTTGGCTTGAAAACAGTGTGAACTAACATAGCTGTAAAATCAGGAAGGAGCAATGTCCTCTTTCCCTGTTGAGAACCCTGTCCAAAATTATTAACAAATTTAATTCTTACTGAATAAAGTTGGTTAGGTGCAAAACTGTCAGCTGAGATTATAGGCACATAAAATCCTGCCAGTATTTCATACATTCTATGGCAAGTGAGGAGTTCTTCCTAAAACACATAAAACACCGGAAAAATTCACTGCTCATTCAGTGCGTCTAAGGGAACTTTAGTGGAGGTCCAATATTAAATTTGTGAAACAACTAATGGAGCTGTTCAGAAGTTCCTGTCTGTGGATTACTGATGCTACACTAAAGAATGTAGGTGACAGAGGTAGAAAGATCAAACAGGGATTTATCAAGTTGATGAAAAGACAAACTTACCAAGTTTGTGGGGGCTAACAGCCCAAATATAGGTTTTTCTTTCATTGGGACACAGTCTTACTGTGTTGTCCTCTGGTGAAATGATTTCTGCCTTATAGTCACTCGACTTTGCCAATATGGCACTGATCTGAGAGAAAGAAGGAAGGAGCAAGATTACAAATTATGTAGGCTGCCCCTAAAGTTAGGCTGCAGAGCAAGAAAGACTTGCCAAAGAATTTATTTGTCATCTGAATCTGTGGGATGGTAGCAGGATAGAAGGCTGAGACATTTCCCTGGCAGGCAAACTTGTCTCTTTTCCACCCACCATTAGTGTCAGCCTTTGACAGAGGCATATCAAGGTGTCTGTGCTCATTAGTCAAGTCTTCTTATGAGTTACTGCAACATACCACATACTCAGTATGTATTGTTTTGCAAAGTCTGAGAGAGTAATGTGTCACAGGTTAAAGCATAAGTCAAACACCTATTTCTGTTGCATTATGGAGGAGAATACTGGGATCTCTGGGAAACAGACAAACCACATTGGAAGTAAAAGGGAATTTAATGTACCTGGATGCATTTGTTGAGGTAGTTGAAGACATTGGCTATTAAATTAATTTTTTCCCCTCGAATGACAGAGTAAGGCATGGTGAGATCCACAAAAAATGGCTGGAATGCTTTCAGTGAAACAGGTGAGGAGATGCCAAACCCAACATCATCCTGCATGCAGAAAGCACTGGTTTTCCATTCTGTGATGGTGTCAGGAATGGTATAAAAGACATTGACCTCTCCCCTGGAACTGAATGAGAAAATAATAAAAACAGAATGAGAAATGACCTTTGGCATTTTCAAGCCAAATTATAGAGCAGGCTCCCTGCTTGAGTTAGTAGTTCTGGTTTTGTCTCACTTCCTGCAAGACAGCTCTCCATATTTAAAACATAATATAAAGCTAGAAGTAAAGATGAAGGTGCTAGTGAACTACATATTAAAAAGCACTTGGAAGAGTATTCAGCTTTTTAAATTTAGAAATACCATTTGCTTAAATACCATAATGCCTAAACCTACATATTAGAACCAAAACATTTGGATTAATGTTCTAGAGCAGCCTCTGGACTTGATTTTTCTGCTGCTGAATTAGAAATGTGAAGAAAATTTACAAGTTTCGTTCTTGCTCTCTCCTAAACAAATGATTTTATTTTACCTCTAGCCCTTATTCTTTCTCCTCATTGGAAGGATAAGGAGCAGATCACAGAGCAAATGTCATGCACAGTTCAAGTAAGTTTGACACTGTGTAGAAGGGTGGGAGCTCAAAGGTCATTGAGCAAGATCGGAAAAGGAGACCCACAACTACAATCAGATCTAAGTTCCATGGTTTCTTTCCAGAACTCATTTCAGCAACATGTATCAATTAAAAAATCCACATGAGAGGTAAGAAGTGAAAATAAAAATACTCACTCAGTATGAACCAGATCCCAAATCCAGGTCTCGGGGAAAAATTTCCGAACAGTGTTACTACTGCCACCCCCACCAATAATTCTTGACTCATCTAGAAGATTGCATATGGTTAAAGTGTAAGATTAGAGAGGTCAGGCCAGAAGAATCTGAACTGCTGTCAGACATGCTCAACACCATACATGAACATTAAGTATTCCATCAGGGAACTTTTCCATTCTTTTTTCCATAAGAAAGGAAAATTCAAACCAATACAGAGTATGGAATGAAACAATTTCTTACCTATTCTCTTTCCCCATGGGAAAATACTAGAAAATTCAGCTATTTCATAAGACATTTAACTTCATATCATATTGAAAGGTCTTGTATCCAGTTAGAAAGGCATGTTCCCATTCTCTGCTACTAGCTCTCTCTAGTAGTTTTGCCATGGACTCACTTATGATGTCCAGCAATTCATTTAGCCTGAGGGTACCTCCAATTTCCTAGCTGTATAACAGAAATAAATCTTGTTTCACTGGACTGAGAATCATAGAATCACAGAATCACTTGAAAAATCTAGGTTGAGAGGAACCTCTGGAGTTCTCCAGTCCATTCTCCTTGAAGCAGGACTAACTTCAAAGTCAGATTATGTTGCTCAAGGGTTTGTCCAGCTCAGTTTTGAAAACTTGCAGCTACCGAGAATCCAAAACCTCTTGGAGAGCCTATTCTTGTACAGCACAGTTCTCACGGGGAAGAATTTTTTCCTAGGATTGAATAGCAATTTTCCTTGTGGTTATGACTGCTACTTTTGCTCTTTTGCTGAGCAATCTAACTTGGACAAAGATAATCGTAACTCTGGCTGATCTGTAAAGTGCTTTGGAGACGGCAGCATACCAGTGTTCCCTTTCTATATACACCCTGTATATAAGTGAGAGACAATGGACTCTACTGCAAGAACTGTCAGAAAGAGATTACTAGAGGTGAGCTGGGAAACACAGACCTATTCCCCCAAGAAACCTCATCATACTGGATGTAATTTTATTCAGGCAACAGCTTTGAAGACCAGGCAGATAAGACTGGAGATACAGTATGAACTTTCTTTTACCTGTGCCGTAGCCACTAACAGGGGTGACACCATGGTCAAAATAAGCAGGGTAATGTTCCATTTGTGATTTGTCTTCATTGCACAGAACTGGCTTCCGTAGCACAGAGTTGGTGAAAACCTTCAGGCCCATGTCCTAAATATGAAAGAACTCTGTCACTCAGGACATGCGCTAGCTACCTGCATGCCTCTTCTCCCACCTGGAAGAACCACATACTTCATCTCTCTCCTCCCTCCTTACATCCCACCCTTTCAACCCTGAACATTACAACTCTCTTTTCCTCTCCAATCTTGATGTCTTTCTTATGGAGCAAACCCACTTGGTGTTCTTTAAAGAGCAATAATGATGGGGGTTATGCTAGGTCTTAGGCCACAGGACCAGTGGGAGTGGAGGCAAGTGTATCAGGAACCAAGCAGCCTGTATCATGGGCTCAGATCTTTACTAGGAATGCCTGAGGTCATGAGCTAAGGCCATGGTGTTGCTTAGGAAATGTCTACTAAAGCATGGGCAGGATGATAGCAAATATATCTATAAGTGATTCTCAACATTCCTGAATAAGAGATGGATATAAGAAGCCAGAAACTGGTTGACTGGGGATTTTAGGCAGTTCTAGGCATCAGCTGCCTTCTCTTAGTAGTAAGAAACACCACCTGCAAAAGTGTAATGCTAATGTGCGTGAATTCTTTTGGAATACCTCCACTCAAAGAATCCCACAGAGCACAGACCTTGAAAATCCTGTAGGCATCGCCATCATGACTAACATTCACAGGTTCATAGTACAAGCCATCAAAAAAGGTAGTTTTGACTGGGGTACATCCCTGTGGCTTGTCATCTTCCAAGTTGAGCCCATGGTAGTAATAACCATACAAATCACTCACACGAAGGTGGTAGTACACCTGGGAGAGAAGAACAACTACTGTAAACACAGGAAGGGCCCTAGGCAGATGCAAAATCATATACGTTCAAAGCTTATGGTGGCCTCTGAGCAATCTTATAGACTGTGGTGGTTGTGCCTATCTATAGGTGCCTACCCAGAGATGAATAAGCAATTTGGCTGGGGATACATAAGAAACACTGGACTCTACAACTCTCCTTCTGAACTGCAATGGCTTTGTAGGTTGAATCTGAGCAAAATAACAGAGAGATATTCCTGTGTTATGCAGAGAGGAGAGTGGAATCCAACAAGCTGACATCTACAGCTTTTGTTCTGAGACCAAGGCCTGTTTGAGTATAAAATGCAATTTTGACATAATTACACTCCCCAGGAAGGAACTAAGCTTTCAAGGATTTACATTTGGTATATTCCTAGGACACGTCTTACACTGACATGCTTTCCAAAAGTAAATGTTCCACTATCAGTTTCTGGCTTTGAAGTACACAACTGCCATAGACCTTTCTTTAATCACTGAGATGTCTGTTTCCATGGGAAAAATAAAAACAGTAGCAGAGAGATTCCAGGTGGAAATTGGAATGTCAAAAGAAAACTGGACTGGGGATGTGGCTTACGCTTTCAGCAGACAACTCATGCTCAGGCTGAAGAAGAAGGACGCTCTGATCTACAGCTCGCAAGGCACAGTAGGAGTTGGCAGCAGCTTGAAGGTGGAGACTGACTTTAGAGCCTGGGAGACCCTGCTTCTCAGAGAATTCGAGCTGAAGCTGGAAGTGAATAAATCCAAGACACAGAAATTAATAGAATAAGCTTGGCACATAGATTTAAGTCTTGCCTTTCACCAGCACTCACTCTATTCTCTGTGGGTCAAAGCTTCTACCACTAGATGGCCCTTCTGAATACCTCTTCTGTAATGACCAACCATCTCTAGAACCAACTTCATCTCCACACTCTCTTGGAAGGTTAGCTTGAGTCTGAGCATACGTGTCAGTTCCAGGGACAGCTCCTCACGTTCCCAGGCACATCTGTACCTTTTCTGCTCTTAAAGGCCATCCTGAGTACAGGGCTCTTGATGAAGTCATTCCCTAACTGTTCCCTGAGCAAAGAACCGGCTGATATAGCCCTTAATGAGAAAGCAAAGGTTTTCACCTTGTTTTTGAAGCATACATCACTGCGTATCCAAGAGCTGTCAGCCACTATCTCCCCATGAGGATGCATCGTGTAGAGCAACAGCCTGGTGTTGGGAGCAAGCTTCTCCGTGACAGTCAGTGTGATGGAGAATGTACCTTTTGCAGCTGTGGAAGGAACATGGAACAGGGGAGGAAAAGTCAACAAAAGCGATTAGACAAACCTCAGGTTTGGTGAAAGGGCCATATATTTATCCATATCCTACCAGCACCTTGAAAAATAGTGAAGTTGGATAGCGGAAGATTAATCTCTCAGCAGTTGAGGAACAGCTCCCATCAGCAAGACAACAGACATAAACTGGAGAACACTCAGAGCAGGGTACTTTGCAAATAGGAGTCTGGGCTGAGTAGAAGCTGGACAGGGAAATCTGTGCATGATTGCTATAGTAAGAGCATAACATAGCCTTTGGGCCTCATATCTAGAATTTCCTACACCAGAGGAGATAGGCCGATCTCCTGAGTTAAGGAAGAGCTCTCTTAACACTAGGAAATATGAAGTTCTTACTTACATGGTAGATAATTACTAAAGCTGGGACAGGAAATTAAGTCACTAAGTTTCAAATAAGTTTTGATGAGTCACACACCATCACACACTTTAGTGCTAGCTTTCAGTAATATGGAAAAAACCTACATGGCTTCAAGCTGATTTCATTAAGGGAAAATCATGTGACATAGCTGCCTTTTGATGAATGGGATTCCTTTCCCTAAAGCAAAGGGGGACCTATACTGTGCATCCAGAGTGCAGGAATACCTAGAGAAAGACCAAATATGGCAAACACTAAACAACAAATCCTATACGTGGAATGAGTCTTATTTAATCCATATACCGAAGACTGGAAATAGACCAGGTTCTGCAAGAAAATAAATATTTAACAATGAAAGAACGAACTTCAGTTTGCTGTGATTGGTAGGTTCATTGTCATTTGCAGGTATTTGGAGACTTCTGAAAGTGCAATGAATTCCAGGCATAATGCTAAATATCCCTGTCAAATGGGACAGCTATTATTTCAAATTTCAAAATGCTTTAGTCTTCTAATCAGTAAAGACTTGGATGTCACAGAATAACTGTGAAACTGCAAATACGCTTTTGCAAGAAATAAACAGAAGAAGGTTGCATTCCTGGGTGTCTGATCACAACCAAGTTTTCATCTTTCAACTAACAAGATCAATTTGATTATGATATGGAGGATTGGCTAGATGCTGCAGCAAAAGCAAATGATACCATGTGGTGACAGGTCATGGGGTTTAAGAACGTGTACCTGATTTAGCTGCAGTTCTCTGCTTTCATCCCACCTCATAAAACTTACTAATGCTCTCATGCTCAGAATGATGCTCTGAAATGTCAGAATATGGCCACGAACTTACCATCAGAGATATCAACTTGCTTCTGGCCAGTGAGAGTAATTTTTCCTTTTGTCATCACCTGGGCATAGAAAAAAACCTATGAGACAAGATCAAAAGCACCTCCTGCCTTTCCCCATGAAATTATTGACTTTGAGTAGTGTTCTGAGAGGCTTCAAAGGCCATGAAGTCGAGTTGTGATCTGTAACCAGTGTCTGACCCAGAGAATTCTGCCTTATATGGTGTTCAATGGTGTTATATATGGTGTTATATGGGTGGAAGTGTGGATCTGCTGGAGGGTAGGGAGGCTCTGCAAAGGGGTTTAAACAGGCTGGATTGCTGGGCTGAGACCAATGGCATGAGGGTTAACAAGGCCAAATGCCGGGTCCTGCACTTGGGGCACAACAAGCCTATGCAGTGCTATAGACTGGGAGAAGCCCGGCTGGAAAGCTGCCTGGAGGAGAAGGACCTGGGAGTGTTGGTCGACAGCCGACTGCACATGAGCCAGCAGTGTGTCCAGGTGGCCAAGAAGGCCAATGGCATCTTGGCTTGTATCAGAAACGGCGTGACCAGCAGGTCCAGGGAGGTTCTTCTCCCTCTATGTGGCACTGGTGAGACCACTCCTTGAATACTGTGTTCAGTTCTGGGCCCCTCACCACAAGAAGGGTGTTGAGGCTCTGGAGCGAGTGCAGAGAAGAGCAACAAAGCCGGTGAAGGGGCTGGAGAACAAGTCTTACGAGGAGCAACTGAGAGAGCTGGGGTTGTTTAGCCTGGAGAAGGGGAGGCTGAGGGGAGACCTTATTGCTCTCTACAACTACCTGAAGGGAGGTTGAGGAAAGGAGGGTGCTGGCCTCTTCTCCCAACTGACGGGGGACAGGACAAGACGGAATGGCCTCAAGCTCTGCCAGGGGAGGTTCAGGCTCAACATAAGGAAAAGATTCTTCACAGAAAGGGTCATTAGGCAATGGAATGATCTGCCGAGGGAGGTGGTTGAGTCACCTTCCCTGGAGGTGTTTAAGGTGCGGGTGGATGAGGTACTGAGGAGCATGGTTTAGAGATTGGTGGGAATGGTTGGACTCGATGATCCAGTGGGTCTCTTCCAAACTGGTGATTCTATGATTCTATGATTCTATGATTCTATGATTCTATGATTCTATGATTCTATGTTTCAAGAGAAGGCAAACGAAAAGAGATGCTTTGGTAGCCAGCGTAGCACTTACAACATAGTAGAAGTTTGTGTGCCTGTCATTCCCATAGCCCTCTCTGTTCAGGATGTAGTGAACTTTGATTGTTTGCTGCTGGCCACAACTGAGCTTCTCCCTTACTGGCTCAATTTTCACAAAGCTGTTGGTCCGAGAGTAAAAACGTCGGACAAAGAATGAGGCTTGGGGTTCATTATCACTCCTCCAGATGAAGAGGTCTTCACAGTCATCTGGTGCCTGCCTCACCTATGAAGCAGAAGAGTTGTACATTGGGAATAAACCAAGTGGAAAATTAACAAAATGTTAGGCAGGTAAGAGTCAAAGGCATCTTCCCTCTAAAATACTCTGCCAGGAAGCTGATTTTGTGGGCTGTTTAAGCCAAGAGCAAGAGCTGGTGTGAAAAATCTGTGCTTCACCAGTCCAGATCCAGGAGCCTTCTAGAAACCTTAATGTATCCAGACACACAGCACATTGCAGCAGGGAGGTTATTTCAGATTCTAGCAGGCTTGGGCTAGGTTGTGTAAACTGCTAGGACTTGTGAGTTAGAACGTCATTCTTCTCAAACAGCCTTCTTTTTCTCAGGTCTTCCCATCACACCAGAGAAAAGCTATCAGAACACAAGAAGGCCATGTATGGTAACAGGCATGAATCTCCACCAGCAGAAATGCAAGGGAGGAGGCAGCAACAGGGAAAGAAGCTGGTGGACATTCAGGTCAGGATGGGAGGAGAAGCCATGGCAGTCTGTGAGGAAGGCCCTCTAGTACACAGAATAAAGAGGAGGAGGATGGTGGCAGAAAGGGCTTCTGAGTAGAGGGAAAAGTAAGGAGATGCTAATGATCACTGAGGTTAAACATTTCTGGGGTGCATTTTGACACTTCTTAGTCAATGGTGCATTCTCATACTAGTTTCACACAGGTTAGTGTTGGTGTACCGAGCGTCTTCTTTCCTAATTGGAAACAATCCTGCAAGTATTCACTAGTTACTTCTAAATCCCTCTCTCTAATCAAGAACTTTTTCAGGAATTAGACTGAAGCTTGTATTTACTTACTGTCAACTTAAAATTGGGATCAAAGATGTAGGATGTGTCAATGAAAAAAGCAGCAATGCCATTCTTGTCAGTGGTATACTTGGCCAGGTATTTTTCATTGAGCTCCAGCAGGACAGTGCTGTTGGCAACAGGCTCATCATCCATATTTGTCACAGAGATCTGAACACAAAGAATATCCAAGTGATTTAGAAAAAAAATACTCAAAAGAACAGGAAATGCTCTGCTCACCAGAGGATGCTTACTTAAGCACAGAGGACAATTGCAGGGAGAAAAAAAACAAGAGTGAAATATATTTAAGAGACAAATGCTCCTCAGTATTTTGAAGGAACAGGAGTTATGTGACAGGCAAAGGCAGGCAATTCCCATCAGTATGAGGACAATTATATGTCACAGAAGGAGAAAGAATGGTTTATATTCATGATCTCATATAAAAGATTCTTTTATTGAAAAGCCCTCAACTTCTCTTCAGTGACCACTAGCTTGGTGTGCCATCACATAGGTTAAAAACTACTGAGTGAGAGAAGATGGCTTAATTTCTTACCTCATACTCTCCCTTCCTGAGCAAATAAAACCAGAGGGACTCCAGAGTACATAGTCTTTGGAGAGCATTGATTAACAAACCTAAAGCAATGAGATGACTTCATGGCCATGGGCAACCTATAGAGCTCAGTAGCACTTCCCAGCTCCTAGGCATCTGTGCATACCCTCTGTCCTCATTGTATACCAGGATGATGCTGTATAGCTTCATCCTCCTTTCTGTGCCTTTGCTTATCTTGCGTGTGCAGGTTGGTAAGAATGTG
This sequence comes from Phaenicophaeus curvirostris, assembly GCF_032191515.1. NCBI lineage: Eukaryota > Metazoa > Chordata > Aves > Cuculiformes > Cuculidae > Phaenicophaeus > Phaenicophaeus curvirostris. Next base: position 76,561,258 of record NC_091392.1, read on the forward strand.
GAATGTGGTCCAACACCTATACTGCTTTAAGTAAACACCTCTGCAACTGTGTGATGCAACACAGGGTAAAATCTACCTTTGGTTTAGGCACAGCTTTTGCTGAGGTAGTTTCTTTTAGACTCTTCTTTTCCCTACTCATATGAACTTTTGCTTATTCACCTTTTAGGCATTCTCTCACTATGGCAGAAGAGAGACTCTAACACTCCAAGTACAATATAATTTTCTTATTTTTTCTAGAAGCATCTAATGTAACAGTGCAGCAACCACTGTTATGCAACATTATCATGGGAAGTTGCCAGCACAGAATTAGCGAAGAGCCATAAGTGGAGCAACACAGAGATCATCATGCTGGACATCAGGGAGTTTTGATCTAAATGTATCCTTTCAGGTACCCACCTCACCATAGTAAGGAATTCCCCTCTTGTAATAGAAATCCATATTCTTTAACATCACTCTATCATTTTCTTGGTTGATTGCAATATAGTTAGAGTCTTTCATCTGGATACCTGTGAGACACACCCAAGAAAAAGGGCAGGAGACAAAAATCAGACTTGGGCAGAAAACTGTTTCTTTTGAAAAGATATATGGAGCAGTGATGCTCTGGAGGCAGAGCTATATTGCTACACAGATTGGGATCCAGGAGATTCCTCTCAGAAAGTACCACCTATTAACTTTAATCAGCTTCTCCCAACCTCCACTTGGTGTTACCTGTCCCATTTTCAGTGACGATGCTTTCTACACTGAGGCTGGTATACCTCCTGGCATAGCTGTGGTACAGCTGGAATGTTTTGATGGAGATGATTGAGTTGAAGCAGCCATCATTCCCCAGCTGAAAAAGGAGCACAAAGGGGAAAGTCCTTTTTTTTCAAGGTTTGGAAAATTGCTTCTGAATCTATATTGGTGAGTTTCTGAAGAGCCTCATATATCTGCTCATATATTCAGTTCCTACATTCTACTCAGTCCCTTCTTACCTACCTTATATTTCTCATGCCCTGGCTCCCTTCCCAGCGTATTGTTTCAATATCATCTACCCTTGCATCTGGAAACCTCACTCCTCATTCCCTCTAGTCCTCTCTATGCTCACATCCCTTCTCAAAGCCATCTTGCATGATGCCTGAGCTCTATGACACTTTGAGTTTGGTCTAGTGGAGAAATTAATCATTAGATTAGCATTAAGTGTCCTCAAAGACTCCCAGTACAGATGTGCCGATTACACTTGGTAAAAACACAGCTCCACCATTTTAGTAATGATCACAAATTTGTAATTTCATAATCTCCCCTCCCTCCTTCTGATTCTTTCTAAAAAAAAAAAAAGGTATCTTAATAAGGTCATTGGTAAAAACTACCTTCATGGTCTTTCAGCATTGCCTGTGAGGTAGTGAGAAAAAAACCTGCCTCTGGGATTGTCTCTGTGGTGTTCCCAGGGAAACTAATGAGGTCACCAAACACCATGCTACATGTTGAGTGAGCTGATAGGGAAGAAAGAAAGGCCTTGTTCTGTATCATACCAGTCCAGTGACAGCTTTGCAGGCATCTTTCTGCTTTTGCTCACATCGTGTACTATAAAAATGCTGCTGACACACATTGATTCGGGCATTCCCTTGCACTGGTTGGCCGTAAGTGTACCTAGGAGAGAAAGAGACAGAACTCAGTCATGTGGACTTGGCATGAGACCTGCAAAGATTGCAGAGCAATGCAGACTGAACCCCTCTGAAGTGCCCATAGCACAGACAGCAGAACAGCTGGGAATTAGGGACAGTTAGCCCTAGCAGAATTCCTTTCAACTATTTTTAGGCTGGTTTTGCCATCTTGTTAAAAAATCCTGCTTTACCTTGTCTTCAAGGTCTGAAGCTAGAAAGTGGTGCAGGGCTCAGGGCTGGGGTTCCCTGCTGCTTGCAATTTCTGGTCAGTCCCTTACACAAAGCATGACATATTGCAGAAACATCCCTACTCACCCTTTTGGCTCATGCCACCCTGCCCTTTGGCAGTGTCACTGCCAGCAATCATAGTGACAGACTCTCCTACTGTTCTATTTCTCACCTTTTCTGTATTAATAAAAACCAACAGCTAGCGAATATGTACTGCTTGATACCTTCAAATTGTTGGACGCTCACAAACCCTCCGAGTTCTAATTCGGCTTTGTAGCAGGAAGGCAGTTTATCATATTTCTTGTCACAGATAAAGGAATAGCTCTAACCCATACTCTAATTCAGCAGCAGAGTCCCTGCTTCCCAGTATGGCATAACATCCTCTACCCTATGTTTCTTGTGCACAAATGTGTTCTCAGCTCTGATACTTACAAAGCACAAATCTTCACTCTAATTTCCTCATCAAAGAAAGAGATCCTATTTGGCACGTTGGTTGTCACTTCAAATTTCGGCAGCACTGGGAAATGCAATGTGAATATAACTGATCAGCAGTTGCATGACACAGGCAGGTGTGAGAGTGGAAGACAGTAAAAAAACAGTTGGCAAAGGCATTTTCACCAACAAGAAAGAGGAAAAGAGAAAGAGAAGTCTACATAGCAGCTGGCTGCAGGACATTATCAGAGGAAAAAAAATCTTTAGTGGTAAGATGAATAACTTCTTTAAAATGCTATAATAACAATAATGGCAACAGTTACAGAAAGTACAGCGATAGATGACTTTAATTGGCTGATCACATTTAATTCAAGAGACAGGTGTGAGTAATGCTGATCTTTCAAACTAGTTCTGTTCTGGAGAACAGAAGTTATTATGCAACCAGCCCTGTTGAAGTAGAAAGGCAACAGAATAAGTGAAACAGTAAAATCAAATCAGTCACTGTCATTCTCTCTTTTCAGCTTATCTTTTGTCCCAGGTCACCACTAACAATGGCAACATAACTGGAGGACTGCTAAGGAAAACCTGCCACTATGACACCAGAAAACTTGGACAAACACAAAGAATTTAGCAACTCCCTTGATACAGTCTATTCCAAAGAGTAAAATCACCATGACGGTTTTGGCACTCCATTACCAAGACGTTTTCCTTCCTGGACTCCCACTAGCTATCCAGCCTCCTGCAGTAACAATCCAGTGCCTGTAATTTAATGTTTGATAGATGATATCTTCAGTTTTCTCCTGCATATTTTAGCCTAGTGCTCTTCATATGGTGATGACCTCCACAAAACAGGACAGGCCTGAGTCACTCATTTTGCCTCTGGACAGATAGAGAGTGTAAGGTCTGAGTAACAGGATGTGCATCTGAAAGACACACCAGGACTTCATGCTAAGCCCAGGAAAGAATTAGGCTCTTAACTTAATTCCTGCAAAATGCTGCTTTTATCAGCATTTCTTTTTTGTCTTTTTGCCTTCACTTTCCCCACCCAGCTCTCTCTGCATCTTTCTTTCTCAGGCATGAAGTGGAGAATTCAAAGCACTTAAACTCTGCACTAGTAGCTCCTATTCCTAGACTTTCACGGAGCCAGCCTCATTGCTGGCGCAGTGCAGTTCACAGCCTTTTGCTTACCATATTCCTCCACTGTGAAGAAATGGTGCTCTTTTTCACCTGACTTCTTCTCCACAATGATGTGGTAGGACCCCAGAATAGGCTCCGAGATCAGTTGGAAGGAGAGCTGAACAATTCCATGCTTAGATGTTACATCCAGCCACTGGAAGATCTTGTTTCCCTCTGGATCCTGGAAGGCAGGAGAAAGATACATACCAGAATATTTATCACCTTGTTTCTTGTCTTCTTGCCTTCTTTCAAGTTTTGCGTCTTGGCATATTAGCTAAATGTATCACAGGGTGAATGTGGGTCCGGCTGGTGACCTGTGTTCTGACTTACCATTAATTTTTCAGATATGTTTGTGGATGAAAGAAGCACAAGTTTATGTTTAAACAGAAATTAGCTATACTCTCAGATCATTCAGGAATAGTACCTGATTGCAACTCAGGTTGCTTACGTGTAGCTCTTTCACCATAATTCTTCCTGACTCACCTCCTTCTGTAAAATGCAAATATTATTCTGGTCTCCTTTAGAAAGTGTTTTGAGATCTAGTGATGTGGAATGTGGTAAAAGATTCATTGTTAGCCTGTCTTTCAGCAGAACATGATATTTCAGAAAGTTACTATTCTTATGCCTGCTTGAGAATGAGGCTATTTCACCTGTCTGTTTACTGACGTCCTGTCAGACTACACTGAATACTCTTGTTTGAATCCTAACAAAAGACACAGAAAGAACCCCATGCCATCTCTGAGTAACTTCACTTTTCTTGATTTCTTCTCCTCTAGTATCCATTGTCCTCCTCAAGCTCACTGGCTTTAGATGGTGAGCTTTTGGTGAGTCTCACTCAGCTATTGACACCAGGGGGAATGATGAAGCCTTTCCGAAGCAGCTTGTGCTTTAATGACGTGCATCTCTTACCTCAATGATGATTTGTGGATACTGGAAGAGGAAAAAAAGAGCGAGAAAAAAATGATCAAAATGCCAAGGAATTAACTGTGAAGCTTGAGAAATACTAGAACATGAAGAAGGCTGTTAACATTTTTTTCTGGATACAAAAGACTGGGACAAGGAAATAATTTGAAACACATGACTGTAATTGGAAAGATAACTTTAAGGGGATAACCTGTTGTGAATTTATGTTATTTACAAAACACATTCAGCCTCTTTCTATGTATCTGGTGCCTGTGAAGTGAAGTGCCTACAAAATCTAAGCACTGTGACAGATTTCCAGGAGTGCTTTCAGACCCCTTGCCCTCTATAATGACAGGGAATTGATGGAATGTGAAGTTATGGAGTTACAATAGTTCTACAAAAACAACAACAGGTTTATCCCAGGCCCTTTTAATTTAATTTCTAAATGGAAGAGATTCAGCAAACAGGTACCACAAGAAGGTGCTTAAAAAATCTTGACTGTTACTCATACTTACTGTTTCTTGAACAGGTCTGAACTGGCTGTCCAAAGCTACCACACGAAACAACACTGAAAAAGACACAGGAAAAAAACAGATCATTCATTTTAGCATTGGGAAGTCACTTCCAATGTACAGCCGAAATAAACTTTGCCCAGGCCTTCAGGGAGAACTACAGAGGCCCCAAAGAACTCGAAAGGATTTGATAACCTTAGCCAGTGAAAAAGAAAATCAAAATAAATAGATTCAATCCTGACACACTGGGACTAAAGTAGTCTCTAGAGGAAATACAGATACTTAGAACTGCCTTCATTTCTTCTTGAAGGACTTAGTGCTTTGGAACATTTCCTTAAAAACTGTTCATACAAAACATTTTGATACTTAAAAACAGTTTACATGAATCTTTCAATGAAAGAATTGAAGTGAAGGAAGGATTTGTCTTTATTCTAAGCATAAACCCATGCAGCACTGAAGTATAATTAACTAACTATACCGCAGCTTGTACTGCCATTTAAATATCATGATGGAATCAGCACTGTGAATTGGATTAGTAGTTACGTAGAAAAAGCTGTTAAGAGGAAATAACATCATTACTTTATTTTTATATGAATTAATTCAAAGCTTAGCCTATTATTTTCAGTACCTTCAAGGACAATTTATGTGACTGACTTCAGTAAAGCTGGCAAAACTCAAGGTGGTATAAAAGGCAATTAACTCAGTAAAAATACATTCTCTACTCATTTGCTGCAATTTTGTGAATAGATTCTATTTTTTACTGATTTTTGATAAGCCCAACCTCAGATGACAATTATACACCATCTGAAGGATTGCTCATGGCTGTCACTGTCCATGACCTTTTTCTCCACAAGAGGAAGTCCTTGTCGTTCTAGACCCAGGCTTGCACTCAGTTTCCCAGTTCACTAGCTGACTCAAACTCCTCAGCACCTTCTTGCTCTGGTTTGTAGATGGGTTTGTCTGTTTGGATGAAGACAGTATTATCCACGTTCTGAATCGCCACTGATCTTCTCTCAGATAAGTTGACTGTGGTTCCTTTGGCAGAGAATGAAATGAATGCCAGGGGGTCAGAAATAGCAGAAGGAACCTGGAGAAAAATAAAATCTCAGATGAAAAGTAGCAAATTAAATATGTTGTGGTGCTCTGATGCCCAGGATTCTTGAGTAACATATGGACTGACAAGTGAGTCATAAATATCTCATACAAAGTCATAAAAAGCCTCATCTTTACCAGTGAGATAGTATCTGGGAATTTCTGCTGTGGAAATCTGTCATCAGGCACTAAAGTTTTGAGTTATGCCCTGTCCTATGCATTTCCTCATATCATGTAGCTATCTACCTGCACAGGGGTTGACCCAGACGTATCACTCAATTTTGAAGTGTTTCCTGGAAGACCTAACCTTGGGACTTGTTTCTCACATCTGTTCAGATGTTGCAGAGTCACAGGAAAGCAAATAAGCATGTCCCACCTGGGTTTTCCAGCTTGACAATTATGACAGGTCAACAGAGTGCATGCACCTGTGATGGCAATTAAAAGATTTTTTCTATTCAGTCTTGCTCCAGCTTCCCCTTACAACCCATATGTCTTTCTTTCTACTGCCTAGATTGTCAGCCTTTCCAGCAGTCTGTCTGTTCCTGCCTTCACTGACAAAAAGAGCTGCACTCAGAAGTATCTCCAGCTTCTACACTCTCTGCAGTAGTCTCAAAAGATAAAATACCTTGAAGTTGTAGCACTTGAAGAATTCACTCTTCATTGCAGATTCTTCAAAGAGAGTTTCCTGGATACTGCCATATTCCAGGACAATACTCAGGGACAGAGGTTCACTGAGTCCATGCAACTGCACACAAGCGGTCTGTGGAGAGTCACTTCGCACTACTGTTGGGACCAGCAGCACATACTGACTGTAAGAAGGCAAGACCAGATCAGAGTGTTCAGTCATGAAAAGAAGTCAGAGCAAAGAGGAGAGGAAAATCCCACAGAAATGCCATACTTGTGAAGGAAGACATGGTCAGAAGTTTGCTCAGACAATGGAAAGGATTGCAATTTCTTTCAATGAATTTTAAACAACATGCTAAGAAAGTACGGCTGGCAATTTTTTTGTCCCTCACAGTACTTTCTGACCTGAAAGACTGGCATCATTCTGTGCAGTCTCTTACCCAGCACAATGCTACGTCTTTCCATTCCAGGTATTTACACAGCTCCTATTATTGAAGTGTCTAAGCACCTGACAAGCATATCTGTCCTCCCGTGACCTATATGTATACTTAAATCTCTGAAATATCCCACAAGCAGGAGTGATATTTAGCTTCTTTTAGAGATAAGTGACATAAATACTAGTTAATTGGTGCAACAGATTATTTCTTTTTCTTTCAGTATCTCTCTCTTCAGGTAAGAACTGACATATCTTAAGTCAATCAGCATAATGCACAAAATATTCCAGGGAACACTCAATCTAACCTGCATGCTCTATTCTTTTTCCATTCCTCTCCCTGTGCTGCTTCCTTTGCTTCTTTCTTCCATTAGGCTTTTTTTTAGTTATACTACTCTCTATAAGTAAGGCAGCCTTCCTTCCCCAGATTCTTCCTCTGAAAAAAATTCCTTCAGATTTGCTATTGTTGGCTAAGGCCCTTCTGTTAATCTCCAATTTTCTGCTGTCCAAACTGGTCACTTCATGTAATGCATGGCAGAATCAATGAGCTGGTTCTGCAGCACAACATGCACCCCACAATTTTTTCTTGGTAATCTGTTCCTTTCTCTGTTTTCTCTTATAGGCTGCTTGCTCATATTATCTTTATTGCTGTTTTCACTTGCCCAATTTAGACTGCATGATATTCAAAGACTAAAAGTAAAATTATTAAAACCAACACTGTATCTCAGCTAAACACTCTGGCTTTCAGTGTTTTCCTTGAGACTTTTGAGGAGGGGACTAAAGCTCTAATGTTGGGGTATATTTGAAAACTATGGCTGAAATCATCTGTTTGGATAAAGCCATGGACATTGACAGTGCTATATAGGCCCTGAAAGTACAGCAGATGTAATATTAACACTAACACCAATACCATTGCCATTCAGCATAGTCTCTAGTACCAGCCATTATCTGGCCTGTAGTGCCTCCTCATACAGCATGCTCTCTCTGTACTGCAGATGCATATCAACCCTGATCATTATTTGCCTAGTCTTGAATCTCCTCCCCATTTTACCATGCATTCATCTATGCTAGCTCTAGTTTTCTGTCATTCAATCAGATTTCATAGCACTTTTATGATGGAGAGCATTACTCCAAATCACACTTCAATGTCATCCACTTCCACTTCCAACACATTTCAGAACCTAGATCTCAAACATCCAGTTTATCATATAGCAATGTCCCAGAAGAAATTAACTGGTGGGAAATAAAATAAAATATTTTATCACAAAAGCACAGAATGTAGGATCTCTTACGGTTCAGAAGACACTGTGGCAATCCAATTCAAGGACAAAATACTCAGAAGAATCCTTGACCACATCTCTGTTTGTGAAGAAGGAAGAAGAGAGCTGATCTGAAGTTGACAGTCTGGCTTTTAAACTGGCCTCATATGGTGCTCCTCCTTCACAGCTTTGATCACATTCTAATAAAAGATGTCTACATAAAATTTGCCTAGGTTCATCTTCTTCTCTCCTCTCTGTTCTCGCTCTTGTTGAACTCTCAAACAAGAGCTTAGGAAAGCTCTCATATTTCACATAGCTTTGTGAAGTATTGCAAGCCAAACCGGTTCTTGTCCATCTGAGTGTTTTATTGAAGCTTACATCTGATTACCATGTGCTTGGCTGAAGCTTACTTAATGTTTCAGCCTGTTAGTATTTGCCACTGCTTAGGTGTTTCCTTGTTCTGTGAAGATCTTCCACAAATACATCTCACAAAACAGAAGTAATTGTAATGCAGTGGTATTTCATGCCTGCCTAGGAGCCTGGGCATTAATAATACGACATCAGACTATATCTACATTCAGCATGGCACAGGATGAAACTTCTAAATGTCACCTGGATTTCCTAGTGCACACAGTCATATTCAGTAAGGAATGGTGTTGGCTAGTTGTCTACCATTTTTGCCAGTAGTCAGGACAAGCAAATCTCTAGAGAAAGGAATCTTACAGTGTTACCTCATTTGTTCACTCATCTGTCTTCCAATTAGCTATTTTCCCCCATCCCGGCTTCCCCCATCAAATAACTAGTAAGCCTACTGGTGAATTTTAAGTAAATCTTACTCAGATGAATATACAGAATAATCAAGATGTAGAATCAAAAGATAATTTAGATAGAAAAGGACCTCCTGACATTAGGTGGTCCAATCTCTCCTCTTAAGCAGTGCAAGTTTCAAAGCTTGTCCAGCTATGTTTTGAATGTCTCCAAGGATGGAGAGTCCATGTCATCTCTGCAGACACCTGCTCCCATGTTTAACCAACCCTATTTGGGATTTTTTTTCCTTAAATCAGAATTTCCCATACTACAACTTGCATCCATTGCTAATTGCCTTTCACTGTGCACCCCTGAGAAGAACCTGTCACCGTCTTCTCTATAATCCCACGTCACATGGCAAACCCCTTCAATTATGTCCCCTCTTAGGCTTTGTTTTTCCAGGCAAAATAAATAAGATTGTCTCAGTTCGTTTCTGTATATTTGTTCCAGCTGCTGACCATCCCAGTGACACTCTATAGGACTCCCTCAAGCCTGTCAAAACTTTTCAGGTACTGTGGAGCCAAATCTGGACACAGATTTGGTCTCACAACTGCTGAATAGATGGGAAGAACCAATTTCCTTGATGTGTCAGCTACACACTTGGTAATATAGCCTGACTACAGGAAACTAAATAATCTACAGTAGTGGAGGACTGTATTCACACTCTTAGATAGGAAAAGAAAAAAAATATGAAAAGAAAAATAACAACCAAACAAAATAAGGTAACCAATCAACATGTCTGTTACTGCAACCTACAGGAAGTACCAGGCACTTTCCCTTCCTCTTCCTAAACCAAATAGATGATGAATGGGAAGAGGAAGATGAATATACTGTAGGAGTAGTTAGGGGTATGAAAGAGAGCTAGAGGCGCTAAAAAAGATGTTAGGCAATGCAGAGTGTGCCTGAAGTTATTTCAGTGGTAAGGGGCAGAAGAAGGAAATGAAGACTATTATATTGATGTGGTACAAGCAGACGTGAGACTGTTTAAAACCAGATTCTATCAATCAGTCGCACTTTTCATGATATAATACATTTTTGCAAATGATTCGGCTGTACAGGGATTATTATTTCTAGCGGCATAGGAAGTATTTCAAACTACCTGTGCCTAACCAGCTTATCTACCCTTCTTTCCCAGCAGCTTTCTAATGGCCAGGTTAGGAGAAAAGAAAACTGTCCTGGCTGCTGCTGGAGTTACTGTCTATTCTTATGGAGTTAGTAGTGAGAAATATTGCACAAAGCTTCCCAGAATGACCTGTGACAATGCTGTGTGGCAGGTTGGTGGTGTTCAAACTGGGCAGTCACATTGTAATGAAAGCTTCTGCTTTAGTTGTAATGAAGGCAGAAGGCAGCTAAGGGCATTTTGCAGACATGTTTGTGTATGCAGCTTTGAAAAGCCTGAGACCCCATGTCTTATTTCAAACAGGTACTAAGTAACAGACAGAAAAGAATTAAGGAGGGAGAAGGAAATATCAATAATTTCCAGGACCCTGGTGCAAATTGCTCCAGAAGTTCATCCTTTATTTAATTGCAGCATGCCATTTTAGCATAAATGTAAGAGGGCTTTCTTGTTGATCCACAGACATGGAAAAGGGAAAAGGTAAAGCATTTGAAAACCTGAGCTCTTAAAAGGCGTTATGTTCAAATTGATTAAGGAGTATGTTTCTCTGGAAACAAGCCATTGAATTCATTACATTAGTGATGTTACTGATACCAGAGGTTCTCTTTCTATTGTAGCAATGTTATGATAAAAAGTAAACTCAGATCTTTACACGCTTCACTACCGTGTCAGGGATAATTCTTAAGAAGACCGTGGTGCAATGGGGAAATTATTCCAGTGTCAATGGTAGGAGTTAAAAAGAAGAAGTTTTGGGTTGTATGATTAAGAAGCTAGGAGCAGGGTGTGTGTGTGTGTGATTAATCATCTGGAAGCATGAATATAAAGATTTAACATGGGGGGAAAAATGAACCCCACACTGAGCAGCTGTTACAAGACAGGCACACAGAGGCAGCCTTGATAGCAGGTGTCATATAAACCAACCTGTTGACCTTAGGTTGGCACTACTTTTATTTTGGTGTAAGAAAAGATAGACTTGGAGATCATAGTTCAGCTAGAAAATTGATGAAATAAGGAGCAGTGCCAAATGCACTTCAAGACCAAAACAATGTAAATACAGGCTTAAGCATCACATGTATACATAATTTCCAAAGTAGTCACGTTACATGCGCTTTGGACAGGACAGAATCAAGATGTCTTCATTCAACCCAGACTTCAAACTTTGCATTTGCTCTCTCTTATGAAGAGTTTTTATGTACACATACATCTTTTCTCCACTCTTTCTCTGGATGGGTCAGACGCATGATTGTTGTAGCTGTGCTGTAAGTTAGTTCTCTTCTAAATAAAGCCAAATTTACCTGTACCTTTTATCTCATCAGATGCACATGTCCCCTTCTTCCCTTTTGCAAAGGGCACACATACACAACAGGGTGAAGTTTTCCAGCTAACACTGATTCCAGCAGTTAAATTCAATGTTTTGCATGTACACTGCACTCACAACAGAGAATTTTCTGAATTTGTAACTATCCCACCTATCCAGCTAGCTAGCAGCTAGCCTATCCCAGCTAGCTAGCAGATGTCCCCGCACTGTCCCAAAATGCACAGTATAGCTGTATGTGCACAATCTAGACACTCAATGTGGTCACAAATTCAAAAATAAAAGCATCAAAGGATGTCCATTTGCTGTAGAGAACAGTGCATTTTTTTGAAAGCTGAGTTGAGGCATTCAAATTCTCAGTCAATACAGACCTAGGTTTTGCCTGTTTTCCTTTGTGTCAGAGGAATAGCAGGAAGTTCTGTGGAAACATGAGCAGTGAAACCTTGGATTTCCCAGAACAATGAGTAATAGTTAATTACTAGTTTCTCATCTATGGCTCCACTTTATATTTGCATAACACTTAAGGACAGAGAGTACCTTCTAGGCGATTACTTCATCTGAGATGAAGCACAAACAATTCACCCCACACTACAATACCTCTCTTATTGTCTGTTTTCTTTCTCTGAAACAAGTAGATGTGGAGCTGGAGGCCCAGCTTCCATTTTGCTTACACAAATATTCTCATCAATAGTCCCAATCTATTTGCTAGTCTGGGATCTTTTTAGGAAATTCTACTGTAATTTGACAAATACTTCCCCAAAACACGTTTATCAAACCCACTCTGACAAAAAAATTTCATTTTAAAAGACAAGGTGTCTCAAGTAGTATTGTGTAAGCCTCAGAGTTTGGACATTTTGTATGAATTTGCCTGTTCAGCCTTCCACTTTCACAATGCATGTCCCCACCTGCAAGATTTTAGGTTTGCAAGAGATGGTATTCGTCAGAGTGTTTGCTAGCAACAGGCAGCTGCCAATGTGGTTGGTAGATTAAACAGTATCATTTCATGCTGAATGGATGGAAAATTTTTGACGTTGCTTGTTTTCAGAAATAACAAAGACTGCATGATACTAAGCGCTGTGTCAATGTTATATTAACGAAAGTAAACTATTATATTAAGAAAAGCTCATTGTTCAGTCCCTGCAAGGTTTTTGTTATGGATATGATGATGGTAAATTAACTAGTATGTTGTCTACATCAACTTTCAGGAACATATTTTAGCCCTGCTTATGAAAAATTAAGGATTACAACAACATAGGGCATGAAATACTTGAAATACCATCCATTATTCTTGATCTAGAAAGTATAATGTGCACAGACAACCTTGAAAAACCTCTGTTGTGTTTAAGTGATGGAAATATAAGGATATAGACATAGCAAGGATGAAAAAAGAATTTAAAAAAGATTATTGAAGGCAATCAAAACTAATAATCAATCTTTCTTCAAAAACAACAAGAATCAGAAGTCTGCCAGAGAATCCACGGTGATGTGTAATGAGGACAGAAGATGAGATCAAGAAGAGAGCAGTAGCAGTATCAACAATAATTATTATTCCCTATTGTTCTAGTTAAACTAATAAGTATTAAGTATTTAAATGAACAATTTGATATCAAAATCTTACTTTTCAAAAGATAAAACACCCAACAATTTATGGATAATGCAGCTGTAATGCAGTAACTATATAGCTGCTATTCTAGATTACCTCAAAATCTTGAACCAATTACATATTGATTTAACTTAAGATTTGGTTGCTACAAACATTTGCCATAAAGGACCTGAACATGTATTTCTCTTGAGCACAGGGCACAAGTATGACAACTTTTAAAAGTCAAGGAGCTATTTTCCTTGTTCCCATATTCATATTGTTCTGCTACTTTAGGTGGAGACAGGCAGACTTGTGTCAGGGCTTTAAAAAGTCAAACTAAGTAAACTCCTTTTTGAAATGTCAGCATCTCAAATTTTGGATTCTGTTACAAAGAAAATGAATCCGAATCAGTTCCCTTCACACTCAAATTCTAAATAATCTCTCACTCCCTATGTTTAAAGGAGTTCATTTGGGTTTCATACCTAGGTTTTCGAGGTTTTCTACTAAAAAAAAAAATGAGAACAATACATGAGACCCTACACCAGCCCACCAAGTAATCTCCCATTTCATCAGCTTGGAAACATCCAAACTCTAGTAGCTGAAGGTGTATTTTGCAATCACAGGAAAGCCAGGCTTGGACCTAAAAACGTTGCTGCTTTTCCTGCTCTGGGATGACCCTTGTCAATAAAAATATGTTCCACTTCAGAAGGTATGCTGAGGTTGAAGTTGTAGTTGGTCCGTGAGCCAGGAAAGACTCCCACTGCTCACCCTATAGCATCAGCTAGAATTTAGGCGCAACAGACGCCTAAAAGCGTTCCCCAGTTGCAAGATCCAATGAAACAATACCAACAATCATAAAGACAAGTGGACTACCACGTGCAGGAAACCAGGCATCTTGATCCTGAAATTTCTAATTGAAAACGCTACAAAGACTAGATGGTCTCATGAGAGAACTAGTTAATATAGTCTCATGGGGTGCCAGTAGAGGCAGGAGAATCAGTATTTGAAAGACATAAGAGATACTGTTTAAAGTGATGTCATTCCTCTGTGTACTTTAAGACCTGGGTTTTCCAGCTTTTTGAGCCATGCGTGAGTAAAGGCTCCAACACATGCCTCACAACATGAAAGCTTCCATTTAGTATAAGACATTTTTCATGTGTATGATTTCATCTAACAAAGGCCTATGGACTGCTGAAAACTTCTTCCTGGTGATATGAAACAATGACAGTAGCCACATATACCTGCTGTATACCCACTGTAGTTTTGCAAGGGGCAGCATTCAGTGAGCTAACATGTAAGCAATAGGACATTGGAGAAGCCTCCAAGAGTGACTCTTCTGGAAGTGAAAACAAGGCTTTTGCATGTCTCTTCATTGTGCCTGAAGATCTAGTCATTCTTGCGGAGACCAGGGACCAAAGAATTTGCAGCTCAAACCACTTGTGTATCTACCTCACTTTTCCCTACCGATAAAATCACCCTGCAGCACATCCACTAGAAAACTTGCATTTTCCAGGAGAAATACCTTTAGTTTTCACTGCAGCAGTGAGGGGAATCTACTTACATCCATTAGCGGAGTCACTCTTTCCTCTTGCTAACCTGAAAATCCACTGTTCATATTGGGTAATTTGAGCCCTGCAGGTCTGCTTGTGGGATAGTGACCAACAGGAGCTTGTCAACAGTAACATCAGTGGGAAATGTTTAGACAAGGTATGAAAGCTCTGACTTGTAATATAGATCATCCTAATTTTGTTGTCTAAAAGAAAAAATACAGCCTCTAAACTGGTAAAGTGAAGCACAGTGCAGCCAAGGGTCTGGATCTTGATCAAAGTGTGTGAAATATAAAGTTTAAAGCAGATTCCCACTTACATACTTTAATTACCAGAATGTTCTTTCTCAGTCAGCCTGCAGTTGGGACCTGATATTAGAGGAGCACTGGGCTGCACCACAGCTCATTCACTGCAGAAGTGAGAACTCGATGAGTTGCTCTCTTCACTAGGTAACAACAGCAGCCCAATGCTGAAACTTATCTGATGTTGGAAG
Organism: Phaenicophaeus curvirostris; assembly: GCF_032191515.1. Classification (NCBI taxonomy): domain Eukaryota; kingdom Metazoa; phylum Chordata; class Aves; order Cuculiformes; family Cuculidae; genus Phaenicophaeus; species Phaenicophaeus curvirostris. Next base: position 76,576,418 of record NC_091392.1, read on the forward strand.
CTGGATGTTTTCATTCTTAAGAAAACAAGAAGCTAATTTCTGCTGATGAGATTTGGAAGCAAAGGCCACAACTTGATCAAAAGTGATTTCTAAGTCCCAAAGTTAATTTTGCAATTTTATCTATCTTTATATAGAACACTCAAGCAGAGCATCATCATTTTACCTGACCTGATGATATTTCAGTTTGGCTTCACTTTGTTAGATTAGTAATTACTCTAATTTTCAGTGTTCCTGAATCTCATAGCAATGTGATCTCTCTGTGAAGTGAATACAGTTGCATTGGTGCTGAAAGCAAATGCTCTGAGCTACTGACAATTGAAGGAAACTTTGAAGATCTCTAGAACAGGGCTGTGTCACCTTCCAGTCTACAACTACTTGGCTTGGAGACTGGTGCTGCTGTGGAAAAGGAGACTACTGAATTTGAACCCTCTCTGGAAAGTTAGACAGTAAGAGGACATCCTGAAACTCTAAGAAACCCGTATGACCACAGTGACACCAGCCGCTACATGTTTTCCCCATGCAGTGAACGCCAGATGTATGCTCAGGCTGCATAGAAGGAAATAAAAACAGCAGTTCCTGAGGGAACACGAGAACAAGTGCTGCTGCTTAACTCAGGACTGCCCTGCACAGAGGGGAATGAGGCCCTCTAACCACAGTCCAAAGCAGAGCTGGGATCGAGATGATGCTGCAGCCAGGGGCATTTGGACAACAGCACCAAACCACCTTTACAAAAGGTGCAGGAATAGTATCATTATAAACAATTACTACCTTTTTAATAATATGGGGATGATTACTCAGTAATTAATGAGCAATCATGTACATCCCTGGCTGTCCTGAGACTGCCAGGAATCGGGAGTGTCAGCTGTGGGTGTGTTGCGAGGCACAGGGACAAGCAATCAGGAAGCAAAAGGAAACTAAATATGAAGCTGTTACTGGATCAAACTGGATCAAACTGGATCAAACTGTTCTTGCATCAAACAGAGAAGGGCAAATACTGACAAATACTGCAGACAACAGCTAATCAGGAGAGAGACAGGGAAGTGTGCTGAGGAGACAGAGCAGAGGGACTGGCGGCGTGTTGGTGGGTATGACCCTAAGCACATCTGTTGGCAGTCTGGAGTGGGCATTGGGCAAAATATACCTCGGGGAGACCAGGCGCCACCTAAAGACCTTCTCAGCAAGATCATGACAGCTGTAACCTCCTTACCCTGTTCTTATTGAGAGGTTCTGGCTTTCCAGGCAGCAGGTGAAGTTCCTCAACCAGAAGATGGGAGCAGTGCATGTCTTACTGTAGCAGTACCTGAAGTCAGTAGTCTCTGTAATTTATCTACTTCTTTGTTACTTATTGCCCCTGAAGGGAGCTGATGGGCTGCATGGAGCTGCTAGACTTGACACATTGGTCTTTCCTGTCTGGGCTCTGGTGGCTGACAAGAGCTGAGGGGACAGAGCCCCATGGAGGTCCTGGAGGAGTGGCCAGGCATATAGGCTCCCCGGAAGACCCTGGGCGAGCTGCTATGAGTGCTACTGTGGGGAAGCACCCAGGACAGAGCTGGTGGAGAGAGACATGATGAGGCCTGGCAGGAGGGTCAGCAATGCTGTGGGGTGGTCTGTACTCCATGTGCCCTAGTCCTTGGCACAGCTGAGGGAATGGGACTTTATGGAGCTGCTGTGTCCCTCCTTCAGCTGCCCTGCCACCTGTCTCCAGCACCACCAAAACCTGGTTTGATGAGGTGAATCTTATGCAGGAGAGAGAAACATGGTGGAACACTAGAGTCCTAAGGACACCAGCAAAAGTGCATTTGGAAAGCACTGTGGTCAATGCAGCAGTGCAACAAGGCAAGCCTAGTCCCCTTGTTGGGCTTTGGCAATGATGACTGCATGTCTTATGCTGCTGAGCATTTCCTCATTTGCATTCCTTCTTCCTGTCCTTGCACAGACTGTGCTGTCAGGCTCTGAAAATGATTCTTTCCATGAGACCACCAAAAATTTGAGAATACTGGATTTTTTAAGGTGACCCAAAGCAGCCAGATCACAAGCTTGCAGGGTGGGCACCAGCCAGTGGAATGGAAGCATTGCACTGCAACTTCAAATGCATTTCCCTGCTGTGAGATCTGAAATAGCTCTTGCGCCTCTGCTAGTCAAACCAGCATAAAACCCCAGAGCTGCTACTGGAAAAGTTACAGTGCATCTTTCTGGCTGGAGTGGGCAAGCAGTGTGCCATGCTCAGTATGATAATGCTCTGTAAAATCATAGCATGAGGAGCTGAAGCAAGGAGTAAGAAAGATATGGTTTAATCTATGCTTGGGAGTGATCTAGGGAAGATTTCAGTGGAAAAGGGCAGGAATGAGAACTAAGCAGACCAAACCATCTAAAGTTGTGAATGGGCTAGGAAGCATTACCACTCAGATAATTTATACACTTTTCACATTATTTGATGCCCATTCTCTTAAATCTATCTGGCAGAATATTAAAGCTCTCCAAAGACATCCCAGATGTCAGCTGCTCTGAGGCAAATGCAGCCGATCATTAATTCATACTCCTGTGCTTAAGTCTGCTGGCAGCTTAAAAGCACTTCATTGTTAGATGAAACAAAATTGATGTGTAAGTTTGTCTCTACTGCAGTATACTGAAATTAATAATCTTTAGCTGGGTCAGATAATAATGTTTCCATGTGTATATTTCTTCCTGAAGCCTCTGTTGTTGGGCCTGCTTAAAAGGTCATTTGGTCCTTTCTTGTGTAGGACCGTTCCTCTGCTTTCACTTTTCATGGATGGGGATTGCTCCTAGTGAATGAATATTTTCAGGCTGATGTCAACTTGGAATTTACATGGTGTATTTTGCTGCCATGCTTTTTAATTAAACCTTTTTGCACCATCCTTGAATGTTAGTTTGTGTCTCTTGCAGGCAGTGTTCCTCTTCTCTTGCTGATAGGAGTTAAAAAGGTGGTGTGTCTCAGAGGAGATGGAATAATGCAGTGGTATTTGCTCAGTCTTCTTTGAAATCTCAGTTGGATGTTGAACTTGCAGCTTCTTATGAGCTATTCTGTAGTGTTCCTCTATGCTGCTGAATTACTGTGGGATGTTTTTCTCAGGAGAAGTGAGTAGTGAAGTGAACTTTGTAACTATGTGCCTTTATAGTATATTTTTAGTCCCATTAAAGGGCAAATGAAATAACCAGGGCAGTTTGTTACTCTAAATATTTACAGCACAGCCATTCTTACTTGCAGCATTTTAAAGGAAGGTGGAAAATTCTCTTTCAAACTCATCAGCTTTCTGCAGTTGCTAAAAGGTTCTCTTGACTTCAGTGTTTCAGGCAGCATAGACTCTGATGTGCTTTCTTAAGACTGACTCAAAATGTGGTTTCGGTAGAAGCTGCATCCGTAACCATTTTGTGTGCAGCATCATCATCATTGTGTTTCCATCATCTTCCAACCGTCCTGGCTGACTGGGGAAGTTCCACTGGACTGGAGGTTGGCTGATGTTGTGCCCATCTACAAGAAGGGTTGCAGGGAGGATCCAGGGAACTACAGGCCTGTCAGTCTGACTTCAGTGCCAGGGAAAGTCATGGAACAGGTGATCTTGAGTGCTATCCTGAAGCACATGCAAGAGAACTGGGTGATCAGGCCCAGTCAACATGGGTTCACAAAAGGCAGGTCTTGCCAAACTAACCTGATTGCCTTCTATGGTAAAGTGACTCGACTACTGGATGAGGGAAAGGCTGTGGATGTGGTCTTCCTGGACTTCAGTAAAGCCTTTGACACAGTTTCTCACAGCAGTCTGCTTCGGAAACTGTCAGCCTCTGGCCAGGACAGGCACACACTCTCCTGGGTGGAAAACTGGTTGGATGGCCGGGCCCAGAGAGTGGTGATAAATGGCATTAACTCCAGCTGGAGGCCAGTTACAAGTGGGGCTCTCCAGGGCTCAGTGCTGGGTCCAGCCCTGTTCAATGTCTTTATCAATGACCTGGATGAAGGCATCGAGTGCACCCTTTGCAAGTTTGCGGATGATACTAAGCTGGGTGGAAGTGTGGATCTGCTGGAGGGTAGGGAGGCTCTGCAAAGGAATCTGAACAGGCTGGACCACTGGGCTGAGTCCAACGGCATGAGGTTTAACAAGGCCAAGTGCAGGGTCCTGCACTTGGGGCACAACAACCCCATGCAGTGCTACAGACTAGGAGAAGTCTGTCTAGAAAGCTGCCTGGAGGAGAGGGACCTGGGGGTGTTGGTTGACAGACGACTGAACATGAGCCAGCAGTGTGTCCAGGTGGCCAAGAAGGCCAATGGCATCTTGGCTTGTATCAGAAACGGTGTGACCAGCAGGTCCAGGGAGGTTATCCTCCCTCTGTACTCGGCACTGGTGAGACCGCTCCTTGAATGCTGTGTTCAGTTCTGGGCCCCTCACCACAAGAAGGATGTTGAGGCTCTGGAGCGAGTGCAGAGAAGAGCAACAAAGCTGGTGAAGGGGCTGGAAAACAGGCCTTATGAGGAACGGCTGGGAGAGCTGGGGTTGTTTAGCCTGGTGAAGAGGAGGCTGAGGGGACAGCTCATTGCTCTCTACAACTACCTGAAAGGAAGTTGTAGAGAGGAGGGAGCTGGCCTCTTCTCCCAAGTGACAGGGCCAGGACAAGAGGGAATGGCCTCAAGCTCTGCCAGGGGAGGTTTAGGCTGGACATTAGGAAAAAGATTTTCACAGAAAGGGTCATTGGACACTGGAACAGGCTGCCCAGGGAGGTGGTTGAGTCACCTTCCCTGGAGGTGTTTAAGGGATGGGTGGACGAGGTGCTGAGGGGCATGGTTTAGTGTTTGATAGGAATGGTTGGACTCGATGATCCGGTGGGTCTCTCCCAACCTGGTGATTCTATGATTCTATGATTTCTAAGTGACTTAATGATATGGAGTTGTATTTTGGAGTTCAATTTCTTCAGCCTGAAGGAGAACTTGCATGTCTGTTAGGTGAGATCTTATGTTTACATACAATGTCACTGTATCTATTTTCAACTGTATCTATTTTCAAGTGGCATTAACTCTTCACTTGCAGATTTAGACAAGCTAGGCTTTGAGTAGGACCAGACAAAAGTGATTGCCTTTTCAGCTGGTGTCTCTCTAAAAGGGAATTAAGATGTAAGAGAAACATGGGAAATTGTTTCTGCTGAGTTTGTGTTCAGAAAATAAGCTGCAGCAGGCAGCTGTTAATACACTGCATTATTACCAGACTGTAGCACTGTCCTCTGAGAGCCAAAAGCAAATATCAGAAGGGCAATCTCCAAATAGCCCAGGCCCCCTCCCAGTTCTGAGCTCAGTGCTTATTAGTAGGTCGGGGAGTTGTCTATAGGTGTTTCCCTGCACAGAAAAGAAGAGCAATCCTCTGCACTAAAACTTTAAAGACTTAAAATCACTCTTTTTATCTAATAATGATGCTCGAGTTGCAAAGTTCACTGGGATGCACTTTGGTTTGGTTTTTCAAACAGAGCTCTGATGGCTGATGACTACTCTTGAACATTACAGAAGTAAAGGATAACAATATTTTAACATTTTACTTTCTTCTGCCACCCTTTCATACAACCATGTCTCTACTTGTTATTTTCTTACATTGCAGGACTCTCTGGGCTGCTGGCCATTTGTTAAAGTTTTGTCTTGGATAAAGAGTAGTACGAAAAACTAAGCAACATTTTTCAGTGTTTTGTGTTTATGCAGATATGTAAGGATCTGTGAACTAGGGAGTAACTGCAACAGGAGTGTGGGTCGCATGCTAAGTGCTATGATCTTTGTGGAAAAGAGGCACTCTCTTCAAACATGGAGCTCACTGATCTGGTGCTGGGTTTGCAATTCTCTCTCCTGTTTTAAATTTCAATTAAAATAGCCAGTTATATAAAGTTTTAGTGTTCTACAAATAAGTAAAAGAGGTCTGCTCTATATCCTGTTTATTTTTGCTGGTTATAGATATGCTCTATATATTTGCACAACTGTGGCACTGGCGGGTTTGGGGTTTTTCTGCATTGGGCATATTCAATTGTCTGCTTTGCAAAATGCAAAAAAAATCAGCTGGGTTGCCTTTGCAACTGTCTTAAAGCATTAGCATCCAACAAGGAAGGCTATTCTGCTGTTCAGCTGCTTGCCCTTTGGGAGAATACATACAGAAGCCTTGAATGATGCTTACAGTTCAGAGCTTACCGTCTAATCTGTACTTGTGTTTACATGGCAGAAGTCTAGCTAGGAATATGTAATTCTCCAGTACAGGTAGGTGCTCCAGTATTCAGCTTCTGGCCCTGAATGTGCATAATCAGCAGGGAGTAAAATAGTGGGGTCCAGTAGGAGTTTTGTCATTTCACGTGCTTTTACTTCTTCTGAAAATCTATGCTGTATTAAATCAGATTTTGAAAATGGCAATCTCCTTTTTTTTCTTTAAAAGGGGGAGCAGGAATTGGCAACTGAGTCACACCTTTCCCATAGGTTTGTGGAAACAGTAGTGCTGTGAATAAACTACTTGCAGCAGGCCAGCAACTGTACATCGTCATCTCAACTTCTTTCTTGGGTGTAGCAGCTGTTTTCCTGCTGCAAATTGCTTGTAATGCATTGGAACTGGGATTTGATGGTTGGAGGACAGAGGCGGGGTCTTTGGGTTTGAATAATTGCTGAGAACCAGAAAACTGAATAACAGTGTGTCTGTACCAGGCTCGAATATGTGATATCCTTTGCGCTACTAATATTTTGATCCTAGAGATATCACCTCCTCTCTGAGCCACTGATGTTTTCACAGCAGTTTTGGGTACATTCAAGTTCTCTCCCTTCTTTTCTCAACCACCTTCCCATATGACAGTGTTAGAAGGAAAGAGGTTGCTCAGTTCAGACAGAACAGTGAATAAATAATAACTGTTACACGTTCAGTAGCATCTTCCATGGGGTCAGGGGTACTTGTAGCTGTCCCACCTCACCTGCAGCAACCTTGGTAGAGGAGAGATTTGTCTCTGGAGTTCTCACTCCCAAAGCTGTTGTTAAGTTATAGACAGCAATTCACAGAGCATTGGGACATCCAGCTTTTTCCTGTGCCTCTTCTCCAGTCTGTCTCCTTCACTTGCTCTGTTCTCCCCTGTCTCATATCACAACTTTTCTTCTTTCTTGGCAGAAACTGACTTTCTATTGGTTTTCATTGTGTTTGCAGTAACTGAGCTGCTCAACTTGGCCTGCTCTGATGTCATGCCAGGGGGAGGAATGAACCCAGAGATGGCCTTGCATTGTATGCATGAAACACAACACAACATTACAGTAAGAGCAGCTATTTGGTCACAATTAACAACAGACTGAGACAGCCTTTGTTACTGGTGGGAGCCGGGAGTTGCTCAGAGTTTCTGTTCTGTGGCCTAGAATCATAGAATCATTTGGGTTGGAAGGGACTTTAAAGATCATCCAGTTCCAACACCCCTGCCATGGGCAGGGACACCTCCCACTAGATCAGGCTGCTCAGGGCCCCATCCAACCTGGCCTTGAACACTTCCGGGGATAGGGCAGCCACAGCTTCCCTGGGCAACTTGTGCCAGGGCCTCACCACCCTCATAGTGAAGAAATTCTTCCTTATGTTTAGTCTAAATCTGCCCCTCTCTCCAGTTTATACCCATTGCCCCTAGTCCTATCGCTACAAGCTTTTGTAAATAGTCCCTGCCCAGCTTTCTTGTAGGCCCCCTTCAGGTGCTGGAAGGTTGCTATAAGATCTCCTCAGAGCCTTCTCTTCTCCAGGCTGAACAACCCCAACTCTCTCAGCCTGTCCTCATATGGGCTCTGCTGCAGCCCTCTAATCATCTTTGTAGCCCTCCTCTGGACCCATCCCAACAGTTCCATATCCTTCTTATGCTGAGGATTCCAGAACTAGACACAGTACTCCAGGTGGGGTCTCACAAGAGCAGAGCAGAGGGGCAGAATCCCCTTCCTCACCCTGCTGGCCACGTTTCTTTTGATGCTGTATTGAAACTGCAGATTTCCCCAATGCAGGTGTAGGACCTTGGCCTTGGCCGTGTTGAACCTCATGGCCCCTTTACCAACCCTGCAGAGTTCTTGTGTGCTGCCTGTTCCTTCAGTCTGCATTAACCTCTCCAGGAATTACAGAGCCTGACCTGGTATATAAAGAAGAGTTTGTTTTGGCTTTTGCACATCAGGTCACAATCAGATAAGTACTGCTACCCTAAAGATTAGGAAAATTAGGAATTGCGTTGTTAGATAAAAAACAGGGTCTCCTCTAGATAAACATCCTGTGCTTGACAACTGCAAAACCCCTAGGTGCTCCTTGCTGAGTAAATGCCTCCCACCTGGCCCTCATTAAGCCCAGAGTGGGTCTGCTCTGCTTTGCGTTATTTAACAACACTCCCATATGCTACTCTGCAGGAGGCCTCAGAGATCTGGCTAATTATCATTATGCCAGTAAACTGGAAGTAGAGCTTGTTCCTTTGCCTAGAATCCCAACAGATATTTCAGTTCCCTTTATGCCTCCTGATTTAAAGAATTTATTTAAAATTATGTGTGAACAATGATTCATGTTCTTTGGGGCAGGACAGGCAGTAGCAAAGCATCCTGATTTTAATCTGTTCATGGTTCTGTCTTACATGAGGAATGCTCTGTTCTCTCGTTCCAGCCTGTTCCTTTATGTGTACTGCCCTGCAGCGACACCCAATGGGAGAAACGTACCAAAATGTGACAATGCCGAATGGTCCTTGCTGTACGCTCTTCCTTTCAGCCATGCCTGTGCTGTTACTGCCCACCTGCTGGCAGTAACAACTACTGGTGCCAAGAAATTCACTGCTGTCCTTGGTCATTCCTCTCTGAAGTAGGGGAGATGTCAATACGTGAAGAATAAATAGTGCTGATTTCTCTGTGAGCATTCTAATCACTTGTGTGTTGCTGTTTCTTACTAGGCTCAGATACTTGGAAGCTTCATGAGAAGGAGCAGTTTAAAAAGGCTTTTTCTAGGTGCAAGAAGAATTTTCACCTGATAAACAGGAAAGTAAAGTGGATCTAGGGCTGTTAGCGGTGAAAGCTTTAACCCAAGAAGTCATATGTTGTGTGTTGGAATCCTGTTCTCTAAGAGACAAACACTAGTTTTGAATGCTAAAAAGACATCAGGGCAAGACATTATTTGCCCTAATGTACAATTCCAACAGAATATTTAGTATCTCTGGTACAAGACACCAGATATATTAAAATAATAGTGAAATGTTATGCCAAACATAACATATGCCTGAAATGTGCAATTCTGCCGTTCCTAGAGCCTTTTTAGGACAGGAAGATTTGTTTGCTGTCTGATCTCACCCCTGTATATACAGGAGCATATTTCATAGTGATAATCAGAAAAAAAACCCATGGAAAAACTGTGCTAGATGGATTTGTTGTAAATCTGTGTCTTAAATGGTGTACTGCAGTAATTCCATTATAGATTGCCTCTGGTTTTCTCACAACAGGTTCAGGCTGTCATGGTTTAGCCCCATGTGGCTAAATTTTGGCAGCTAAAACTATGCAGTTGAGTTACCAAAATCTCTTCCCCGTCTCTACCCCCACAGGGAAAGGGGAGAGAGAAATGAAAGGAAAAAGACTTGTGAGTTGAAAACTAGAACTACAGCTTTAATGAAATGATAACAACAACAATAATAATGAAAATAATTAGAAAGTAATAAAATATATATGAATATACAAGATTGCACCCCCACCCTTTAATGACTACATTACCACAAGTACTGTAGAGCAGACAGGAGGGAATGGGTCCATGGATAGGAGGGATCTGGACTCAGGAACTGGATTCAGGAATACATAGATCTGGGATCAGGAGCAACCAGGCAGACAAGGTCCTCACTGGGCGCAGGCCATCGCAGAAGAGAGTGAGACCCTTGTGACTTCTCACTTTTATACCAAGTATGATGTTTATGGGATGCAATACTCTGTCGGTCAGTAAAGAGTGTGTACTGAACAGTTTCTGGAAGAAGAACCACAACTTTGTGTGTTTTCAAAACTCATTTGGATTTTCTTAGCAGTTAATGATTGGTGCTAGGTTTTTGAGAAATAACTGGGATGTTCCTTACTGTGAAGGTGTGTGCTAATGAAATGTGCAGCCCCAACAGTGAGTTATGATTGCACGTGGCTGGGGAAATACATGGCTGTGAAGGACTGAAAAATAGCTGGATAGACCTTGACCGCTGCTTTTGTTTAAAGAAGTCCTTTGCCTCCATTTAAAACCAAAACTGGAAGCTATTGGTCACTGTTTGCTCTCAATTTCGCAGTTTAGTGCTGTTAGAAAGAGATGGAGTAGGGAAATGGGTGAGAAACTGAGTTACTTTTGCCAGCAGAACATCCCCCTGCACAGCATTTTCCTCTCACGGTGTTGAGGGGCTGAGCTCCAGCGGCCAGCAGCAGGCTGGACCACAAGCCTGCCATTTCCCAAGAGGAGGTCTGGATGGAGGCTTCAGTTCTGACACTGTAAACTCGCTCCTTCTCTTCCAGGCATGTGCTTCCAGACCGATGCTAGGCCATCCCTGCCACTTTCCCAGAAGGAGGAGGAGGTGAGGGTGGGGGAGGCACACAGGCCAGTGGCAGCTTCACAACAGAGTCATGGCAACATGACATGGTGGCCTCCCTCTGAGCCCACCCCACTGCCTCATCCCCATCACTCCCAAACCCAGCCCTATGTGGGGAGGCTGCCCTGGATTACTCCAGGTGTTTCTTGGCAGTCAAACATTGCTGGTAACGTAGGCTAGGTTTGCTCTGAGCTGACCTGGACGGACTAAGGGTAGGGGGGCACCTGAGTGCTAGAGACAAATAAAATGCACCAGTCTTGTAGTATTAATAGGGGCTGAGTAACTTGAAAAAAGATTATGTTGTCTATAAGCATTGGAGGCTGATTCTGGGTTTTGATACTGCTCCTTGCATATTCAGCTAAATAAAGCCACATTTTTCTAAGAGCATGCATACAGCACGAGTTTTATGCAACATGATAGCACAAGTTTTATGCCACACGATTAGGTAGAATCATGGTTTTAAATAAAATAAAAACAGTAGAAGTCAAATGTGAACAGTTTTTAACCTTGTTTTCCGTGGTGGAAAAGGCTCATGTTGTGAATAGAATTTCTGTGAGCACTGTGGCCAGAACGGAGTTGGTGCCCTCCTCCTGTGCCAGCATGTGCATATGCCCTTGGTTAGCCAGATGAAGTAATGTGGGGTGGAATGAAGTCTTGGAGGCCAGTTATAGGTTGGACCAGTTCACTAGTACAGCAGCCATCAGGGGTGATGTCATAAGGAGGGCAGTGAGGTCACAGAAGGAGTCCTTTCCTATTGGTCTGTGACAACCCAAGAGAGCCCTTGCTCCTGTTGTCTGGGTGATCAGAGGGCCAGAGCCTGCACAAGGACAGCAGCTGAGCACTAGCACCTCTCCTGAGGGGCCGCCCTTCCCCAGACAAAGCTTGGCCAGGCCTAGGCAACCTGAATCCAGAGACAGGAACCACCACCGAGGGCCAGCAAGGAAAGCAAGGACAGGCAGGCAAGGCAGACGGGGAACAGGAAGACATAGAGTGGAGAGACCTGCAGGAGTAAGCTGCAAGAAGCATGTCCGGATCAGAGGAAGGCGTTGTTGTGTCAGAGCAGGAGTCAGAATCTGAAGCATCCTGTTCTGAGGCTCCCTCTGAACACAGTGAAGCAAAGTCCAAAAAATGCTACTCCTCCCGCTCCTCGCGTGCTGGGCTACTCTTTCCTGTGAGCCGTGTAGAGAGGCATCTGCGCAGAGGTCACTTTGCTGAGCGCTTTGCAGCCAAGGCCCCCGTCTATCTGGCTGCGGTGATGCAGTGTGTGGTGCACAAGACCATGGATGTGGCCGGCAAGGTTGCCAAGAAGAGCAACCAGAGGCGCATTTCTCCATCACACTTGAAGACAGCAGTGCAAAAGAACTCTGCACTCAAGAAACTCCTGCAAGACAGCATGCCCAGGCACTGTGGCAGGACTGTCCTCCAAAGCAAGCGTGCGGCCCCACTCTCCAGAAAGAAGATGAGCAAGAGCGGGAAGAGAAGCTCCAGGCCACGGTCTGCATGTGCCCACACCACAGCTGCTGCCAAGTGAGAAGAAAGCAGGAGCTCTTGCCTCCCACCAGCAAGACAAGTCAAGGACTGTCACGTTTGCAAGGCTCTGGCCAAATCCATCTCTATGGTCTAACGGTATAATAAAAGCTTCTGCAATGTCATTTGTGCAGTGAGTTGGACTCATTTCTTCTGGCAAAATGAAGGCACAGAGCTGAACACAGGCAGAAGGCTCTGTAAAGGGAGGTGGTAGCACAATCCTTTCTTAGGAGGAGGGCAGGAACATGCCTGGAGGGCAACTGGCACTGACAGGCAGCAGCTGCCTTCAGCTCAGCTTTATGGTTGATCTGACATCAGCAGGGAATGAGAAGAGGGGATCTGTTCCCAAAAGGATGGGTACAGGCTGAGGAGGGACAGTGACGGTGCATGTTTCTTGAGGAGTACAGGGTCGTGGACGTTCCTCTTCTGCTGTCCCAAGCGATAGTATGGGAGATAAAGTAAGTGCCCCCTCTCCTGCCATGTTTACCCTTCCTGAGGGGAGAGAGCAGGAAGGGTAAACAGCACCCCAGTTCCCAGAGCTGCCTGCCCATGCAAAGCCCAACAGTTGGTGTCTTCCACGCCTTTCTTTCCATGGCTCTTGGAGAGCCCTCAGGTGCCTGAGCACACTGTCTACCTTTCTTCTCCGTGAAGCACACAGGGTCAGAACCTCTGGTGGGGTCTTCCCACTGGTTGTACCACCACTTGGGACCCTGGGAAAGGAAGAAAAGCTGCTTTCTGGCACTGGCTCTTATTAATTTTCCCTTGCTTTTATTTCCCCACTGCAAGGTCTTTTGCATGGGCAATATGTATTCTACACGTTTAGCTTGGTTAGTGTTCCCTGGAAGTCCAGGTTAGGAGATGGAAGGGAAAGGAAAGGTGCACGTACCATAGCAAAGTGTGTTGCCTGGTTTCCATAGGCTAATGCATTCCACTCAAACCTGCTGCAAACAGGTGATGCGCTTTGGCTCCGTTGAAACACACTCTTCTTTCAATCTCATTTTACTAACACGTTCCAGAAATGTTTTCCGGTGGAGACAAGGGGAAAGACACTTCCATCTCCCACAGACTTTAAGCACCAGAGGCAACACATGGCACATCGAAACATCTCTAAGACACCTGGGAAATGATCTCAGTGGCATCTCAAACTTCATGTAAATGATGCTGATGTAAATACTGACACTACAGGGAATTTATAGAAAAAACAGGTATTTGCGTCTAATAATCAATGCAACAAAGTCGCCTGCTGCAAGAAAGCGCCCCACACCTGGAAACCAGAAAAAAAGCCAAGGATAAGCAGCGTTTTGGTTCTCTCCTTTCCTGGTGTTGAGGTGTGTGGCAGACGATAATCTGGTAGGAGACAGAGACACAGGACAGCATATCCTTAACTTTGACCCTTATGTTTGAAATTCGTTAAATAACTGCACTGGAATTCCTGTCTATAAAATGAATTTTTCAATTCTTCTAGGGTGAGGATCTCTGATCATGTATTTTCAACACAGATTTCTTTTCTCCTTTTCTTCTTAATGATAGTCCATATATGTTTAATCACAAAGTATTTTTTCCGGCTACGTGGCAATTTGCTGGGTCAAGACAGTGGAAGAGCTAGAGGTGGTGACCAGGAAGAGCCATTGCAGCAATTTGGGTCTTTCCAAAATGGTGACACTTGTTTCTTGATCCGAAGCGCAGTTTAGCAATCCCAACCACAGCAACAATTTATTTTCAACGCAGATTTGTTCTCTCCTTTTCTCTATAACAATATTCCATGTTGTGAGATTGCAAAGGTAATTTTATAGCTATGGGGAATGCTTGAGTGGAGGAGGGGAGAACAGATGCTGTCTCTGAAACTCTCAAAGTCCAGGCCCTGTTAGTTCTTACGACATCTCTGCTAATGGCTCCGTTAGCTCAGTGGTTTCAAGTCCTCTCTGCAAGTTTGTCCCCATTCTACATGATGTGAGAAAAACAGTACTCCTTCTTCAGAATCAGGTGAAACAAGGAAGCAAGCAACTCCAAATGAGTGGTGTTGTTTCCACTACACAGAGCACCACAGCGGAATCTTTAACAGCGGGACTGATCTATGAATGGGGGACATGGGCAGTACTTTGGCAGTACAGAGGGACTCACAGGGACATGTGCAGACCTGCTCTAAATGGCATCAGACATTCTCAGAGCCTCCAAGGCACACGAAGGAAGTGAAAACGAGTGCAAAATGAAGAAACAAAATGAGTGCCAAGAGGAAAATGGGTCAGCAGTGGCGTGTGGCAGAAGATTAAAAAAGGGACAAAAGGGGATCCTGGAGCTACAGACAATTATCACACACAACACGGGAAAATGGGAGACGATAAAGCCTTGTATTTGCTGGGGCAAGACAGTGGAAGAGCTAGAGGTGGTGACAGGGAGGAACCCCCTGTGTTATGCCTTTCATGCATAAAGGAATGAAACTGGGCAATTTGGGTCTTTCCAAAAGGGTGACCCTTGTTTCTTGATCCAAATCGCAGTTTTGCAATCCCAACCACAACAACAGTGTTTCAGGTGCAGTGTAACAGCTCCAGATAAACTTTTATTCCTGTCAAGCTGCCATTATATATATGTGTGGGTGCATTTGTGCACATGCCTGCAAACAGAAGAAGGGTTACATTCCTTATGGACATGAGAGTGGATAGGGCGGGTATGGTAGTGGGAGTCACAGCAAAGATCTGGAGCTTTCTCCCCAACTGCATCTGCCGTGCCTGCATTCCCACTCTGAAGCAGCCGTGCTAAGACACCATTGGGCTATGGCAGAAGGGGAGAGTGCAGGGCAGGTGGTGCTGGCTGCCCATGGCCAAGGAAGGCTGAGAAACAGAAGTCATTGTCTGTCCTTGTCTTGGAGGGCAATGGTCTGGTTTTGCACTGATTTTGCTCACATCCCCAGGGCCTTCACCAAGTTACGTCTGCCAGCCCTGTGCATCCAGGCCTTAACATCATCGCAGGCAGACAAGTAAATGCTTTGCAAAACAAGAAGTCTTAACTTTTAACAGTGCCCACTGTGACCTGTGTCACAGCACAATGACACTGGGAATCACCCATGCCACTTGCACAAGTCCCATCAGACTTGTTATCATTGAAATGCTGACACTCAACGATGCCTCTCCTGGCACCACAGGAGCGTCCTCTGTGCCATTTGGGCAGGCAGAGCCTCATCCCGCTGCCTCCATTACCCAAAGTACTGGGTAGGGCTGTGTGACCCACATGCTCAGTTCAGGCTCTGTCAGCGTGTCACTTGCATGGCAGATCAGGCCCAGCCACCACTGTTGCTGTAGCGCTTGTTGCCTAATCGTTATCAGATAAAAGCTGGGATTTCAATCTTTCCTTAACTCAGGTTCAGTTCCCTTCTCAGCCATTTCCTCATGCATTCTTCCATCCACTTCTTCATCTACAGCTGTCCCCTGCAAGAGCCATTGTCACCTGCTCCTCCCTTTCTTGTTGTGCTCCTCAGCTGTGCTTCCCTTGCTTGTTGGATACCCACTATGAAATTACTCCCCAAAACCCAAGGGTCAGTGATTGTCCCCCACAATTGAAAACAGAAAGACATCGCTGCTGAAATAACCTCAGTCAACTGTGGGGAGTTGATGATGGGGAAAAAGCACTGGATCGTATGGCATGTTAAGTATTATCTGGATTTTAGTGGCTTAGATGCCATTGTGGACCTGGCCTTTTTTGAATGGTGAAAGGTGAAGCTCCTCCAGCTGGCAATCTGCTCATGCAGTTGGCATAATGGCAATCATCCCTTGTGATCTGAAGGAAGATCCACAAAGAAAGGCGCCCCCATCTTGTTCACTTGGCTTGTGTCAGCCACAGGGAGTCCAGGCGAACGTAACAGTGGGGTGGAGTACATGCTCATATTTTGCAGCCAAAGGGAGACATATCATCACAGATTCCAGCTGAGGAGAGCTTATGTTCACAAATAATTTCAAAAGCAGGATGTGGGTAAAGATAAACATCCTCCCTGGCACTTACTGTAATGAGTCAGGGTTAGGTTGTGCAACATTTTTAAAAAAGGAATGGGCAAAATCCTGAGGGATGCTTCCAGTTAATGGAAGTGCATGCTCTGAGTGAAATATTCTAATGTGTTTCTGATGTGGTTAGAAACAAGGTGATTTTAGCAGCAAGGGAAAACTTGAGATTCCAATAGCACCATTCTCAAATGGGAAAGAGGTACTTATACGGGTGCTGACTGACTCAGTGTTTGCTTCCAATCTTGCTGAACCTGACCAGGGAGGAAGGACTTCAGGGAGGGAATTGGAAGTAAGCCACTTTGCTTATTCCATGTGTTACCAAGCTGCCTGCTACGGGTTCCTTTCCAGTTGCTGGCACCTAGACCTTACACATAAAGCAGAGACCTCTTCACTCAGTAAAATGGAAATGGAGTATACTAAGAAGACAATAAATACTATGGCGATACCCTTGGCAAATCAGGATAACTGACAGCCTGTAGTGTATTCTGGATTTTACTTAATAACAAACATTATTAACCCCTACTTGATTATTTCTCTCTTACACACACATGCCCACACGTGTCAGCTGGTAAGGTTCTGCACATACACAGTGCTCCAAACCAGTGACTGCAACTTCCCTTCACAGTAGGGAGGTTATTGCAGGTCCAGGAAGGTCAGGCAGAAAGGCACATTTCTTCCTGCTGTGCTGCTGCTCACTGGTACGAGTTTCAGAGTTGCTGGTCAAGGTCCCTTCTCATCCCCAGCATTTGTCTTTTTGCAGCTCTCAGCCTTTTAATCAATGGTTCTGTCTTCTGCCTCTCTACTAATTGCAAGATTCAGGACATACTGCTTTTGTGTATTCCATGCATTACCAAAATTTACAGCTAGCCCATACTGGTTGCAGTTAACAAGTAGCAGGCTTCTACTTGAGAGTTCAGAATTCCATTTCAGACATTCACATATACACACCTTGACATACACATGCACCCATTTATGTTAACATTCACAGTTTAAGCTATACTTTTTCTGACAGATGTCCAGATGCAAGGCAAGTGCAGAGGTGAAGATTGATGCTAGACTTCTGGAAATCCATCTTTCTTCCTGTTACACAGCCTCTAATTCAGCAATAGAAAAGTTCCTCTACAGCTCCTCGCAGAAATGAAATGTCACTTGAGACTTCTGCTGACTCTTATTCATGTCCCAGACTCCCACTTAATTGCTAACACACTTTCAGCTCTGCCACTGGTACCACCTACTCAGCATAGCTCTTGCACTCCCAAAATGGACCAGCAGTGAGGTTCACACCCCTCTAACAAGCATGGCCCCATCCAAAATGTGTCCTGTTACAGTCAAAGAGTGACGAAGGTCATACAAGACACATCCGCATGAGCTAGTATGGTGCGTACAAGTCTTGGAAGGTTTTCCAAGTGCCTAGAGTTCACAGGAAATATTTGGTTTCACTTCTGGCCTCTTAGAAATCTTTGATCTGCTGCTTGGGCACTGTAGGAGATTTAGTTTGTCTCTTGCCTTTTGCCATTCCCCATTTGCCATATCATGTTCTCGGTTAAGAAGAAACCTCTCAGATATCTCTCTCAGTGCCTCCCCACTTTGTGCCGCTAAACTCTGTGGAACACTCCCCAGTTGCAGGAGCTCTGAATTAATGCTTATCCTTATCATAGAATCATAGAATCACCAGGTTGGAAAAGACCTCTTGGATCATCGAGTCCAAACATTCCTATCTGCCACTAAACTATGCCCCTGAGCAATTTGTCTACCCATCTTTTAAACACCTCCAGGGATGGTGATTGAACCTGTTCCAGTGCCCAATGATCCTTTCTGTAAAAAAATTCTTTCTTATATCTAGTCTGAACCTCCCCTGGCATAGCTTGAGGCCATTGCCCCTTGTCCTGTCCCCTGTCACTTGGGAGAAGAGACCAACACCCACCTGACCACAACCTCCTTTCAGAGAGCGATAAGATCACCCTTTAGCCTCCTCTTATGAAGGCTAAACAACCCCAGTTCTCTCAGCCGTTCTTTGTGAGACTTGTCCTCCAGCCCTTTCACCAGCTTTGTTCCTCTTCTCTGGACATGCTCCAGAGCCTCAACAGCCTCCTTTACTTTATCAAAGTAAAGGAGGACTACATCCACAGCCTTTCTCTCATCCATCCATTATATATCTTGCTATTGTATTATATTAACAAAGAGAACAATGTGGGACATTTTATGCTGATTTTTTTTTTCTTTTTGGTCCATTCAGTTTTGGAATATAGAAAATTAGAATATGGAAAATAATGAAAAATGTTAAAAAAAATTAACCAAGAAGTTACTAATGAAACCAGATCTATAGCATACAGGGAAGGTTAAGGTTATGAACTATCAAACAAATCTAAATAAGTAAGTCTGAAAGATGGGATTTCTTTGTATTATGAACTCTTCAATGATGACATAGGTAACTTATGGGTTCCCAAGTTATGTCATAATGTCATATTGCATTTTGTTGACTCATTGATTTCCTGGTCCAGAAGTTTCCCTTGTGAGTTGTAATTCCAACTGTACTTACAAGAACTTAAGGTGTTTGTGTGCTTTGCTATTTACAAATAATTCCAAAACACTGCTGATGTATTCTTGAAAAATAATCTCTTATCTGTGTTTACTCATTAGACTGTGTGGAGGGAATCATCTTCAGCCCTCATTTGAAAATGAAACAGTTGTCCAAGTCATAATATTCAAATGGACACTTCTGATAATTTTGAACAAAACTTTCTCTTTTTCAGGGAAAATTTTGATTGCATTGAAGTTTTCATTCATTTGTTTTCTTTAATTTATAAATTAAAACTGTGAAGTTCATAGTATTTTATTATGTCAAATTGACGATACTGTTACCAATTAGTCCTAGGTTTTGATTTGCTACAAGGACTATGCCCCAAGGGTCTCAGAATGTATAAAGGTCTGACTTGTTTGGATTGCAAGTATTCAGAAAGCTTATTCTCTACTCTACATTTCTAACAGGCATTTTTTCTCCTAAAAGGAATGTAGTTATAATGTCTATCTCTTTTCTTCCCGTCCTTATCAGAGGGATAAGAAAGTCTGCTACTGACATCTCAGGAAAGAAATTAATGGCAAGACTGCGCAAAGTTTGCATCGATACGTGATTTTAGAGTTGTCATCAAAGGTATGTTTCTTTACATAAGAAATTCCAGCACCTTCTGCAAGTCAGCACTCAGTTTCTGATACGACACATGTAGGTAGGCTGAATCATAGTGTCCTGAGAAATACAAAGCTCCCAGTCACTTCTAGAGCAATGCAACTATTGTCAGTGATGAAGGGCTTAGCTCTGTTTCTGAGTTTTACACAACTACTGGTTTGAAAGAAACAGCTCCTTGGTTTTGCCTTTCCTCATAGTTCACTCTGCATTGTAATGAAGCTCTCAATTATAACCAGGTTTTAATTAAAACTTTAAAAGGTATTTAAACAGGCTAATATATGGCACTACTGGCACTAATACTGAAACTGAATGAATCAGTGGTTTGTTTCGTCTGACATTACTAGCTTTTGAATATTGAACTAGAGAAAGAAATGGCTTCTATGTTGAGGGGCTTGCTGGATTTTATTTTGCAATGCTAGATGAACAGTGAAGATTTTGGCCAAGCATAAAATCATCTTTTCTTTCCCCTGTATTTGAACTGTTTGGTTTTGAATACTGTTGCACTTCTAGACCTTCTAGTCCCAGAATACAAAATTTCATTATATAGTGAGACAATTCAGCCTCAAAAAAACCTCAAATAATTTTTATGCTGTATGTTCACTGCTGTTAGTCTGAGCTGCTATTCTGACTTCAGAGTAAGATACTGAGTTTGGTGTTCTTAACTTTTTCCTTCATATGGCAGGATCTGCAAAGAAATGTTTTATAATACTGAATTTAATAATATTCCTAAACTGAACGGAGAATTTGCAAAGAAACAGGGAACTTAAAAGGAAACAATATTCTCTTGCTTACTGTTACTGTTGCTTCACTGTAGAAAATACTGTCTGTTTGTGTTAAAAAACCACTGCCTGCTGTTATACTGTGCTTTGGGGCCTGTGAAGGGGAAATGGTTTTGTTACTTTTCTCACCATTCATGTCAGATTTCTTTTTGTCAATGACCTCTTTCTAGATCAGAAACTTTATGATGAATGAAACCAAAGTGATGGAATTTATCCTGTTTGGAATTTCAGAATTTCAGATTTTCCAGATCTGCAGATTCCCTTATTTGACCTTTTTTTCCTGACTTACCTGGTCACCCTCACTGGAAATGCCATTTACATGTTGGCTTTCAGCTCAGAGCATTCCCCACACTGGGATGTGCATCCCAAACGGCTGGCTGGCAATTATTTCAGGAATCAATGCTCGTGTATATATAGTTACACAGAGACAGATAGGTATGATAGTACATAAATACGTGTATGCCTATGTTCTACCCAGGCCTACTGGGATAGGCACCACATAATCATTGGCAACTGTACTTAATAAGTGAAAAAAAATTGTTTGTGGGAGGTAAAAACCAGGCTTTGATGTAGGCCTGTTCCTTCACCTCGGCTGCTGTTCCTACAAAATAATGGCACTTGCCTTTGATTTCCAAATGATAAACATATATGCACAGCAAGACTGGCACCTGAGATCTAATCAAACAGTTCAGTCAAAAGTTTTCTGTCGAAGGTCAATTCAGCTTTCAGGATCTGAAGAAAATCACCTAAGATGACCCAGCTTTCAGGGACCTTAGTTGTGCTTATGATGATACACCATGTGAACAGCTTCTCTTCAAGTCAGAAATTTGAAAAATTCACTGACTGGGCAGGTTTCAGTGAAAATGTACATGAAAATTTTGTTTCTGTGCTGTACATCTCTGATTTTCTAACCACAAAAGTCCATTCTCAAGCCAGAAGTCACCATACGCTGAGTAGCCTGCCTTGCAGGTCTAACCCCTCCTTTGTGCTATTATCAACATCTGTACATTAGTCAGAGGCTAATTTTCCCTAATATAGCTTCCACTACATCCATTCCCTGCGATGTCACACACAGCTACATGACTGCTACTGTTCCCTCGGTAGAACAAAGCTGGCACAAATGCCACAGGTGCTGTGGGAATGGTGGGACCTCTCCTGTAAGGGTTACCTGGACTTACTGGAACGTAGCCTTAGAATCACATTTACACTTTAATTGTAATCACCTTCTCAACTGTGCCATAACTTTGCTCTGTAGGATAGTGAAAACAGAGGTGTTCGCTATACTTTCTCCTTTGGTCCTGAGTAAGGGTCATAGCTGTCACCCAGGCCTAGCACCCATAAACTACCTGCTGGGAGATAAAACGAATGCAACCTCAAATAAGTATTCTCCATCCTTCCTTTTGACTTTTATTGTCATTACAATGTTCCATGCTGACTGTTAATAATACACATAGTGATAGTATTAGAAGGAGAAGAAACTGGAACTGTGGCAGCCGGAACTGCCTGCAGTAGAATACTGAGTCCGGTGGATCTGCAGGCAAGTGGAATCAAATGGCTGCTTTAAATGAGCAGGGAAATTTAAAATAAAGCTTTCGATCTTCTGTTTTACGTTCAGAAAGTAGCTGAGGTTTAGCTACCAAACATTCCAAATCATCTGTTCTTTCTTTATTACAGGGAGAGATGCTTGCTAGCACAAGATAACTTGCTGCAGTGCTCATGGTAAGTACGGATGGTTGACGAAGCCTTTGTAAGTACAATGCCACATCTGCTTCAGAATATACTAGTGTTTACTTTCCAGAAGGATCCTCAGAGTTCAAGTATGGAACCCTGGGGATTAAGAGTTGAGGTTAATTTCTATACTGCCTGTTGGCAGTGTCTTCAGACACATTAAACAGAAAACTTTGGCTTAAACAAGAAATTAATGTAGGGAGCTGAACAGAGCAGAACACCTCTTTGCTTCTGTTGTCTAAGAAAGTAAACAGAACTTTCTAATAAGGTTTCCCTCATCAAAAATGTGGAGCTCAACAAATTACATTTGTCCAGATGCTACAGGTAAGGAAACTCTTTAGTATAAGCGTTAGTAACACTTTTTTAGCAATGCTTATCTGTGGCACTTCCAAGTATAGCTCTCAATTTGTTCAACAATCTGTAGTGAAGTTGGCTATCGAATAACAGATCAAACAACCACAGAATTCAATATAAATGCGGTATTCATTGTGGTAAGGAAGACATGGCAATTGATTAGAAATGCTAGTTGTCTTAATAGTGAAACTGGAATTATTCTATGAACTGTGCATGCATTTTAATGTGGATTTAATACACCTGCTTAGAAAGTGCTCTGACTCCACCTTAATTGACACCTGCAATCTTCATCATGATAGACAGCTGTTATTTTCTCCAACAGAGAAACCCCACCCCCCAAAAAATACTAACCCAGAAAAAGAAAGACATCAGAGGCCAGCTAGACAGTAAAGTTCTGCAAGATTGTTCAAAACTGCTCAAAGTTTGTACAGAGATTAGAGCTTATGATTTAGATCTATGCTGTTCAGAATAGTGAGGGTAGTATGCACCATCCACTGGAGTCGGAAGGAAAACAGGGAGAAGGTATCTGCCATGTAGAGTAAAGGATGCAAGATTCTCGGGCAAGCTTCCAATTTTCTCTCCTTTTCCTTGCTCCTTTCTTTCCAGATCTCTATTGTTGAAGTTTGTCCTGCCTCCCCTCCAGCACAGCATGCAGAATAAAACGTCTGTCACA
Source organism: Phaenicophaeus curvirostris (assembly GCF_032191515.1). Classification (NCBI taxonomy): domain Eukaryota; kingdom Metazoa; phylum Chordata; class Aves; order Cuculiformes; family Cuculidae; genus Phaenicophaeus; species Phaenicophaeus curvirostris. The sequence goes on from NC_091392.1 coordinate 76,599,203, forward strand.
GAGTTCATCCTCTTAGGGTTCTCCAGCAAACCAGCCCTGCAGCTCTGCCTCTTCAGCCTTTTCTCTGTCCTCTACTCTGCCACTCTCATGGGAAATGTACTTGTCTTTGTGCTCATCTGCCTGGACCGCTGCCTCCACAGCCCAATGTACTTCTTCCTCTGCCACCTATCTATTGTGGACATCTGCTACGCTTCCAACAGTGTCCCCCATATGCTGAGGAACCTCCTTGGACAAGGCAGAACCATCTCATTTGCTGGATGTGGGATACAGATACATCTTTATTTAATCTTTGCACTGACACAGTGCATGCTGCTGGCTTTCATGTCTGATGATCATTATGCGGCAATCTGCTATCCCCTCCGCTATGCCTTTATTATGAACTGGAGGGTGTGCCTCACCCTTGTCACAGTTTCATGGGCTTTGGGGTTCATATTTGGTACGCTACAAGCCTCTCTGGCTTTAGACCTGCCTTTTTGTGGCCCCTGTGAGGCTGACCACTTCTTCTGCAAAATCCTTGCTGTCTTAAAGCTGGCCTGCACTGACACTACTGCTTCCTCCTCTTCCCTTTAGCCTTAATCCTAATTTCCTATCTCCACATCCTGGCTACCATTCTGCGCATCTGCTCTGTGGCAGGATGGCACAAAGCCTTCTCCATCTGTGGCTCCCACCTGACTGTGGTGGGTCTGTTTTATGGAAACGCCACCTTCATGTACATGGGGCCTGGGAGTGGTAACTCATCTGGGATGGAGAAAGTTCTTTCCCTTTTCTACAGTCTGGTCAGCCCCACCTTGAACCCCCTGATTTATAGTCTGAGGAACAAACAGGTTAAGGAAGCCTTGCTGAAACTTCAAAGAAGGAAGAGAGTCTTTCATTCTGTGTAGTTTGGGCTCTAGGATCTCACCTGTCTCTTGTCTTTCTGGTCTTTCTTCTTGAGCTCTATAGATATTTCTCACTGAATTTTAAGTAGTTGAAACATAACACAGGAGATCATTCAAATGCATTTCTCTGTTTCTCTGTACAGTCTATTGAATATCTTTACACTATATGACTATTATTCCTTTTGTTAGAAATAAGTAATTATTCTTCCTTCTATAGAGGCATCCCAGGCAGGTAGTATGTTTTACAAGAACTATTAACACAGCTGGAAAAAATATTTTGTCTTCTCAGTTCTAACTAGCAGCCAGAATAATGTACTGTGTAGCAGGTTTTTTCTGAGTGTAACAGTTGATCTAATAAGACATTATTTTTCCCTACCATATTTGTCTTTTCTATATCTTTAGAATGGGAAAGTTTGAAACCTATTATTAGAAAGAAGAAGAGAAAACACAATGCTGATTGGGCTTTGCTTCTCAAGAAGGTAAAGAATTTTGCTTCTGCACACTTTTAAGCCTGACTCCTCTCATGCAGGAAGTGAACATGACAATCACTGCAGTACAGAAACTAACTTTGTGTGGGTTTTGTCAGGCAGCAAACCCAGAGCAGTTCTTTAGACTGACCGAGCTGAGGTATCTGCACTCTGCAGAGTCAAAATGTGCTGCAAAATGTGAGCCTGTGCTCCACACCACTGTTATGTTTCCCTAGACTCCCTATGGCTGACACAAGCCAAGGGAACAAGATAGGGGTGCCGTTCTTTCCTGACCTTCCTTCAAATCACAGGGCATGATTGCAATCATGCCAACTGCATGAGCAGATTGCCAACTACAGGAGCTTCACCTTTCACTGTTCATTAAAGGCCATGTCCACAATGGCATCTAAGCAGCTGAAATGCAGCTAATTCTCAGTACACCATGCTTTTTCCCATCTCCAACTTCCCACAGTTGATTGAGGTTTTCTCAGCAGCAATCTCTTTTTGGTTTTGTCCTTGGGGGACAACCACTGGTCTTTGGGTTTGGGGGAGGGATTTCACAGTGGGTATCCAACAGGCAAGGGAATCACAAAATCATAGAATCATAGGTTGGAAAAGACCTTTGAGATCATCAAGTTACACCATACCTGTCCACTACTAAATCACATCCCTAAGTACTTCATTTACCTGTCTTTTAAATACCTCCAGGGATGGTGACCCAACCACCTCCCTGGGCAGCAGTTCCAGTGCTTGATAACCCTTTCTGTGAAGAAATTTTCCCTAATGTCCAATCTGAACCGCCTCTGGCAAATTTGAGGCCATTCTCTCTTGTCCTGTCATCTATCACTTGGGCGAAAAGACCAACACCCACCTCTCCACAACCTCCTTTCAGGTAGCTGTAGACAATGACAAGGTCTCCCATCATCCTCTTCCTCTAGGATAAATAGCCCCAGTTCCCTCAGCCACTCCTCATAAGACTTGTTCTCCAGCCCATTCACCAGCTTCACTGCTCTTCTCTGGAGACAATCCAGGACCTCACTGTCTTTCTTGTAGTGAGGGGCCCAAAACTGAAGACAGGATTTGAGGTGTGGTGTCATCAGGGCAGAATACAGAGGAGAGAATCACTTCCCTGGTCCTGCTGGCCGTGCTGTTTCTAATACAAGCCAAGATGCTATTGGCCTTCTTGGCCACCTGGGCACACTGCTGGCTCATGTTCAGCTGGCTGTCAACCTACACCTTCATGTCCTTCTCCTCCAGGCAGCTTTCCAGCCACTCTTCCCCAGGCCTGTATAACTGCATGGGGCAGGGTGAGGATGGGGTGGTGGAGTTGTGTCCCAAGTGCAGGACTTGGCATTTGGCCTTGTTAAACATCATCCCATTCATCTCAGCCCATCAATCCAGCCTGTTCAGATCCCTCTGTAGAACGTCCCTGCCCTTAAGCAGATTGACACTCCCTCCCAGCTCAGTGTCATCTGTGAATATACAATCCCTTCACCCAGGTCATTGATAAAGATACTGAACAGAACTGGAACCAGCACTGAGCCCTGGGGTACTCCACTTGTGACTGGGCTCCAGCTGGAATTAACTCCGTTTACCACTACTCTACAAGCTCAGCAATCCAGCCAGTGTTTTACCTAGCAGAGGGTGCGCCTGTCCATGCTAGAGGAAGCCAGTTTCTCAAGCAGAAAACTGTGAGAAATTGTGTCAAAGGCTTTATGGAAGTCCAAGTACGCTGCATCCACAGCCTTTCCCTTGTCCATTAAGCAGGTCACCTTCTCATAGAAGGCAATCAGGTTAGTTTGGCAGTATTTGCCTTTCATAAACCAGTGTTGACTGGGCCCAATCACCCAGTTGTCTGGCATGTGCTGTGTGATAGTATCCAAGATGACCTGTCCCATGACCTTCCCTGGCACCGAGTTCAGACTGACAGGCCTGGAGTTCCACAGATCCTCCCTCTGGCCCTTCTTGAAAATGCTTGTAACATCTGCCAACTTCCCCAGTCAGCCAGGACTGCTGGTAAATGATGGAAAGGGGTTTGGCAACAACCTTCTCCAGCTCCCTCGATACTCTCAGGTGCACACCACCTGGCCCCATAGACTTGTGAATGTCTAATTGACTGAGCAGGTCTCCAGCTATTTCCTCAGGGATCATGGGAGCTTTGTTCTGCTCTCCCTCACTGTTTTCTGGTTCATGAGGCTGAGTGCCCAGAGAACACCTTAACTTACTATTAAAGACTGAGGCAAAAAAGGCATTAAGTACCTCAGCCTTATCCTCATCCTTTATCACTAATGTCCCCTCTGCAAATAGTAAAGGATGGAAATTCTTGGCCCTCCTTTAGATGTCGATATATTTGCAGAAAGATTTTTTTTTTAATTATCTTTCACAGAATTGGACAGTCTGAGTTCTAGTCGGGCTTTAGCCCTTCTGATTTTTTCTCTACATGGTCTCTCTTCATCCCTGTAGTCCTCCCAAGACGCCTGCACCTTTTTCATATGCTCCTCTCTTTTTTTTCTGTTATCCACCCAGATCTCTCTGTTCACCCAGGCTGGTTTTCCCCCATGCTGGCTCATTTTATGGTACGTAGGGACAGCCTGCTCCAGTGTCTCCAGGATTTTCTTTCTTCTGCAGTGTCTCCAGGATTTTTCTTCTTCTTCTTATCTGATAACGATTAGGCAACAAGCGCTACAGCAACAGTGGTGGCTGGGCCTGATCTGCCATGCAAGTGACACGCTGACAGAGCCTGAACTGAGCATGTGGGTCACACAGCCCTACCCAGTACTTTGGGTAATGGAGGCAGCGGGATGAGGCTCTGCCTGCCCAAATGGCACAGAGGACGCTCCTGTGGTGCCAGGAGAGGCATCGTTGAGTGTCAGCATTTCAATGATAACAAGTCTGATGGGACTTGTGCAAGTGGCATGGGTGATTCCCAGTGTCATTGTGCTGTGACACAGGTCACAGTGGGCACTGTTAAAAGTTAAGACTTCTTGTTTTGCAAAGCATTTACTTGTCTGCCTGCGATGATGTTAAGGCCTGGATGCACAGGGCTGGCAGACGTAACTTGGTGAAGGCCCTGGGGATGTGAGCAAAATCAGTGCAAAACCAGACCATTGCCCTCCAAGACAAGGACAGACAATGACTTCTGTTTCTCAGCCTTCCTTGGCCATGGGCAGCCAGCACCACCTGCCCTGCACTCTCCCCTTCTGCCATAGCCCAATGGTGTCTTAGCACGGCTGCTTCAGAGTGGGAATGCAGGCACGGCAGATGCAGTTGGGGAGAAAGCTCCAGATCTTTGCTGTGACTCCCACTACCATACCCGCCCTATCCACTCTCATGTCCATAAGGAATGTAACCCTTCTTCTGTTTGCAGGCATGTGCACAAATGCACCCACACATATATATAATGGCAGCTTGACAGGAATAAAAGTTTATCTGGAGCTGTTACACTGCACCTGAAACACTGTTGTTGTGGTTGGGATTGCAAAACTGCGATTTGGATCAAGAAACAAGGGTCACCCTTTTGGAAAGACCCAAATTGCCCAGTTTCATTCCTTTATGCATGAAAGGCATAACACAGGGGGTTCCTCCCTGTCACCACCTCTAGCTCTTCCACTGTCTTGCCCCAGCAAATACAAGGCTTTATCGTCTCCCATTTTCCCGTGTTGTGTGTGATAATTGTCTGTAGCTCCAGGATCCCCTTTTGTCCCTTTTTTAATCTTCTGCCACACGCCACTGCTGACCCATTTTCCTCTTGGCACTCATTTTGTTTCTTCATTTTGCACTCGTTTTCACTTCCTTCGTGTGCCTTGGAGGCTCTGAGAATGTCTGATGCCATTTAGAGCAGGTCTGCACATGTCCCTGTGAGTCCCTCTGTACTGCCAAAGTACTGCCCATGTCCCCCATTCATAGATCAGTCCCGCTGTTAAAGATTCCGCTGTGGTGCTCTGTGTAGTGGAAACAACACCACTCATTTGGAGTTGCTTGCTTCCTTGTTTCACCTGATTCTGAAGAAGGAGTACTGTTTTTCTCACATCATGTAGAATGGGGACAAACTTGCAGAGAGGACTTGAAACCACTGAGCTAACGGAGCCATTAGCAGAGATGTCGTAAGAACTAACAGGGCCTGGACTTTGAGAGTTTCAGAGACAGCATCTGTTCTCCCCTCCTCCACTCAAGCATTCCCCATAGCTATAAAATTACCTTTGCAATCTCACAACATGGAATATTGTTATAGAGAAAAGGAGAGAACAAATCTGCGTTGAAAATAAATTGTTGCTGTGGTTGGGATTGCTAAACTGCGCTTCGGATCAAGAAACAAGTGTCACCATTTTGGAAAGACCCAAATTGCTGCAATGGCTCTTCCTGGTCACCACCTCTAGCTCTTCCACTGTCTTGACCCAGCAAATTGCCACATAGCCGGAAAAAATACTTTGTGATTAAACATATATGGACTATCATTAAGAAGAAAAGGAGAAAAGAAATCTGTGTTGAAAATACATGATCAGAGATCCTCACCCTAGAAGAATTGAAAAATTCATTTTATAGACAGGAATTCCAGTGCAGTTATTTAACGAATTTCAAACATAAGGGTCAAAGTTAAGGATATGCTGTCCTGTGTCTCTGTCTCCTACCAGATTATCGTCTGCCACACACCTCAACACCAGGAAAGGAGAGAACCAAAACGCTGCTTATCCTTGGCTTTTTTTCTGGTTTCCAGGTGTGGGGCGCTTTCTTGCAGCAGGCGACTTTGTTGCATTGATTATTAGACGCAAATACCTGTTTTTTCTATAAATTCCCTGTAGTGTCAGTATTTACATCAGCATCATTTACATGAAGTTTGAGATGCCACTGAGATCATTTCCCAGGTGTCTTAGAGATGTTTCGATGTGCCATGTGTTGCCTCTGGTGCTTAAAGTCTGTGGGAGATGGAAGTGTCTTTCCCCTTGTCTCCACCGGAAAACATTTCTGGAACGTGTTAGTAAAATGAGATTGAAAGAAGAGTGTGTTTCAACGGAGCCAAAGCGCATCACCTGTTTGTAGCAGGTTTGAGTGGAATGCATTAGCCTATGGAAACCAGGCAACACACTTTGCTATGGTACGTGCACCTTTCCTTTCCCTTCCATCTCCTAACCTGGACTTCCAGGGAACACTAACCAAGCTAAACGTGTAGAATACATATTGCCCATGCAAAAGACCTTGCAGTGGGGAAATAAAAGCAAGGGAAAATTAATAAGAGCCAGTGCCAGAAAGCAGCTTTTCTTCCTTTCCCAGGGTCCCAAGTGGTGGTACAACCAGTGGGAAGACCCCACCAGAGGTTCTGACCCTGTGTGCTTCACGGAGAAGAAAGGTAGACAGTGTGCTCAGGCACCTGAGGGCTCTCCAAGAGCCATGGAAAGAAAGGCGTGGAAGACACCAACTGTTGGGCTTTGCATGGGCAGGCAGCTCTGGGAACTGGGGTGCTGTTTACCCTTCCTGCTCTCTCCCCTCAGGAAGGGTAAACATGGCAGGAGAGGGGGCACTTACTTTATCTCCCATACTATCGCTTGGGACAGCAGAAGAGGAACGTCCACGACCCTGTACTCCTCAAGAAACATGCACCGTCACTGTCCCTCCTCAGCCTGTACCCATCCTTTTGGGAACAGATCCCCTCTTCTCATTCCCTGCTGATGTCAGATCAACCATAAAGCTGAGCTGAAGGCAGCTGCTGCCTGTCAGTGCCAGTTGCCCTCCAGGCATGTTCCTGCCCTCCTCCTAAGAAAGGATTGTGCTACCACCTCCCTTTACAGAGCCTTCTGCCTGTGTTCAGCTCTGTGCCTTCATTTTGCCAGAAGAAATGAGTCCAACTCACTGCACAAATGACATTGCAGAAGCTTTTATTATACCGTTAGACCATAGAGATGGATTTGGCCAGAGCCTTGCAAACGTGACAGTCCTTGACTTGTCTTGCTGGTGGGAGGCAAGAGCTCCTGCTTTCTTCTCACTTGGCAGCAGCTGTGGTGTGGGCACATGCAGACCGTGGCCTGGAGCTTCTCTTCCCGCTCTTGCTCATCTTCTTTCTGGAGAGTGGGGCCGCACGCTTGCTTTGGAGGACAGTCCTGCCACAGTGCCTGGGCATGCTGTCTTGCAGGAGTTTCTTGAGTGCAGAGTTCTTTTGCACTGCTGTCTTCAAGTGTGATGGAGAAATGCGCCTCTGGTTGCTCTTCTTGGCAACCTTGCCGGCCACATCCATGGTCTTGTGCACCACACACTGCATCACCGCAGCCAGATAGACGGGGGCCTTGGCTGCAAAGCGCTCAGCAAAGTGACCTCTGCGCAGATGCCTCTCTACACGGCTCACAGGAAAGAGTAGCCCAGCACGCGAGGAGCGGGAGGAGTAGCATTTTTTGGACTTTGCTTCACTGTGTTCAGAGGGAGCCTCAGAACAGGATGCTTCAGATTCTGACTCCTGCTCTGACACAACAATGCCTTCCTCTGATCCGGACATGCTTCTTGCAGCTTACTCCTGCAGGTCTCTCCACTCTATGTCTTCCTGTTCCCCGTCTGCCTTGCCTGCCTGTCCTTGCTTTCCTTGCTGGCCCTCGGTGGTGGTTCCTGTCTCTGGATTCAGGTTGCCTAGGCCTGGCCAAGCTTTGTCTGGGGAAGGGCGGCCCCTCAGGAGAGGTGCTAGTGCTCAGCTGCTGTCCTTGTGCAGGCTCTGGCCCTCTGATCACCCAGACAACAGGAGCAAGGGCTCTCTTGGGTTGTCACAGACCAATAGGAAAGGACTCCTTCTGTGACCTCACTGCCCTCCTTATGACATCACCCCTGATGGCTGCTCCACCTCTTGTGGGTGAGCTTAGGGAGCAGCTTTCTCCCCAGCTTTGCTCCCTTTCCCATGCCAGTGTCAATTGCTCAAAAGTGCACACCCATATAATGCAGTATTTATCCTCAACAATGAAATTTCCATTAGGGACTCTCACCTGAAGGCTGTCATTCCATAATCAGTTTAAACCACTGAAGCAGTTGCCACTGCGCTTTTTGTGTTCCACTGCCAACATTTACAAAGCTACAAAACTAATGGGGTACTGTACTGGTGAACTGATTCACCCTAGATCTAGTCCCCAAGACTTCATTCTGCCCACATTACTCTATCTTGCTAACCCAGAGCCTATGCAAATACACATGCTCCTTCTGTAAATGGACTGCACTACAGCCTCTCTTTGCAGAACCTTCTGTCCGCAGGCAGATGTGTGCCCTTTTTTAACCAGGAGAAACATATCCAACACACAGAACAAAAGGCCCCATGTTCTGGCCACAGATAAAGATGTCATTGACTTGTTATTGCACTTTCTAGGCAGTGTTCAAGGAGGACTGGCAAGCTTGGCTGCCCCAAGAGAAGGACATGTATCTTTGGTCTGGCAGGGCATTTCCCACCCACATGGCCCATCCTGCCCTCCCTCTTCCTGCCTTTCCCCCTAGGCCCAAAGCAGATGCTTGCAATGGGGTGCAGCTGGAATGCCTGTTGGAGGAACAGCTGGCAGAACAGGCTGCAGAAATCCAAGAGCAAGTGAGGTTTGCTTTGCTGTGGGGCTCAAGTGCTCAAGCACAGAATGCAGGTGGAGACCCTGAGTAATCCCTCTACAGACTTTGCCCTGACAGTGCAGTGCCACACGTCACTATTTAACCAAACCACTCCACTGACAGTGTGCAAGAGGCAGTTGCTCTTCATGCTTTGCTGCTGAAAACCCCTGAGGCATGACCAAGGCACAGCATGGTATCACAAAAGGGCTTTTATTCTACCCTTAGACCATAGTGCTGGATTTGCTAAGAGCCTTGCAAATGGGACAGCCCTTGCCTTGCCAGTGTGGGACAAGACTTTCTTCATTCTTTGCACTTGAAAGTGATGTTCCTATGTGCAATATTTCTTTATGGCTGATTGTCTAATATTCCTCTTCTTGAGAGGTGAGGCAACTGGCTTCTTCCTTTGGTGAGCCCCTGCCTTGCATATGGTGATGCCTGCCAGGAGTTTCTTAAGTTCACAGTATCTAGTGTGGAGAACACGCAATGGAAAAATGTACTGCTCTGAAATTTCCTCATTCATGTCTACAGTCTGATATGGTTACAGGCTCTTATATCAAGTACTGAAATGTATGAGCCAGACACAAATGGGCTCCAGCCCTAATATAAGCTGCCTGTTTGTGTAGCTGTTTGTGGCTTACAGAGAAGACCAAACCAGCTCTGGAGGAGCAGCTCAGTTTTATCTTCATTTCTGTCTCTTCCAGATGGCTTGCAAAAGGCAGTTTCATGTCCTGTCTCCTTCTCAGACATTTTGCAATATAGTGCTCTGTAATCATACTTCCTTTAGCTTGCACTGATGTTTCCTTGTGGGGTTTTGTCTTTTCTGCTGTGACTGATCTGCTTGAACAGTTTTCTTTTTAGAGGGTAGCTCAGTTCTGTTTAATTGGCATTGTTACCCACCTGTGAATAGGTTTTTGTTTCTTATTTTCTCTTTAGAAGTGAAAAGGGAATTTACTACAGAAAAACTCATTTCTCAAAGAAGACCTGTTAGGACCTGCAGAAACTCATTGCACCTCCAAGAAGTATAATATCCTGAAAAAATTTACTGACTTAGATGACTCAATGCTCAGTCAACCAGAAATTTGTCCTCTCCTGTTGCTCTGAAACAGGCATCAAATTCCACTTTCTATAGTTATTTTGTTCTTCAAACTGAATAACATAGAAAAAGTCCCTAAAAAAATACAACACAAATACTTGTGTATTAGGAGGTGTGGTAGCTTGTTTGGAGAAACAAGAAGTCTTGAGAGGTCAAAGGAAAACAGAATTGCAAACTAAGAAGAAGCAAAAGAAAGAATAAAAAAGAAGTGGGGACGGGGGGAGAAGAGTAAAAAAAAATAGATCAGCATTATCTGAATAGGGAAGAGAAGATGTACAAGAGGCAACAGCAACTGAACTAGTTAATTGACAGGTTGATCATCACAGATGGAGGCTCTCAAACATTCCAGTCATTAGGGCCCAGCTCATTAAGGTTGGATTCTCATCATCCCAGCCTTTCTTCTGCACTCTAGTTTTTGTTTCGCTTTGCTGATCATAACGGGATTCCAGATGAAACAGAGCCTAAGCACAGCTTATCTCTGTTCCAGTTAGAAACTTATTTCCCAAAGTTTACTGTGCTCACAGGATTCAAATGGTCCGTGTACATCCCACAACCTGCTTCTGCAGTCACTTCCAGCAGATGAACTTATTTTTCCAAGCAGTCCTTTTATCTATTAATCTTCCAAGATCATGAACTTCTATTTTGTGCTGTTGGATTTGTCTGTTTTGTTGTTCTTTAGGAGAATGGCTTATGCACTCCCATCTGTTTGATCTTATTCACTCTAGTTTGCTGGCTTGATTATATTCCAGAAGCTCTGATACATATGTTTAACTTCCTTAAATCTTCTGAAAGCACATGTTGCCTCAGCTGTGATATATTACATGCCTAGATGAAAAGCTGTGAGATTTAGAGATGCAGCTAATTGTGCTGTAAGTTTTTTAGTTTTGAGGATTCTTTTGGTTTCCTTGTTTCCCTGTTTTTGCTTTTGTAATAGTGGGTTTGTGATTTGGTTTAAAATAAAAATGCCTTATAATTGAATGGATCTGTCCCATGATATTTGACTTTGCATGGGTTTTGATGAGCACAATCGTGACTAATCAATCTCATGTGTGACCCTCAACCTGTATTTTGGGCAAGGCTTATTTTTCCAAAAGGGAAGATGGAAGTTTAAGATCAGCTTACATGGAGGGTTGAATTATGATGGATACTCCCATCTGAAAGCTATTACAGGATTTGACTTAGCCTGTGTAAGAAATTTTTGTTCTAATTTACATCTTTTAAATATTCATAAACTAGGATCTAATCCTTTACTCCTGGGCAGGCATCCTTCAGCACTCTCCTACAATAGTTTTACTTGTCTTTAACTTGCAAGCATAAACAATACAAGACCATTTAGTCTCCTGCAGTATGACAAAACCTACCTGTTCTTACAGAGAGCCCTTCTCTTCACCTATTCCAAACAGATTATACCCTGCTTAAATTTTGATGATCAGAACAATGATGCAGACTATTCTGGATGTGATGTCACTACTGCTTCATGTACTAGCACAATTTCACTACCTCTGCTCTCGACACTTCTTTTGGTGTAATGGGTATTAGATTTTAACAGTCACAGTATATTCCTAGTTCCTGCTCAGACTCAGAGGAAATGTCACTTATACTTGGGTCCTTCTGTTGTTGAGCCCTTTCTGATTCAGAAAGTTCTGACTACCAATTCCCTTATATGTGGCCTTGCCATTTGCATTATTGAGTTTCACCCCATTTTGACTTTTCCATTCCTTAAGACTTTCAGGAGAATGAAATGTAGCTGTATTTGCTTATAACAAATAGGAAACACTCAATGTATTTTCAATTTAGCCAAGAAATCTTTCTCCAGTTTACCTTCACAGAATCACAGAATAACCAGGTTGGAAGAGACCCACCGGATCATCAAGTCCAACCACTCCTATCAAACACTAACCCATGCCCCTCAGCACCTCGTCCACCCATGCCTTAAACACCTCCAGGGAAGGTGAATCAACTACCTTCCTGGGCAGCCTGTTCCAGCGCCCAACGACCCTTTCTGTGAAGAATTTTTTCCTAATGTCCAGCCTAAACCTCCCCTGGCAGAGCTTGAGGCCATTCCCTCTTGTCCTGTCCCCTGTCACTTGGGAGAAGAGGCCAGCACCCTCCTCTCCACAACCTCCTTTCAGGTAGTTGTAGAGAGCAATGAGGTCTCCCCTCAGCCTCCTCTTCTCCAGGCTAAACAACCCCAGCTCTCTCAGCCACTCCTCGTAAGACCTGCTCTCCAACCCCCTCACCAGCTTTGTTGCTCTTCTCTGTCAGCTGGCAAACAATCTTCACAATGCATGTTGAGATGCCGCACAACAGCTGCCTAGATTAAACAAACATTGAAATTCTCATACTTATGCCGTTTTTTAATAGTTCAAACAGCCAAAACTTTTCTCACTCTTTATAAAGGTTAGATAAGAAATGGAGAAGAGGCAGCATTTCTCAGCTGACAAGTAGTCATACTACAACAGGATGATTGCATAGGTTTTCTGTTAGAGCCTTATCTTTCTTTATTTTAGATCTTATGTGTAGTTTCTCTTAAATGATTATTGGTTTTGATTGTCTGGAGCACTAGTCAAACATTAAATTATAATAAGCAATGGAAAGGATTTTATTATACAGATGCTTATTTTTCTTAATACCTCTATGAAAGCACAGCTTTCAGAGGTGCTAGGTGCTGCCTTGCCTCTTTAGGTCAATGGAGAGCCTTTGAAAATTGAAACTTGGTGCCTGAGGGAGGGTGTAGAGTGGAACTTTCAAAAGTTCCAGAATCTGTGCACAAAGCTGATAGAATATTTTAGATATTTACAAGCAAATATGTTTTATAAATGACACTTTCCTAAACAAGCACATTTAGGGAGCAGGGAGGCAAATAACAACAACAAAAAAACACCCCAAACCCAAACAGGTCAGATTGAGTTTTAGTAGAGTTTGGTTTCTGGAAGCCTTGGCTGTTCATTTGACATGGAAAGTAAAGAGCCAACACCCTGATATGTCCCAGCTGAGATGCCAGCCTTGAGCACAACTGCTTCTGTCTATCGGATGAAAGTACGATTTGCCAGCTTTAAGATGTAAGCCCACCTTCTAATTTTCTTTCAGCACATTGCAGCAGGAGACAGAAAATAAAGAGTCATCACAAATCAGCTGAACACAGCTGCTGTATGTAGCTGTCCCCCAGACTACAGGACAGCCTCAAGGCACTAAAAAGTTTTATTCCATTCTGTGTTTCAAGCCTAAATCTGATGTAACCAGGCATTTAATCTTGTGCTTTGAAAAGAAGAAGAGTTCTAATGAAAAGAGAAGAGTAGCTGCATTTTCTGCAATAATGGCAGAAAGAAATATATCCAGTCAGGGAGGGTAGAAGTGAGGTAAAGAGGAAAAAAGGGGAATGTAGCAATGGGAGAGAGGAACGTTTTCTTGGCAGTACTGTGACTGAGGAAGTTCAGACGCATCTGGATGTCTTTGCTGTTTTGTTTTTGTCTGTCACTATAAGGAAGCCCCATAAAGGGGTAGATTTTTGTTCCTAGCTTACTAGGTGCAAATCCTAGATCTTTTTCTACCTTTGCATTCTGACACTTTTTACCAGCCATGACAGAAGAAGTAACATGCTACTCTGAGCTTTGAAAGCAGCCATGAGCTGGATGATATCACAAAGCCTGAAGACAGTAAGGAAAAAGGTGAAGTGTCTATGACACTTATGATTTATTCTTGTTAAAGTAGATGGGACAGGAAATACTTCTAATTATATGCCCAAGGGGCACATGTTGGCTTTGTTATTGCCAGAAAAGTTATGCCACTTTTAAACATGTTATTTTTTTTGTTGCTGTCATTTCTGCCTCAACTTTTTAGAGTTTGGAAGTGATATCTGAAATAGTGCTCTTATTATTTCATGGAAAAGCATATTACTGAGAGTTATACTAAACTCCAAAAATAATACTAATTGTCTAAACCTCAAAAGAGTAAACTTCAATGCATTTGCATTCGAGCTTAGAACTGAATTAGCTGTAACTGACTTACTTTATTTCACTTCTTAAGTTCTAGCCTGAACTAAGACACTGTTCTTTGAAATGACTGTATCTGTTAAAGGGCTGAATGTGTTTTAAATACTACTTATAAATTAATTATGCTTCATTTGTGTTAAATTACTGAAGAGTACCAGTACTCATGAGCTCTAGTTTTGAGTTGTGTAACTCATGGAAGCAAAGCTACCTGTTTGTGGGATCAGACTCTGGAGCAGAGGTCTTACAAACAAGAGGACAACTTGTGTGTGGTTTAGAAGGAATTCTTTGGGGAATTCTGTATCAAAAAGCAGTGGTTTCAAATGCTTTTATGTTTTTGAATGTAACATGCTCTTTGAACACGTTACACTATGGTTTTGAGCATTGCCAAAGTATAATTCAGGGCTGGGAAAAAAATAATTTAAAAAAGTAAAAAAATGAACTGTCTTTGTCTTAAGCACTGAATTTCTTTTCCTTTAACATCCAATGTATCCTCATACAACTCCAGATGCCCTGCTTCTATGTCCTAGGGTAGGGACACATTTCATGATGTACCTTCCTGAGACATCAAATTGGAACAACCATAATGAATAAATATATCCATCCTAGACCACTGGAGTACTTTAGAGGAAGGAGGACCCAACAGAAGGCCTCTTCAGCTGTGCCTGATGTAGCACAAGCAGTGTGAGGTTACGAAGTACTGTACAGGGAACCATTACCTAAAGAAACTCTTGAGGCAATACTTTAATTAAAACAGCCAAAGCTAAAACTACTGCTTGGTCTTCATTCATATTGCTACCCAGAAAACATTTTATATTTGTTTATGAAATCTCACTTTCAAACAACAAAATAATTGTCTCTTCTCACCTAAAAACTCCAGGAAGCAGGTACTATAATGCTTTCAGTCTTCAGCTTGGGGCTGTGACTTTGTAGGAACAACTTTCTTCTGCCCAGTAGCTCTAATTCATATGAGTCTATTTATCAGCCTGCCTTAGGGAATCAATTTTCTATTACAGAAGTTTTCCAGGCACCTAATATTCAATTTCAGAGCATGTCTAGAAGACCTTTGACCTTAAAAATATCCATATGTCCTAACAGTCGATGTGTCCTCAAATCTTGCTAGGATCTATAGATTCTCCTGTGCAGGCTTTATTTCTGAGTGTATCTGTTGTATGCCTGTGAGATCAGACTTTGGAAAATAATGCAAAAGGGAAATATTCTTTTTGTTTGTGAAGGGTCTGGGCATTTCTCTTTTATGCAATACCAAGCAGTTAGAGCGCCTCCTTAGACTGGGGTTGCATTCTGTGATGAAATGGAAGTGCAAGGAGAGTGGCAGGTGTAACATACACTTACCAAGGCTTTTTCAGTGCCTCTTACAGCATTGGCATTTCAAAGCTGAGGGAGTTATGGGCTGTTAGGGCGCTGAAAATTGGCTGGACTACCAGGCTCAAAGGGGAGTAACTAATAGCTCAACATCTGTTTGGTGGCAGAGTCGCTCAGAGGTTCCTCAGGGGTTGATGCTGAGCCTATGTTGTTTAATAGCTTCATCACAATCTGAAAATGACACAGAATGCTTCTTTAGCAAATTTAGAATGATACTAAACTAGGCGTGTTGTCCGACGCTACCAAGTGCTAGAGCTTTAATGCAGAGGAACCTTGAAATACTTGAAGATTGGGTGAGCAGAAATCCTGTTGTGCGCTGAGGCTAGACTAATCCTGTGCAGTGGAGCCAGCTGGGAGCAGGCTGACTGTGGAGGCCTCTGCTGGAAAGGACCTGGGGTTTATGGTGAACAGAAGGTTGAAAATAACTCAGCAGTGATCATGCTTCAGTTCAAGCCAATAACTATTGCTTGATCTTCCCTTATATAACATCAACTTGAGTTTTGATACCGTGAGGTCTTGTTCAACATTCTGCCCTGCATTGCTTCACCACAGAAGCTGACCACAGGTTATTTGTAGGAGAGGCATACTGCAGGGTTTCCATTTCCATTCCTTCAGCTTGATATGCTAAATTTCAGTTCCTACTCCTTCAGCAATTCACTCCCCAATTTTAAATACCCCTTTCCATTTTCTAGACTAGCAATTTCCTCTCCATATCCCCGTTCTATGGCCTTTATTGGGTTAAGTCAAGATCTCCACAAAATCCATATGGTGTCAACTTTAATATCTGAGTTAGATTTAGTGCCTCCCTATCAAAATGAATACTTTTTCTCCCTCCTTCAGTACACCTTAACCTATGAATTATTCCAGCTCCTATAAACAGTTCCTATCCTCTTTTTGATAACCCAAATGCTTAGAATTTCCTTTGCTCAGGAAAAGATTGTTCCTTTTCCTCCTCATTGAATGATTATTTCTGTATTAAGCTTTAACCCTTATTGCAGAAAAATTCTCTGTGAATTCCTAGCTAGATATCTCAAACTACCATAAAGTACCAGAAAGGTTTGCTGTAGCACTCAGAATAAACAGATTACCACAGATATGTGTTACACATCACCAGTTACCACAACCATACAGTGCATATTTGATTTCAGCTTTCAGCAATCACTTTTCTACATTTTGCAGTATTTTGTTTTCTCAGTCTCTTTCTGGCCACTGTTTATGGTCTTTGAAACGACCAAGGCTATCCACATTCTCCACTAAGATTTGTGATCTCTCACTCTCTTAATTTGGGCATCTTTTGTATTGTGCAGAGACTGCAGCAGAAATATACAACTGTAAAGTAAAAACAGTAATTTATTGACCAATGCACCACAAATGTGGCTGCAACTTTAATGAGGCTTATGTATTCACCATTCCCTTTGAATTGCACCTGCATTTTATGACCTAATTCCTCCCCAGCCCACCCTCTTTCATCCTGCTCTTGCTGGCCAATAGTCCTGATTTTGGTCACACTGTACCTGGCATTGCTGATGGCGCTAGTGACCCTGGCAGGAAGGAGAGGGAGGGAAGCATTCAGGTGCTGCAGCAAACAACCTTGTCCAGCAGGATTGAAACTGGCAAAGGACATACCTTGGCAGAGTTGTGATCAGGTAGGGCTTAAGGAAGTGGTGGCTGACTGTATCCCTTTTCCATTGAAAGGAGCTTTTCTGTACAAGGAAAAAGACATAGAAATGTATGGTTTGTCTGTAGTGGCATTTTTTTTAAACACAGTTCCATGTAAGAGTGTGCTTTCTGTGTCCAAAATCCACTTCTTCCCCAGTCATAAGCTCTAGCTATTGCAGTTTGAAAGATCATATTCTGTTTAACAAACACAGTGGGTTTGTCCAGTCTGCTGACAACACTTATACATGGGCTGTGTTCAAACGCAGACTCATACTGCCCACCTTAGTGAGAAGGTCTGAAAAAACAATTTTTTTTTTCTGCTCTGGATCCTTACAACAACTGAGAGTGTGATGGTGAAACTCCTTCTTAACGCTTTTGTTACATCTGTTCTTGCAGTGCAATCTGTTTTAAAAAGTGACTCAAACAAAACCTGTGATATAATTAAGACTGCTTATTGATATCAGAGCTAGAAAAATAATATGAGAAAAATTATTTTACCTCCTATTTTTTCTCCATAAGTAAAATCAGGTTGGAGAAAAGTCTTCCCAAGAGGGATTTATTGCATGCTTGAGAAGTTGTTGCTAAGACTGAAAAGGTTACTGTAGTGAAAACCTGCAACCAAATTCAATAGCATAGACATACTTGAATCCTTGTTCTCTAGAAAAGCTGTTTTTACACTCAGGTGCCAACATACAGTTTTCCAGACTGATAGACAAGTATTTTTGCACTGTATTTAGCATGAGTTTTTTATGAGGATGTTATGGATACATCATGAATACCCAATGAATGTTAATCCTTGTGTGCCTGTCCATGTAACAAAACTGACTGTAAGCACCCTTTACTCCTAACTTTTTCCTCAGGCC
Organism: Phaenicophaeus curvirostris; assembly: GCF_032191515.1. Lineage (NCBI taxonomy): Eukaryota > Metazoa > Chordata > Aves > Cuculiformes > Cuculidae > Phaenicophaeus > Phaenicophaeus curvirostris. The sequence continues at coordinate 76,617,092 of NC_091392.1, forward strand.
TTCTCTTTGCATGTTGGTAAAATATAATGCAAGGAATTAAGGCAGCCAGAGGTATTTCTGCTCTGAAAAAAATCTATCAATTATCTACACAGCAGGGCAGGAAAAATAGCACAGTCATTACACTGTATTTGCAGTCTGTCAGTATTATTTTGCAAATGGGTGACTGAACTTTATACACAAGTGCAGGAACAGCCACCACAAAAATTCCTCTTTCAATTTCCTTCTGACTCACCCCTTCACCACAACGTGACTCATCATGTCTGGGTTAAGGAGAGCTAGTCACTGAAGATGTTTAAGAACTGCAACTTAGCAGTGGAGTGAGTCACTGCAGAGAGCTGGAGATAGGAGAATGAGGATGGACAAGCTACTCCTGCACAGTGATGTCTGCATATGGTGCAACAGCAGGAAGGTCCTCAGGGTAGTCTGCTCTTTCTCTGACAAAAACTGAAAGGTTGTGTGACTCTCACCCTGCTCCTGGCCTTATTATCCTTTCAGCTCAGCTTTTCCCCTTCTAGTGTTTATTTCAGTGATTATTTTTTTTTTGTAAAATATTTTATTTTTTCATTAATTTCATAACATTGCATGGTAATGCAGCCTATTGCTTTCAGTGTGGCTGATGTGTTGCATTTGTACCCTAACACATGAAAAGATATCTTTCATACCTTAACTCAAAATAGCAACTATTTCTGGAGTGTCTCATTTCAAGGAATCATAGAACCACAGAATCACTGGGTTGGAGAAGACCTTTGAGATGATCAGCTCAAACCATACTTGTCCACTACTAAATCATATCCATAAGCACTTCAGCTAAACGTCTCTTAAACACCTCCAGGGTTGGTGACTCAACCACCTCCCTGGGCAGCCTGTTCAGTGCCCTATAACACTTTCAGTGCAGAAAGTTTTCCTAATGTCCAATCTGAACCTCCCCTGGTGCAACTTGAGGCCATTCTCCCTCATCCCATCGCTTGTTACTTAGGAGAAGGGACCAACACCCACCTCACCACAACCTCCTTTCAGACAGTTGTTGACAGGTCTCTCCTCAGCCGCCTTTTCTCCAGGCCAACCAACCCGATTTCCCTCAGCCACCTCTCATAAGACTGGATCTCCAGCCTCGATGCCCTCTTCTGGACACGCTCCAGGACCTCAATGTCCTTCTTGTAGTGAGGGACCCAAAACTGAACAGAGTAAGCAGGTAGAAATTCCTGATGTTTGCTGTATTTACAGGGTCAGATCAGGTGGATGGTTAAATTAAACAGTCAGGTTCCAGCCAGGAACCAAGACACACATTCACGTTCAGGAAGAAAACACCCATGCTTGACAGAGCCGCTTTAACTCCTTAGTGTGCTTTCAATGTACTACATTTTCACTATGACACCGTAATCAGAACAGAGCTGGTTTCCTCTGTGGTTTTGCTGGAAATGCTGAAATGTGAACTGGTCCCATCACCTCAGAACTGGATGCAGCGTGCCCCTACTCACAAAGTACTGCTATTGCAGGGAAGAAGTGTGATGAGCTGGAGATGGAGGATGAGGAAGGCTACACTGCTTTAAATTTACGACCCTCAGCTTCAATTATTACTTCTGGATATTTGAGCAGCAGAAAATGTTCTGTATTTAAGGCTCCATACAGTTGTGTTACAGTAGACAGTAAGTACAGATGGAAATTAGCTTTTCTATCTAAATCAGGGCATAACTTAAAATTTGCAGGTTCGTGTTGATTGCTTTAGAATCTATCTTAACTTTATAGTACATTTTTAGATAAAGGTTCATAGAAACAGCAGAAAGAATAATCATAATGGAGTCTTGTGTGCTATTGTTTATGATCACAAATGATTTTTTTTCTGAAGCCTGTCTTTACTTCAATTATTTTTTCTATTTACTTCAACGCAGAAGACAAACTCAACCTTTGCATATAATTTCTTTTCATTTTGGTAGGACTTGTTTGTTACAGTAAGGCAGTAAAGGAGAAGAAGGCTCTATAGTTTTATTAAATAATACAGGTTCTTAGAAATGGAAGCAATTTCCTCGGCTGTGGGGAATAGAAAACTGCCCTGTTTATCAGTCTTAATAGTGAATGTAAGCTCTGATAGAAACATATATTTTAACTTGTTTATACTCAAAGTTTTTCTATAAAAAACCTGCATGTTAACTAAGGTAGTGGATTGTGCCCATAGAATGCCTGAGACCATACAATGATGACTTGAGTACTGCTGCTGCTGCTTATAAACTCACCAAGTGACTTTTGTGTGAAATAAATAAGCATTGCTGCTAGTTGCAGATGGGGTAGAGTAGAAAAAGACGACATCAACATCCCTCTTGTGCTGTCTGGAAAATATCTGGGTCTAGCCATTGAGAATGATAAAGAGGATGGAGGAGAAACTGTTAAGAAGCAGCAACCAGAAAATCAAGGATTAAATATTATATTAGGGAATGTGATCTAGGGGCAGAACTTCATGGAGAGAAACAGGTTGGAAAGCTCAGAAAACTCTAAAAATGGCCTTTTGATATGCACAGAGAAATGTAAAGTAGATAGATTTCTGACAAAATTAGGTCAGTTTCTTCTCACCTGTTAGAAGGTTAGTTCCATGCAGGTGCTTGCTCAGATCCATTGAACTCAAGTAAAATACTTGATGTGTGTAACATTTTCAATTAGCCTGAACACTCTAAATAGATCTGAAAGGGTATTACAGAAAATTGCAAAGCACTGCTTCCCAAAAGGGAAAATGCATGTATATGAAAAAATATGTATTTTAATAAGGAGATAGACTGCTATAAAATTCTGCAGAACTATATCCCCAATTAGACATTGAACCACAATGGAAATTCAGAGAACAAACCTGAAGAAAGATACACAGTTTAATGCTCAAACATTGCAATCATTTAGAAATCCCAATCACAGATTCCAGAATTAATTATCCAAACCTAGATGGTAATTTTTCCCTTTCGAGGTGAAGAGGTGTTAGAGATTGTTTTATTATCTCTAGGACTGAGGGAACTGCAAAAATCTAATCAGTTAGCTAGTTTCATGGGAAATTTTACTCTAAAACACTAGAGCCTCAGTTAATAAATATTCTCAGTGGATAAATAGATATTTCTCAAAATTACTGCAGAAAATTCAGAACAGTAAAAAAAAGCTTCAGCAAGGCAAAAAGGCACTGCAGAGTGGCTATAGGTGAACTGGTGTTGTCATAGAAGAGGAAATAAAACTGTGCGATGAGGAGAGATGCTGATGTCTTTGCTGAATGGGGCTTTTGTTTGTTGCAGGAGCTTCTGCCTCACCTTCCATATGGCGGCCAGTGGCGTTTGCTTTCCTCGCTTTGTGCCTGGTGCTGCTGACTGGGCTAGTAACTCTGCTGGCCCTGTGTAAGTACCATGCTGTCCAGAGCTGCTGCTGTGAGACTGAATTCCAGATGTACAGCTGCTTCTCCCCCTGCAGACTGTCCCTGGTGTCCCTGTTCCTTCAATGGAAATAATATGGCAAAAAGGGCAACAGTACAATTCTCCCACGGAACTACCCCCAAAACTAAGTATCAGTGCAGGTCACTTGGGATCACCAATACCTGCACTTATAGCCCCTAAGGGTTACATTAATCACAATGCAATACATAAACTACCCCTAACCCTAAAAGTAACCCCGAAATTTAACCACAGCCAAATCCTGTCCCTAACCCCCAACCTTAATTGACAAAAAAACCTTAAGTGACACTAACCCTAAAGTTAAACCTCTACCTAAGTGCAATACTAAGCCCTAAATCTAACTCCAACCCTAATCCTGAACCATAACCCTAAGCATAAAAATAACCCTGACACCTACTGCCTAACCCTGGTCATAATGACCCTAACTTTAATTTAACACTAATCCCAATCCTAACCTATTCCCCTAAACCTAACCCTAATCCAAACTCTAAGCCCTAACTCTAATTTTCATTTCTGAAATGCTTCGTTTTCGCAGCTAGAAACTGACCTCTTTAGCCACAATATCTGGACAATGGTGCCCCCCTGTGACTGTTATCAGAATATTTCACAATTACAGTTCCCTCTTTTTCTTGGGTTGCAAGCTTTTTGCGAGGAGGGCAGTCTTGGCATCGAAGCATTGTGATTGGTGCATTTGCCCAATGCTTACAGCAGATTTTCCATAGCAGTATTTCAATTAAGAACGAAGGGTAGTGGCATATTGCGTTTGGAAGCAGAGACAGAGAGTCCCCAGTTTCATTTTGGTAGGATGAAATCAGTTGCAAATGCTCAGGACAAGCGCTCAGAGGGGTCTATGGCATCAGTGACTATTCTGCCTGACACCCTTCTTTCCTCCCCACCACTCAAAGTTGGACTGTCATCAACTCTTGATAAAATAATCTGTAACTTTGTCCAGATGACTTTTGAAAATCTTCAAGGACAGCAATGCCACCATCTCCCTAGGTGAGCTTTTCTAAAGTGTTGCGCAACCCTCCTGTTGAATACCTATTTCTGGTGCCCATCCTGAATCGCTCAAGCCTCAATTTGTTGTTGTTGCCTGCTGTCACATCACTTGCTGCTGTGCAGTGGAATTTTGCTCCCTCATCCTTGTAACTGTCCTTCAAGTAACTAAATCCAGTTATAACAATTTAGCATTTGGCTGAAGCCCCTCTCCCCTCCCCTCCTCTTCCCTCCCCTCCCCTCCCCTCCTTTTTGAAAAAGGAACCAAGCGTAGATGACACACACATAATGATAGATGTACAAATGAAGCAATTAAAAAGAGAAGAATGCCAAAAGCTACACATTTTTTAAAACAAGCTTTGCCCTTCAGTTTTTCAGGTATCCAAGGATCCTGAGGATGGAAAGAAGCTGCAGGAAATGAGGGAAGCCCTGTGTTTTGAAGAGAAGGAGGAAAATGGTAAATGTAATTACAGCATAAATAAATACAAATCACCCCCCTTTCAAAGCCCATTGACTGAGAGATTGTAAAATCATACGAAAAATATCTGATCAGCTAGTGCCTGGTTTTAACTCTGGTAGTATTCGAAATGTGAATATGTGTACACTAACATGTGAAAAAAATTGTCTCCCTTCAAGAGCTCAGCTGATTCGTGGCTACCCTTAAACTTCTTTCTTCAGTTAAGCCAGTAGCTAAAGCCCCTCTATTCCTCACAGGTCTGCATAATAATCTCTCTGATTTCTAGAAACAAAATGTGCTCTCTGCCCAGCAAGCTGGCGAAACAGCGGAGCTGACAGCTGCTTCTACGTTTCAAAGCAGAAGAAAACGTGGAAGGAAAGCCAAGAGTTCTGTTTCTCAAGAAACTCCACTCTCCTTGTGCTGAAAGACAAAGCAAAGATGGTAAAGTCTTAACCTTATGCATTTCTTTATGTCATCTGTTTTAACTTCCAGCAATCTTGCAGGCAGAAAATAGTTTGATCATTTACAATGCATGTATTTAATTTTCTCTGGGTCAAGTAACCTTCCTGCAAGTCAGAAAAGTATCAAGATTTGCAACACTTTCTAATTTGCATGCTGTGAAAAATAGTTAAATTATGTGTTATGAGAAACAGACGAAGCCATTGTATAAAGTACCTTAATTAGCTAACACTTAGGTTTTCACAAAATTGCTTATTATCAACACTGAGGAGAGACCCAGCACACAGAATACGATTTTTCATTACCAAGGGATCCAGAATCAAACCTACATGAGATCTAGAGAGCGACTAATTCATCATAGCACTATCATTAGCATGCTGCAGTGCTAAGCAGCTTTAAAAGCTATAGAGAATATTTTAAGTAGTCTTATTTATTAGAATTTTTTTTGCCAGCTAAAGAAAAAAACTGTAATTTCCTGTCAGGACCATATTTTCCCTTTTTGTACACACATATCTAGGAATCTCTTTTCCAATATCTATTAAGCTTACACAAAGCCCAAATATCCTTCTTTTCTTTTTGCTACATAAGACTTCTAAAAGGAAATAAGCTTCCCTGGAAATCTCTCATTTTTCGGGATGTGGTTCTCAACTTTTTTATTTTAAGGCACCCAGGACTTCTGGATTTCTTTTTTAAAGTGCAAATCCGATGGGTAGAGAGAAAATAGAAAGTGGAGAAATGGTTTATTATCAAGTTTAGCAGCATCCTGAGGTCAGAATCATTGTTCACACTACTGGGAGACACCTGAACATCACACCTTCAATGCCAAATTCAAGAGATGATTTTGGTATGCTGTATAAATCCCTGGATAGTTTGATTCCACATGTCTGGGTATTTGCTTTTGCTTCCATATTTGGCATATGCAACTTCTGCCAGGCTGAAACCAGACCAGTCTAAGCCAGCTGTGGATTTTAGATTAACATTCTGCTAAGCAGGAGTAGAGCGTCTGGAGGATCTGAACAGTCTAAGATGCTGAGGAGCCTCTTAGGTAGCACTTAGATACCTAGGGAATGGTTCAGGTGGTGCCTAAGCATAGTATTCTATGGCAGTGTGAGATGCCTGAGGGTATTCTCTTTGACCTACAAATGATGCCTTAGCAAGGCACAGTTCTCCCATAGCTGCCGGGTCTTGTCTGTCAGCCATATGTAAAGACCTCAGACAGGCTGCAGAATTTCAAAAGGTGCTAGAGGCCTGTATTTAGGCAACAGGCTCTGCTCTCTAGGCTGGGATTCATCTCACCTAACTTCAGGTATCTACTGTGCTAGCAGTCTGCAAATTTAGTGCTAAGCTACTTCCTCAGGATCTGTCATAGTCAGTGGAAGATCTGTCCAATACAGACACTATTCAGCAGCGCTCCCGCTGGGTGAGACGAATCACTTCTCAGGCTTTATTGCATTGGTTGGCCAGATCTCTGCTGGCTCTGTCTGGGGTTTACATGGCACTACCATATCTGCATCTAAACTACAGACATCTAAAGGCAGTGTAGATACCTAGAGGCAGATCAGATAAAGCTGCTTTTTGTGTTTGTTGGTTTGTTTCTTAAAAAGCAGTGTTCTTGCAGAGCTAGGGTACATTTGTCTTGTGGCAATTCAGTAAACTATGGTATTTGAATGATTCTGTAATCAGAGCACTCAACAATGCCTCATGGAAAACAAGCATGGACAACAGGTTACTCTGCTATTGAGTAAGAGTTATGTCCTTTTGTTGCAGAACCTTCATGACTGGAATACACAGGTACTTAGGTCTTGTTTTTCAAATATTGTTGTGATGATTTTCTCATACCTCCAGGTTTCCCTGCCACAGGATTCAAAGTTCTACTGGGTTGGATTATCATACATATCTGAAAGGAGCAGCTGGTACTGGGAGGATGGAACAGCTTTTTCAAAAGAGGAGACAAGTTGGTAAGTCTTTGTAACTTAGGACCAGTTTGGTTCTATCTAATGGGCCCCAGTAAATTATGAGACTCTTGTGCTTCTTCTCAGTTTCCCATATATCTGCTATGGAGTTCCAAATCTATGTCCTGTATAACGAACAGTGGGTGGCAAAGTATAGTTTGACCACATGCACTGGACCCAAAAGGACCACTTAGCACAAATAAAACAGCTCCAAGGGGGAAATCACTCTACACTCCAATTGCAAATCCATGTGATTACAAATGGTTCAAATATAGATCACACAATGTCTCCGGGACATCATTAAACTATATGTTTTAATCATCTAGGGTTATGCTACATGACAACATCTTCTGTGCCTCCTTATATGGACGGATTATTTATGCCAGCCCCTTTTGTTCAACAAAGCAATTCTGGATCTGTGAGAAAGTGACTGTTCATTTCACCTGAAGAAGCACTGCAAGGAGGGATGTGGGATCTGCCACTGTGAGACACAAGCTGTAGGAACTGGAAGTTTAAAATATAATTTTATTTGTTTGTTTATCATGCAGTATTCTCAGCATAGTGATTGAAATGAATGGATCATTAGAGATCAAATCTCTTTGTCTGCATTTTCCTTCCCAGGCTCACAAAACAGAGAGAGGAAAAAGAACTGTGAAGCTAAAAACTACAAGCCTATAAAGCAACTTGAAAAAATTGGCTACAGTCAAGCAATGATTCTTGTGTGACACTCTAGGTTGACAACCACACATTCTCGTAGATCTATATTCTTGAGTCAGTCAGCATTTTATGCTAAGACTTGCCAGTCATAATGCAGTTCAAATGCATCCTTGATGATTTTACTCATTGAATTACCTACTCTGCATGCCAACTACTGCCCATCCATAATCATCTTCAAGAGCAGTTTGCCTAGGCATGCCTTCTTTCCTAAATATATTCTCCCAACTGTTCCCCTGCTTGAGGTGCAGGGATATAGAAAGAACACAAGTCTCTATTTATCCATAAAATTCTTTGCATAAGTTCATTAACATTTACAGGGGGGTAAAAGGGTATTTGTGAGAAGACCACAGGAAATCCCTGGAAGCAATCTCCGTGAAAAGCAGAGTCAAGCGTTGTGGTTGGATTAAAACATTACCTGGATAACTTCAGTGCTATCATAACATTAATTGCTATCAAAATAGCAGTAAGGATAATAATTATATGCTCCATTCAGAGCTACACACAATCAGTACTCAGACTGATGTAGAATCCATTGTCACAGATCTCATATTTTATATCCACACTGAGATCTTTGGAGCCCAAGGTGCACACTACGCATCATGTGTTGCTAAAGCATTTGCACTAGCTCATGCATCTCTAATCTTTCAGCTGCACAGTCTCACATGAATCCTACAGATTTGTGTCACTCTAAGTCTGCCTGGTCTTTCCGACAATCTATTCTGTCTATAACAGGATCTTTCAGCTGGTATCATTTCATCTGTAGAGCATGGTCCTTCACTCTGCCCCTGCCTTCACTTAGTCAGGTTTTGTATTTGTTTTGTATTAAATTAAATAAGTGTCTGCTCATATGAAACATCTGAGGCAGCCGATGAATTGCCAAACTTTCAGAACCTTTTTCTCTTGGCATCATGACTTTAATACACCCTGTGTTCTCTTGGTAGAAGAACTTCCAGAGGAAAAAGGTGAGAGTGCACAGCGCTGTCCAGAAGAGCCAGCAAGCTGTGAGCTGAGCTTTACAAAACCAAAAATGTGCTTTTCCTGTAGCTGCATAGTGCAGAGAATTTGAGTTGCTAAAGAAAGTAGTATCCAGTCTGTTTCTCACTTTCTAAATATTTCTGTAAAATCTCAGCAGCTTAGTCTCCTTTACTAACCATGAGGAAAAAAAATGAATTCCCATTCTGTTTTATGTGAAATGATCACTTTAGGCAGTAATATGAGAATTCCTGTTGAGGATCTGGAGAACCTTCTTGGGGTGAAGGTTCTCCAGCAATTCCTTGGAAATGTGTGCTCCTTTTGTCTTGCACACTCTCAAGAAGTCCCACAGCTAGTATACCTTGGGCGCAACAATCTGGGTTCTATTTGGGCAGACCACTGCTTTTCAATTTACAGACCCAAAATACCACTCCACAAAGCAATGGTAGGAGTGGTAACCACTAGAGAGGAACTAATGCTATTTTTTGCTTTAGTGGTGCTCCACATGTTTTTTACATCGTTGAGCTGAAGGGGCAGGTAGGAGAATGATCCTTCAGAATTTAATTATATGACTGCTTATGTTCTTCAATATTTTGTATAAATCTTTATAAAACTCAAAATTTCTAAGCAAATTCTTTAAAGGATTATAACCTCAATTTAGCAAACTGGAAAGTTCCCACATGACTCTAACCAGAGAACTGGAGGATGAGTAATGTTTCCCTTTTTACTTCTTCTTTTAGCATTAAAATTGGTTCTTTTATCCAAGAAGGTTAGGGATGAGAGGGTGGTGGAAAGAGAATCAAAGATTTGAGAGAAAGCAAAAGATTAAACAAGCTTGAATGCATAGGTTTAAATGCAGATTCCCCCAATCCTGACCCCGTCCGCAGAATTCCAAATGCACAGAAAAAAACTCTTGAAAATCTCTCATGGCTTTGGCTTTGATTTTAAGTCTAGGACATGAACACTTATTTTAAACAAAACTGAAAACCTCAGAAAATTTAAATATTTCACTCAAAGCACCCAAAATGCAGCTGTGTTTACTGTGATGCATTCAGGTAATCACTGCTCCTCTCCTTACTTCTTAGTTCTCTCAGCAGTCCTTAGTAGAGGTGATTTAGCAGCATTTTCCCATGTATCATGTGGCTGAGCAACTTGAGAAATGGCAATATATTTTACGAGGTTGTGACTCCACATGAAATCAGAGGTGCATCTATTTTCTCTGCTAATTATGAGTATTGGGATCTTGCTGCAAAACATTTTCCCTACTTTGTTTTGTTTAAGTTTCTATGATGCATGTGGTTCACTGACTGTCTGCGTGACAATGCAGAGAAGAAAACTCATTAAAAAATAAAGCTGTGACATTCCATTCAAGGTTGCGTTTGCTGAGAAATGAGATACTTCTGCAGCTGTATGTCAACATGAAACAGGTGAAATGTAAGATGAAACATAAGAAAACTGAGTGGAACTATTTGTCTTTAAAACACATAGGCAGTATGAAGAAAAATGTTCATGAGTGGTAGGTCTACTGAGATGAACACTCACGTGGGGAAATTATTTGCCAAGAAACACTGAGAGTGGCTTGTGAGCTGAAGGCTTGTTTTGTAACAACATGGTATGCGTACAGTGCTTATACTCTGATTTTAACGGACATTTCATTAAACTGAAAAGGCTAATTATAGACTCAAGATTGTTTTATCACTGTGAACAACATAACATCAAGAATACAGAACTGGCTGTGCTAATAAAACCTTATGGCAACAGACAGAATCTAATTACTAATCTAATTACAGAATCTAATTGTAGTTGTGGCTGTAAAAAACCCAAATTCCCCTTTTTCTTCTTCTGTGTACCAAAACCCTAAACATTTGCCTACAAGAATTCTACGGCCTGAAATGACTCAGTTAATTTGATTAAAGGTATGATACATGCTGCCTTCTGAACTTCATTAGTTTTAAATGCTTTCTGCAGCCAAATGATAGTAGAAGACATCACTGCCAAGGCAAATTAACACTGAAGTTGCAGTAATATTGAAGGACCAGATTTCACAAGTCACTGTGCAAAATGCAATGCTTAACATACTTGTGGAACTCAATGGAAAGACTTTTTCTCTAACTCATTGCTTACTGAGAATATTCCCTTTACACGGCAGCACAGAATAGACTCCTGTGAGCCAACTTTTTTAATCGACCATAGGCAAACTGAGAAAGATTTATGAAGAGGACGTTTTGAAGGGACTTAAGAAGAATTGCATAGGGAATGCATGGAGTGATTTGGAAGATGGTCTGATGTGTGTAGTTGGCTATGGGAAAGGGTAAAGCACTGAAGGTATGTGCATGAAATTGCTTAGTTCTGCATTGCTTTAAAGTTCTGGATGTTTTAACCTTGTATAACAAAAGATATGAAATCTATTAAAATACTTACTGTAGGTAAGTGATCATCTTATGTATAAGGCTAATTTTTCTCTCCTATTTTAAGCCAAAACACAAGAACTAATTTATGCTACATATCAAGGAAATTCAGGGTTAGGTATTACTAACCCTGAATCAGAGTAACAGGTTGTACACTGCACAGATGTACACTGCATCAGAGTAACAGGTTGTACACTGCACGTGTCTGGGCAATTACTGGATGCCGTGTGCTCTTCTGTTCTATGCAGCTTGGCTCATCGTGTAGTGGTTGTAATTACAAGTCATTGAGGCATGAAGATGTGTTATAAAGTGAAAAAAAAAATCCCAGTAGTAATGAGGACCAGGAACTTGCCACTTGTTTTATAAGTTCCTGAGCTTGTGAACATTCAGCAGCCATGCACAGGGACCCGTGCTTCATGCCCTGACAGCAGGAAACGACAATCTAAAGGATTTTCCTCTCAAACACAGTACAAAGCAACAGACTTTCATTCAACATCTCCTTCCTTCATTTTTCTGCAGCATTTTGCTCCCAGCAACAGTCTGTAATACCAATGCTTCTCACATGCAACACTTTTCCCTCAACCAGACTGCTACAATCAATAATTGCTCCCCTCACTGGTCCACTGACTCTATGCCAATCACACCATTCCCTCATATCAGTTTTGCTCACTGCTTCAGCTTTTCACTGGCTCCTCATACCAGGCCCCTCAGTGAGAGGTCTCCTGCTTCCTCATGGTGTGATCTTTAAGACTCTTGTATTATCAAGGGTTACAAGATGGATCCTCCCATGCCCTGCCTGTGTTAGAACAACAGCTTCCCCCCTCCTAATATTCACATTGTGCCTGCACCTCCTGTAGATCAGCCAGTGCTGGAATCCCAGGTGGTATCTCCAAAGCTGCTGAGGCACCATGCTTAGACTTAGAAGATGCAGCTTAGACTTAGAAGATGCAGACTGAAATATCTGCCTGTCAAGACATTCTGTTGTTCCCACTCCTCTATTTTACTTCTCAATATCCATCATCAAGATAATTGCCATATTGCTAAACACTCATTTAGTGAGAGCTAGAGCACACTTGTTGGCTTTTGCTACCGCATACCTCTGATGCACAGCTTTGTGTCAGAAATAAACATAATTAGAGGCTTGCCTAAATACGTCTCTCTTCCCCAACTTACATTTACGTTTTCCTTGAATGGCTCAAATTAGTACAAAATACACACTGGAACTAAAGTCCTAAAGATAAACTTGACTGTTCCTGAGACATTTCAAAGATCTCTATCTCTCTTTGAAGCAGGCTTCATTTTGAACAGCCTCCTAAACAGCAGTGAAGCAGCAGTAGGCTTTGCATTATTAAAGGCTCCGTATTTGGTGGTTGTGAAGCCTACAGTGCATAGTGACTTACTAAAAAGACACACGACAGAAAAGGTCAGTAGCAGTAATATTTATTCCAGTTATGAAATTCTGCAACAGAATGGAATATGGATTTGAGAAATCAAAGAACTGGATCACATGGGACATCGATGGTCATCAAGACAGATATCTTACAGGGATGCATATTTCCCCCCGAACGCCTGATGTAGCAGAAAAATCCACTAGCAGCTAGACTGGCACTTCAGCGGTCCTGTCTGACTGGGGAAGTTCCACTTGACTGGAGGCTGGCTGATGTTGTGCCCATCTACAAGAAGGGTCAGAGGGAGGATCCAGAGAACTACAGGCCTGTCAGTCTGACCTCAGTGCCAGGGAAAGTCATGGAACAGGTGATCTTGAGTGCCATCATGAAGCACATGCAAGAGAACTGGGTGATCAGGCCCAGTCAACATGGGTTCAAAAAAGGCAGGTCTGGCCAAACTAACCTGATTGCCTTCTATGAAAAAGTGACCCGCCTACTGGACAAGGGAAAGGCTGTGGATGTAGTCTCCTTGGACTTCAGTAAAGCCTTTGACACAGTTTCTCACAGCATTCTGCTTGAGAAACTGTCAGCCTCTGGCCTGGACAGGCGCACACTCTCCTGGACGGAAAATTGGTTGGATGGCTGGGCCCAGAGGGTGGTGGTAAATGGAATTAACTCCAGCTGGAGCAGTGTCCCCATGGCTCAGTGCTGGGTCCAGCCCTGTTCAATGTCTTTATCAATGACCTGGATGAAGGCACTGAGTGCACCCTTAGCAAGTTTGCAGATGACACTAAGCTGGGTGGAAGTGTTGATCTGCTGGAGGGTAGGGAGGCTCTTCACAGGCATCTGAACAGGCTGGACCACTGGGCTGAGACCAATGGCATGAGGTTTAACAAGGCCAAATGCAGGGTCCTGCACTTGGGGCACAACAACCCTATGCAGTGCTACAAACTAAGGGAAGACTGTCTAGAAAGCTGCCTGGAGGAGAAAGACTTGGGGGTGTTGGTTGACAGACGACTGAACATGAGCCAGCAGTGTGTCCAGGTGGCCAAGAAGGCCAATGGCATCTTGGCTTGTATCAGAAATGGTGTGACCAGCAGGTCCAGAGAGGTTATTCTCCCTCTGTACTCAGCACTGGTGAGACCGCTCCTCGAATACTGTGTTCAGTTCTGGGCCCCTCACCACAAGAAGGATGTTGAGGCTCTGGAGCGAGTCCAGAGAAGAGCAACAAAGCTGGTGAAGGGGCTGGAGAACAGGCCTTATGAGGAACGACTGAGAGAGCTGGGGTTGTTTAGCCTGGAGAAGAGGAGGCTGAGGGGACAGTTCATTGCTCTCTACAACTACCTGAAAGGAGGTAGCTGGCCTCTTCTCCCAAGTGACAGGGGACAGGACAAGAGGGAATGGCCTCAAGCTCCGCCAGGGGAGGTTTAGGCTTGACATCAAAAAAAAATTTTTCACAGAAAGGGTCATTGGGCACTGGAACAGGCTACCCAGGGAGGTAGTTGATTCACCTTCCCTGGAGGTGTTTGAAAGAGGGGTGGATGGGGTGCTGAGGGGCATGGTTTAGTGATTAATAGGAATGGTTGGACTTGATGATCCGGTGGGTCTTTTCCAACCTAGTGCCTCTGTGATTCTGTGATCCTGTGTATTTGTGTATTAAATATTGCTGATTCTTCTCACTATGTGTTCTGAATTTGCCTTCTGTTTTTTGAGCCCATAGGGCATAAAATCCCATTTGAAAGCTTTTCACTCTAACAAGGAGAACTATAAATATTTTTATTTGTCTTTTAATACAGGCTCTGATTGTGTTGCACTTTCTAGTTATCAGGAGGCTAGGAGTGAAATTAAATCAAATATTTGGAAATTTAGTGTAAACTGTGAGCTTAAATCTGAAAATGACCAGTGGACAGATTTTGAAAACATGATGTGTTGCTCTTATAAACAGTTGTTGATTCCTGTTTCTGGGAGATAGGTATGATTTTTTGCAATAGAGTTCTGGAATCATATACTTAATTTTGTTTCACTTAGGAATTTATGATAAGTGGATAGAAGTGGTTATGTGAGAATGCAAGGGCTGAAAGAAGAAAGAGGGAACAAATTTGCTGAAGAAAAGCCCAAGAGGAGTCTGACTGATGGGCATCACCAGAGGCCAAGTTAAGCTTAGATTATCCCTGACGTTGCATTAACCTGACCTCAGACTCCCACAAAGTAAAGTTACCCCCACAATATCATATCCCAGGACAGGGCTTTCTGCAGAGCTCTGCACACTAGTGACTGTCTGAGTAGCTCACTTGCTCGACCGCTGCAGGGTCCACCACTTTCTCACAAATGTAGTATTTGTACCCGCCACACTGTGCAGTGTCTATGTTCACACCTTGAAGGCGAACACAGTCTTGGAAAGAACCTGAACTGGCTTGTTGGATCTGAAACCTGGGAAAAAAAGTAGCATAGATATACATCATTCTGTGGAAAAACATCACAGGCTGGTACAATAATTCCCATCTGCTGGTACTCATTTGACCCACAATAGCATACAAGGTCTCTGAAGGGGTGAGTGATGGATCATCTGTCTGTTGGCAAGCAGGCAAGGGGATAGCCCATAGTGGTGGTTAAAGGTTGCTGCTTCTGGCTTATAACAAATAGACCTTGATGTGCTCTGCTCCAATCTGTGCAGTGACTTACAGGTCAGAGGAGAAAGGTGATCTATCCTCCCACAGCCAGGGTCCCTCTGTTCCATTGCGAGACAGCCCAATCCAGAAAGAGTAAGAACTGTAAGATTGTGCTGATTGCATTGTGAAGTCCTGTACAGAAATAAATGCAAGATCTGTGAAGCACATCCCTGCTTCGGTCATAATGGCCTATGATTTGGAAAAGGAGAGAGGCAAATAGAAGTGAGCTGCTCATACCTGTGTGTTACTGACTTTGTTCTGCAAGTGAATTTGGGCAGCGCCTCCTACTCCTGACACTCAGTGCTATTTTGGAGATAATGAAAATGAACCTGCTGAGAGCTTTCAGTATCTAAAATGGCAACCAAAGCCTGCACATTAGCTGGGTTATGAGTATCATATAATGACTTTCCTTCCAACACCCTGGTTGCAGAGGTCAGGTGTTATTTGCTATCCTTGTGCACAGGAAATTCAAACTACAGTCTATGAAAACATAGAGTTCAAGACATGATCCCATTGCCATTAAGGGTCTGGGTAGAAACTCCTTCACACTGAAGAACTCTTCTAGGTCTGCTTTCTGTGCTGCTTCATCTACAACTTAGGAGTCAGAAAAATATGTGGATTCTCTTCTACTCATGTGGGAGAAGATGTTACAGAGCAGGCCAGGCTGGTGAGCTTTCTAGTTGTGGACAGCGAGAAGCTGAAGGCCAGGCTTCTGATGTTTCCTAAATAGTTTGCTCCAGCAAGATAAAGAAAGAGTTGCCAACCAGTACTAGTTCAATTATCTTTGACCTGAGGTGGGATGAGGATCTAAATGTAGACCCAAACTGATGTGTTTCAGTCAACTCTGAAGTCAGCAGAGATACAAGAGGGAGAGTACAGCCACAGTACAGGTAAAGAGGCTCCGAAGAGGCATGGATAGTTTTTGCCATTTGGCCAGCACATGCATACTGCACTGGTGGAAACATGGAGTGGCCGCTCAGGGCACAGTAAAATGCAGAGTGTATAATTAGACAGAGAAAAAAAATAATCTTTACCAGCTCTTCCTTACTCTCTATCTCAAGAAGTCTGGACCCAAAGCAGAGCACTGAGCCTTGCTTTCTTGCCAAGTTTTCCATTCCTTTGAAAAGTGATAGCAGTTCTCCCCATACTGCAGCCAATTGTCAGGACAAGGAATACACTTATGTCCTTGAAAACAAAAGAGCACCTAATCAGGTTTGTTAGTGATGGCTAGCAGCCTCTAGTGGTCTGTTGGACCTCTGTAGGATCACTAGAGTCGCGCACATCCTCCTTATGAGGAAGGAGCAACAATTCCTCTTTTGTTCTTCAGCTAAATTCATGTCTTCGTTGGAGACTTAAACCCAGTTGCCAGAAGCCCAGAAAAATAAACTTTCTGAAATAATGATAATCAGAAAAATAAATCATAAAGATTTTTTTTAATCTGACCAGCAGATCTGTAGGGTGTCAGTAAAATACAAATAGGGGAAATTTTGGATGCTTGAACCACATTCACAGAGGCATAGATCTATGTGGATGCAAAAGTAAACCTAGACTTTCAGTCATATCGGTACACATGAACTTACTTTTATCCTCTTGTGAACGTCAAGGTCAGCTCTTCCCTACTATATGCTTCACAACACAATTTATACTTTAACTTTTCTTGTAACATTTCGCACTTGCTGTGGATTCAGGGTGCAGACACCAGATACAGATGGCTAGTAAAAGATAATGAGTTTGTTTCTGCTAAAGAAAATACCTTTCTGAGAGCTACACTTTGACACTTTCCTGCCAATTATTGTTTGCTGCCTGTTGGGGCCCTGAGGAATACTGAAGCCAGAAAGAATTCAAAATGTTGGATTTTTCTTTCGCTCTTGCATAATTTGGGGAACTCCATTTCTATCTGGAAACTGAAATAAACACAAGCAGCAAAAAGACCTGTCAGGAAGAATATTTTTGAGATTTCTGGGAACTGTGTCCCAACTAATGAGTGGATCATATTCATTGCTGTATAGTTCGCATGACTATTTTATATTGTAACAAACCAGTTCCAGCTAGGAATGCCAGGACTTGATGCTGGATTGCAATAGATAATACAGCACAGTACACTTGATTCTTACAGGTAGCTTCTGGTTTAGGCTAAATTCAGCTGTAGACATTTACAAAGATAATAATCTTGCCACTATCTCACATTACATTAATATAGTATGATCCTCTTCACTCTAGCATATTCATCTCACCTCTCACTCACCTCTCACTACTGTTTTGCACAAAAAAACCCCAAACCCTGGCATATAGTCTGTAAATTGTTAGAGCCAGTGATTGCAATCCTATTTGGTGGAGAGCAGCAGTTTTTCCATTGCTGCATCCACCATCATAACAGCAGGAAATCGTCTTGAAGAGTCAAGGCATACCAGACAATTAAAGGAAGTAGTAATTCTCCAACCATTTTTTTCACTATAATTCATTGAAACTGACTGTGAAAGAGGGAATGGTAGCATCAATAAATTCACATATTAGAAACACATTTAAAAAAAAAAGATGTCATCATAAAGGTATTTTCTGAATTAAAGTGTTTGGTTTAGGTTAAAAAAACTCCACTACAGAAACGCAGTAAGCATATTTCAGAAAGACTGATACTTAAAACATTATCAAAATGGAAATGCAGCCTTCTCAATTACTTGGTTGAACTTCATTTTTAAATGAAATAAGTCAGGGCAATTTTAGGGATTCTGATTTTTCCTCCCAGTATTGCTGACAGAAAAAAACCCCAATCTGTAACTACCATATTGTGATAGAACCACTATGTACCTTTGGAGGTGGCCAGTTGCTTTATAGTCTCTGTGAAGTTCAAGTTCTGAGCCTGGAGGAGGTCCAGCTGCTGGTTGAGGTTTTTCATAACTGCCTTTCGCAGGGTGAAATTTTCATCCCTTTCATGCACAAGGTGACAGACCAGGATGACTTTAATCATAGGGAAACAAGAAAGAAATTGTGCCATTAATATTAACACTAAACTGCTCAATGCAACCTGAATAAACTTACCAAAACCACATGTTCCTCCCCATGACTGAATACACTTGACCCACACACGGTTTGTGCATGTCTATGAGTAAGCCATACTATATCCTGACTTCAAAATCTGGGGGATATTTCCAGTGGGGAAACTTTGAGCAAAGGACATATTTTTTTGCATCGTTAATCCCCTAGGCCAATCCTTTTCCTTAACTAATTTCCTAGACTTTTGGTAGTTCATACTGAACTCTGAGCACCCCTTCTGCAACCATACTTACACCTGGCAGCCAAGATTCCTGCAGCTATCATTGAACTTAGGCAGAAGACCCCAAGAGCCACCGTAGCCAGTCGCCAACAGAAAGAGGGACTGGAGGAATCTGGGACAGACAAAAAGAAAGAAAGCAGAAACCTCTAATTGTTGCATTTGCAGCTCCTACACTGCACAAGACAACATGACCAGCAGTCTGCCACTGAACTGCTGAGTTTCAGACCAGTATGTGGCACTACATTATGAAAACTGTCCTGTCGATTGGCTGTGGCCACTCCTCCTCAGGAGCTGGGGGTTGGCAAGTGAGCAAGCCAAGGAGACTAACTCAGCTAGGAGATTTTAAGAGAAAATGTTTTGGATGAATAAAGCTGTATAGCACAAAATTTCATGTCGGGAAAGAACATCAAGGAAGTATTTGTGCTTACAACATGGATGAAATTTTCAAATGCAGTGAAGTATTGAGGTATTTTTTTTTGAGTGTCTAATCTGCCAAATCAGGAGTGAATTCACCTTTTCATAAAATAACCTCAGAAACAGTCACCAGGTCCCTGTTAGTTAGGGTATACAGATCTGAGCAAGACTTCATATCTGCAGCTGAAGAGAAGTACAGTCTCACACTTGGAAATGCACACATCCATTCTTGCAGTATGGCCAGGTGCAAACACTGGCATAAATTCACACAGAGCCCCAATACACAGAGGAAAGGATTGCTTCCAGTTTAAGACTTTTACTGACTACAGAATAAAATTTCCATGGAAATACTTCTGTTGAAGTCACCATCAGAAATAACTGGCACGTCCACCTATGTTATTTCTGCCTTTTATCCCCTGTGATCCCTAACTCTTTAACCAAAGAGTTCAGAAGAACTCTACTCATTACTGGGAATTCAGCTTCAGGCTCCAAGTATAAAACTCAAGGACCCCTCAAAAAGCGAGAACAATAATCACTGGCCAACCAGTAAGGGGAAATTTCCTTCAGGAAGAGTTCCTTAATCTATTATATTATTATCAAATCTATTAAATCCATCTCCAGACATTTAGTCAGGCTAGAACATAACACCTCCTTGCTTTGCTACTACCTTTCACATGGAGTGATTCTACAGCATGAATTCATTCTTCTGTGAACCTGGGTAGCATAATTCTTATGATTTTTAAGTACAAGAAGATATTTGTCTATCTATTCCTTCTCTTGAGAGAAGATGTTTTCTTTTCCTTAGCATTTACTTAATTCAGTTAGTCAGATTTAAATGAGTAAATTTTTAAAGATCCCTTAGGCAAATTGCTTCACTAACTTTCAGGAGCTGACACTTAATATTGAACTGGAACATGTTTATTTTTACTTAAATTCATCCCACAATTTTAATTATATCTCTCCTCTCAAATCTAAACAATTTTTCCACATTCTCCACCCTTCCATTCTTTTCAATTTCCTGCCTTTTTTTTTTTCCCTCTCTCACCAATTTCTTAGAAGATTTGAGTCCAAAGGACTCCTAGATGCTTCTTGGTAGCTGACGTCCTCCTCTGAACGTCATGTAAAAAAGTGTTCTCCAAGACAAGAGTTTGCCTTGGAGAGAACTGCCCCCCAGCACTGCCAGTACCTTTCACTCTGTCACTCTGGAGCTCCTGGTCCTGGGATTTTTCCAGTATCATGAACCTCAGGTCTGCGTATGTTACTTCTTCAGTATTTCTGACAAGGTTACAGGAGAATTCAAAGTTTGGTTGATCTCACAGGAGAAAGAGGGATAAGATTCTGGCTGGGATCAAAGGAATGGGCAGAGTCATTAGGAGTTAACAGAGTGATTCATGTAAAAGTGAGAAGGGGTTTTTGGCTCATACGAAAGGATTTCATGACACAGTGGTACTGGGGGTTGTTTACATGCAGCAGGGGCCCAGAACAGTATTTAAATGTCCTGTGTGTCCAAAAATACAATGGGGCACAAACACCTCACAGTCCTTGGTTCATGGAGCGGATGCATGGAGTTACCCATTTTGGCAGTACATTCTCTCTGCAGAAAGAAAAAGAAGGAAGGGGAGAGGTGAAGAGGAAATGACATTAATTTTGTATTCAGTCCAAACAATTCCTTGAAGCTTTTCAGCACCAGGCGGCTAGTTTCCTGGTTTTATTATACAGCGATTAACAGTCAGTAAATTCAGGCAGAAGGGCTCCTCAGTTTCTCAAATGGCACAGGAGGACTGAGGGTAAAATGAAGTGATAAACATACTGAGCCACTTTGTTTATTGCTTGTAAGCACATCACACTTATCCTAATGGAGTAGCACAGAGACTTGTCACAGCCTTTCCCTATTCCTAAGACACAAAGAAATGAATCCAGGTTTCCCATCTGCACTGTAAAAGGGAATGAGCTGAGGAAATCTGCTGAACTAATAGGGAATTTGTGTAGAAAATTCATATACCAGAGTATGACGCTATGCTCTTCAGCTAGCTCTCACCCGAAACCAGTCCAGGCAAAGGCACACATGATAATCTCTGCCTTTTAGCAAGAGTCATTAACAGATCACAGCAGTGTGCCACAGCACTAGGGCAGTCACTGCATCCAAGAAGGCATCATCTGTCAGCTTGTGTGTGTGCACCATGCTCTCTTAAACTTTGAGTGATAGGAATAACGGATAAACTTAACTGGTGCTGTTTCCTGATATCTCTAGGTCTGCTGGCAAAATGACAAGAATGAGACCTGAACTTTCAGTTTTATTTTTTACGGTTTGCAACACCAAGCACTGCTGGTCTCACCAAATGTTAACTCAGGAACATGGATGAAGTACCAGATAGCACTGTACCTCACCAGGGACTCTGTCAGCCTCTGCTAAAGCCAGGCTGCTGGAAACTAAAGCTCCCTGCATACAGGGCAGGAAGCATTCCCAGACTTTTATCTTACAGCGGAAAATTTGAGTGCAGTGACTTCGACTCCAGCATCTGTGCTGACACATACAGACCACTAAATGTTAATTTTGAGGAGGGTCTTATCCTGTCTCCAATCAGCTGCTGTTTTTCAATCCTTTGTCAAATTTTCCGTCAAGGGCAGGTAACAACCCTTCTGTCCTCAGTGGAAAGAGACAGAACTTGAAAGGGAAATTTTCTACTGCTCTATGTGCAGTTTATACAACAATTGTCTGGTCTTATTTTACAAGCAATAAAATACATGAAAACTTTGAGAAGGTCTGGCTACATCCACAAAAGTATCCAGGGTCCTTGTGAGCCCCAAATATTTTCCCATATTTTACATTCCAAAATGGCCATGGGGAAGTGTTGGTTGTGAGTAGTGGAATGCTCCTTCTCAAGGACTTAACAATTTCTCAAGGACTTAACAATTTCTCAACGACTTCTAAGAGCAGTACAGCAGCATTTTTCAGCTCATTAAGAAGCTTTACTCCCAATTAGGATGATACCAACTAGGAAATTAAAGTTAGAACACTCTTGATGCATACCCCTTGATACAACCAGAACAAGGAACCAGAGAGGACAGAAGTATTTTCTGTCCACATCACAATCTGCTGAGTATGGAATGGACCCTTAGATTTTAAACAATTTCAAAGAACAGAGAACAAACCATATCCTAGGCTGCATCAAAAGAAGTGTAACAACCAAAGCGACGGAGGGGATTCTCCCCCTTCTACTCTGCTCTTGTGACACCTCACCTGGAATCCTGCGTTCACTTCTGGAGTCCTCAGCACAGAAAGGACATGGATCGGTTGGAGTGAGTCCAGAGAAGGCTACAAAGCTGATCAGAGGGTTGGAGCACCTCCCCTGAGAGGACAGGCTGAGAGAGTTAAGCTTGTTCAGCCTACAGAAGAGAAGGCTCCAGGGAGACCTTAGAGCAGCCTTCCAGTAATGAAAGGGACTACAGGTAAGCTGGGGAGGGGCTTTTCACCAGGAATTGCAGGGATAGAACAAGAGTAATGGTTTTAAGCTTAAAGAGGAGAGATTCAGATGAACTATTAGGGAGAAAGTTTTTACTGTGAGGCTAGTAAGGCACTGGAACAGGTTGACCAGAGAAGTTATGGAAGCCCCATCCCTGGAAGCGTTCAAGACCAGGTTGGATGAGGCTTCAAGGATTCTGATCAAGTTGCAGTTGTCCCTGCCCATGACAGGGTGGTTGGAACTGCATGATCTTTAAGGTCTCTTTCAACCCAAACCATTCTATAATTCCAAGAGAAAAATCAGTTATAGTGTATTTTTATTTGTTTTAGCAGTTCTGTAAGAGTCTGACAACATTTTTTAAACTTTTCGAAAGGAGGCGAGGGGGAAATATGAAAGACAGTCACCTCAATATGACAAAGAAAAAAAAAAACAAAAAAAACAAAGAAAAATAAAATATTGAGATAATTGAGGGAAAATGCCAGGGGAACATATTCAAACCATTGTTGGATGATGGGCTAGCAGGGCCATAGGTGGATTACTGTAAGTGCAGTATTAATGGCAATGCCATAGAAACAGCAAAAGAACGATCAAGAAGTTTCAGCAAGACAGAATTATTATATGCTTTTGGAGGGGTCACTGTTTCATGTCACACTGCTGCTTTTTCTTTAGAGAATTTTTTAATCATTTTTTTCTGATATTTCTCCAGCTTGATCCAGTTGATGAAATGCTCATGAGATTGAATTTCAGTCAAAAAATCAAGTGATAATCTATTAAATTATCACACTGGTAATAAAAATCCCCTGAAAAACACTGGTTATTTACACTTCTTTTCCACATTGAATCACACCAGTTTTAAAAGCATATACTTCTGCTTGAACTTTTCTCCTAAAACCCCTATAACACACAAACGGATTTAAGAAGAAAGAGATAAAAAGAATATTGGTCAACTCTCTTGTCAATACAAAGCAAATAGCACATGTTTTAGTGGTTCTTATTGGTCCACCAAAACTCAGAAAACTTATTCCAGTAGTAGACTAGGATGGATGGATAAATGGAGAGATGGAAAGATGGTTAGGTAGACAGATAGATGTCTAAAGACAGGAAGATATATAAAGAAACTCATGCTAAGGCACATTTATACTGTACCACTACTTTTGTAACTAGAGGATGGTAAATGGTTTTTAGCCTGCTTTGGGAGAATACATTATATGCATGAATCCATTGGTTCTGCTCTGCAATTCTAATTTGCATCACCAAGGCTAATGATTCACCAGTTTAATGTGAATGCATTGTGATTGCAACGTGGAACAACAAGTCTCTCTGGTTGCTATCCTGCCCTTAACATATATTTATGCACCACTCGCAGGTGGTTCCCAAACACAAATAGTAACACATTACTGCCAAGCATTTTTTCTGTCACAGCGATTCAAAAGAGAAAGAGAAGGTGAACACAATTATATGCATGTAATAACATTCTGAATAGCCACAAGCAGTAACAGAAATCTAAAGCAGTTCTACAAGACAGAGAAAGTGAATGGGTCGTTGAATTGAGCCTACTACTTTAGCTGCAGGACAAATAGTATCAAGGATAGGAGAATCAACATTTATGCCCTGTGATGCAAAGTATTTGGGGTGGACATTCTTGGCCATACAAGAAGTTAAGGAGTGGGACCTATGAGTGAGCAGACTATCAGCTGCTGGACTAACACAGTATGAGACTACCAATAAGAGGGATGGTGGTAGAGCCTTAAAATGGGAGATAAGAGAGGTGTTGCATATGCATATATATGCATATGTATGTATCCATATGTTGCATTCATATACATACACATATATATATAGGTACACATAAAATGGTATATATAATTATTATATTGAAAACTCACTTCAACATAAATGTTTCATTTGTAAGATGTACTGTACATGCTGGTCATATGGCTAAAGTCTACAGGCAGTGTGACTGCAGGAGCATAGAAGGTGCTGGAGGAGGGAGAGAAATCTGAACTCCATTTAAACAGGTCAATAACACGACCTTCAACCCACTCCCCTCCGGGTAGGGGCGGGGAGAGGAGTAATTGGGAATGAACAAACTCAGAGACCCTTTCTTCTCACAGAAGGGAAGGGTCAGGTCTGCAGAGATCTCATGATGCCCTTCACCGAACTAATTCAACATCTAAAGCAGGAACTTGTAGCCACCGCTCTTCTCCTGATCTGACTGGAAGACTTCAGAGATCCTTTCAAAAGAGGGAGAGAAGTAGACCAAGAGAAAAACAGAAGGAGATAGACAAACAGGAATTGCCAGTAACAAAGAGGGAAAGAGAGAAAGCAAACACATGAAGGGCAGAGAAGGATAGATCCAGAGGAGGACAGCAAGAGGCAGAGTAGGAAGAAGAGATTGGATTCAATGCACAACAAGGCATCTGCTCCTTCTCCTGGTCGGTGGACTGGTGAGGATGAATTGAATCTAAAACAGACAAAAAGACATCGAGCAGCTTGAGACACCAAGGAGGCCACAGAACTACTCTATGGAGATGCAAAGACCAGTCACGATCTGCTGCGTTTTAGCATGTTTCTTATGGGTAAGTCACATCTCAGGTTCGTTTTTATGGAGTCTCTACTCAATTATGGAGTTACCTTGGAAAGATGGAGGGGCATTAGCAATTGACAGTCACAAAAAAACTCCTGATATTATGAAGAACTGGACATATAAAAGGTAGACATGCAGAACAGAAAGAAGAATAATTGGTGCTGTTCTGGGGGTGGTAACACAGATGTCAAGGTACCCAAGGAAAAGGAATGAGAAGGGTAGGACTGCTGGAGGGACAGAGCAGAGTTCAAATCAGTGTGGGTACAACATGAAGTAGGACATTTAAAGGTTCTTAACATCTGAGCGTGGGGAAGGATCTACATCTGTAGCATGACACGCTTGTTAGGAGAGGGGGAGAAACCTGTGGTAAGGATGAAGGTACATCAGGGTCTGTGCTGGAAACACAGCTGGAAACACAGTTAAGATATGAAACAATGCAGCTGATACCATAGTAACTTTAAATCTACAGCAGAATATATGATGGAAACAACAGAAGACAGGTAACAGTAAGTCAGTAAGTCCTTACCATAGTAGAATCAGACTGGTAATAGTCTAGGTGACAGAGATAAAAGTTGCATATGACAAAGACTTAATTCACTCTAGCTGTGTCTAATCTGCTTTTTTCCTTCTAGTTCCCCCAAGTGAAAGGTGAGGAAGGCTGCCTCAACAGTGAACTGTGAGTATTTTTTAATCTTGCACTGTTTTAAGACAATGAAGGGCAATAGTAGACACAGATGTAGTGGTATGGTGGCTGACATTTTCCAGAAAAGCTTACTTTATTATGACTTTTGAAAACTTATATAAAAATTCCATTTATTTGAATATGAAGGGTATTATTTACAATCTATTCAACATAATGATCATGTGGTACTGTTCCTATCACCTATTTGGGTAACAGTAATGGTTAAGAGCTTTATGGTGTAATTTCGATTGACTGGGATTATAAATCTAGAACTGACCTTTCCTTGAAAAATTATTTGAAATACAGTGCTTTGGTGAATGTCATTGGTCATGTCATTTGCAAGAGTCACAGAAATCGAGATGAGACAAAACAAATGTGAAAAATTGCTTAATGAGTATTCTTTTTTGATTAAAAACGTGTCTTATTAAAATGCACAGGCAGGTCTTCTAACTAAAACTAAAGGAACACAAAACACAGCATCCAAGATTTACCCACTGGCCCAGAAAGAAATCATTGAGAATGTCAGAAAAAAGAGAGAAAAAGATAACAGGGTTGGGCAGACCCAATTGTGAAAAAAAATATATAAAGAGGGGAAGTTCATCAATTATAATGTGATGGAAATCCCTAAGGTTTACAGACAGAATTAGGCAGGCACAAGTATCAGAGGAATAATAAAGTAATAATGACAAAGAGGAGAAAAACTCACCTAACATGGAGATTGATGAGGCTGGACAAATGTCCCCTCCGTGAAGCACAGTGAGTTCCTAATCTTTGTGCTATTTAGAAGCTGGAGTGTAATTGAGGAGCATGAGGGGAGCTGGAAGAAGATACAGTAAGAAACTTCCCATTATTCTTATCTTCCCCCTATTCTGTGGCCAACTAAATGTTGTATCATCCTCTTTTCAGCTGTTCAGGTACACCGTGGGACCGTTTGTGGTATATCTGGTAAGACAGCATATGTTTACTTAAATATCTACATCATTGTACAATTCCAGTAGCAGAGAGTGGGATTAAATGTGGCCCACTCAAATGCCATGCCACCTCTACTTTCCCTTGGGACACTCAAATGCTCTGCAGTAGCAAGGCAACCCCTAACTATTGCATTGTCTTTAACAAATGTTGACTTGCCAGTGTCCTTTTTTACTACGTATATTAATTTAGTCAGATGAACAGTATTAACAAAACATTCATGACACAATATGACTTTCTAAAGGCCCATTTTTAAAGTAATTTCAGTCTGATTCCTTAGTAATTCTCAACAGGATGAGAATAAAAAGGATGGTAGTTGTTGGACATCTACAAGGCTGTATTAATAAGCATATAGCCAGTAGATTGAGAGATAAGATTTTTCCTCTCTACTTGTCACTCATGAGGACATGTCTGGATTATCTAGTCCAGTTTTAGTGCAGTCTTGGTCCCCTCAGTACAAGAGAGATGTTGACAAACTGGAGCAGGTCCACTGGTGAGACAATAAAATAGTCAGGGATCCAGAGGAAATGATGTATGAAGAGGGGACAAAAGGACCAGGTTTGTTTAGCCTGGAGGAGGCCAAGGGGGCAACTTAAGTGCAACTTCCCACTACCTGAAGTGGAACTAGAGAGAAGATGGAGCCAGAGCCTTCTCAGAGGTGCCCCGCAGAAGGACCTGAGGCAGCTGGCTAAGCTTCATCCATGGAAATTCTGATTAGACAGAAGGAAAAGATCCTTCCCACAAGGGTGGTGCAGCCATGGATCAGATGCCTGGAAGGGACACAGATCTCCATCCCTGGGTAATGTCCAGTCTCTGCTGGATGAGGCTCTGAAAGACCATGTCTCACTTTGAGATTAACCCTACTTGAAGCAGGGAGAGACTTTAAAAGGTACTCTGCAAATAAAGTCCTTCTGTCCTAATTCTGCGTCCTCTCCTGTTCCAGGCTGGTGGTGGTGATTGGTGGGCTGCTGCTCCTGTGTGGCCTGCTTTCCATCTGCATGAGGTGTTGTTCTCATTGCCGACAGACAGGCGAGGAATCGGGCCCTCGGCCCTACGAGGTCACCGTCATTGCTTTTGATCATGACAGCACCCTCCAGAGCACTATTACCTGTGAGTTGGCTTTGACAGAGTCTGGGGACCTCAGCACAGATCAGTGTGAGGGGCTGCACTGTAAAAAGCCCAGATTGTGGCACCCCAAGGCTGGCAGAGGGAAGGTTATGGCAAGGTTTATGGGGAAAGTGGCATCTATACATGGTAGAAATTAAAGTGCTCCCCAAGCTTCATGTAGCACATGCAGCCAGATAACAAATCAGCTGTGAGATACATTTGGCTGCAATTAGGGTGGCTATGGGACTCAGTGGCATTTGAGGAAGGAGTAATAGTGGGATGTTGCTGGTGGGGTTTCATCCCCCTCTCCTTTTAGGGAAGATGAAAGGGCAGGAAATGGAAAACATTCAGGCTGTGGGGAGAGAAAAGCCTGTGTGCTGCAGATATACTTGTCCTCTAATCGCAGGCTGCTTTCCGGATGAAGCAAAAGTCTTTTGTCTCCTTCCTTTCAGCTCTCCATTCTGTGTTTGGGCCTGCTGCCAGGAGGATACTAGCGGTGGCACACTCCCATAATGCTGGACAGGGTACACCACCCCTCTCGGTACCAGACACTCCACCAGTCTACGAGGAAGCTCTGCATATGAGCAGGTTCACAGTTGCCAAGGTGGGACAGAAAGTGCCAGACCTGGATCCAGTGCCAGAGGAAAAGCTGCAGGCATCTGCTGAGGGCAGAGATGCCCAGGCATCCCTCCCAGGGCACTAGTGTCTGTTTTTATGGAATGGCAAATAATACAGAATAGTTACACAAAGAGACTAATTCTTCTGAGAAGGATTAGGAATATCAGATTAACCTCCTTAGTCTAATGAAAAGGGAGAATAAAGAGACCAAAATAGTTTCAGATACAGCAGATCTCCTTGAGATAATTGACAACTGGCCTTCCCTATGTCTATTTATTACACACACACATCACTAGTATCACTTCTTGCACAAAAAAGAAGGCAGCAGGATCAAGGTGCTGAACCACTTTGCAGGCTAGTGACCTGCAGAGAGCTTGCAGATGCTGTCTCACTCTTCTTGCCTCCAGTCTAAGCTTCCTGGGTATGGAAAAGAGGTTTTCACAACAGGAAAAAGACAGGCATGTGAGAAGATCTTAATACCTAATAATAGCAACAAACTTCTGGAAAGTGCCAACCATTTACAGTAAAGTTAAAAAAAAAAAGAAAAAAGGAGCTGTGCAGAAACACAATCTGCATGTAAACAAAAGATAGCACACATTTGATAGGATGTGCAGTATAGTGCCCTAAATTCCCTACAGGATACACAGAATGAATACAGACTAGTTCTGAATACATAGCAACTCTGAACTAGTAGCCACAAGCTCTTACATTTGAAATAAGGAATTATGTATACAATAAGACATCAAACAAGGGGAGGAGCAAGAACATTACCCCTGAAGTAAAGTTCAATCATAATTTAGTTGCATTAATAATGTATTAATTATTCCTAGTGTTGCTGTCAAAACCAGGTCAAATAAATAAGATAATTTAAAATATTGAAGATAGTCCTCAAGTAGAAATAATCTGTGGGTTTTTCTGTTGAATCATACAGAAATATTAATCAAACTGTTTAGATGAACACAGCTATGGACCATCTGTAAAATATTTTTTTGGACTAGGTACTCATGAATCATAGAATCATAGAATCATAGAATCATAGAATCATAGAATGGGTTGGGTTGGAAGGGACCTTAAAGATCATCTAGTTCCAACCCTTTGCTGTGGGCAGGGACACTTGCCACTAGATGAGGCTGCTCAAAGTTTCATCCAGCCTCGCCAATCTTCATCCAATGCTTTCAGGGATGGGGCTTACATGACTTCTCTGGACAACCTGTGCCAGTGCCTCACCAGCCTCACAGTAAAAAACTTCTTCCTAATATCTCATCCAAATCTCCCCTCTTTCAGCTTAAAACCAGTACCTCTGGTCCTATCCCTGCATTCCCTGATAAGGAGCCCCTCCCCAGCTTTCCTGTAGGCCGCTTCAGGTACTGGGAGGTTGCTATAAGGTCTCCCTGGAGCCTTCTCTTCTCTAGGCTCAACAAGCCCAACTCTCTCGGCCTGTCCTCTCAGGGGATGTGCTCCAGCCCTCTGATCATCTTTGTGGCATCCTCTGGACTCACTCTAACAGATTCATGATATCCTTTCTGTGCTGAGAACTCTAGAATTGAATGCAGGACTCCAGGCGAGGTCTCAGAAGAGACCCCATCCTTCAACCCAAAGCTCACCCTTCTTTTGATGTAGCCCAGTATTGGCTACTCTCAATCCATTCTCTGCCCAGCCTGTAACTGTGTTTGTGATTGCCCCAGTCCAGATGCAGGGCTTTGCACTTAGCCTTAAGAGAAGGTGACTGTTGAATTACATCAGTATGGTGGTCTCTACCCCAGATTCAGTTACTGGAAACACTAAAGCAGAAAGACATCAAATATCAGATGATAAGCAGTCATGAATGAATTGCGTGTGTATGTTAATATGGAAATGATTGCACAGGTCACAGATACCACATGTTTATTAAGTGCCTGTGTGGACCTTTGTACTGGAGTACCCAAATTCTTGCTGTCCTTAATACGCTGAGCTTCAAAATACTCCTGTGAAAATACAGAGAATATGGTTATTTTATGTATAAGGAGAACAAGGACCAGGTCCTCAAATATGTTAATGAATGTAACTGCTGTTGAGACAGCTGTGGAGAATTTTAGAGAAAGTTCATAATACAGCTTCAGGGATAGCATAAGCAGAACTGAATGACCAAAACACTTTTGATGGTGTCCCAGAACTTGTCCAGTCACAGGAGTTTTGTATCCAAGGGAATTTAATGATCATCTTGATTTCCTCAGTCACAAACTTCTTCCTGAACTGCCAAGCTACTACCTAAATGTACTATTAGTGAGTGATAAACTGGAATTGAGTAAATAAATAAATGACATGGAAAGTTATGTGTCTTCTGCACAAGTATGCTTGAAATAATAACAACTGTTTTGGGACATCTATTAGAGACCTATTTCATCAGCCACTTTCTGAAGTCCAGTTCAAGCTTGACTTCTCTATTAAGCTGCAAAACATTTCCTGGAAGGCTCTTGTTTACTCCACAGTAAACGCCTGGAGCCAGCAGAGACATTTACATCGGCTGAACAGGAGCCAAGCAGAATCAAGCCCAGAAACTTCCTGGAAGCCTTCGCCATCCTTTGCGGGGGGAACACACTGTTCCTCCGCAGCCCCCACCCCTTTCCTCCCGCTGTGAGTGCATTTAACGCGAGGTGGCAGCCCTGCTCCTCAGGACGGCAATCCGGCCTCGCCAAACAGCAATGCGCAATTTTTAATACTTTGCAATAACAATTACACTGGACCTTTTTTTCCTAAGATGTGAAATAAAAAGGGAAGTCTAAAAATTCTCAATTATCCCCTCCGCTGCATCAAATCGCCTCTGCTATCTCCTTTGTCAGTTTCAAGGGGAAAAGTTACAGGTCACTTGTACCCAGAGCTGGGAATTACTTGCTGTTTTCAGGGTTTTTTACTTTGATCGGAGCCAGTATTGCTTAACTTTCCTGTCTCTTCCCATCTGCCTACACCCTTCTTTGCTTGTCTCACTCGTAGTTGTTAGGTGCTAGAGGAGGTGTCCTCAAGGCTTTTTTTATTGGCCAGATATCAAAAATATTTCAAGTAATAATAATGATAGATTACTTGCTCAAGGATTATTTCTTAATAAATTGACTTTAGAGGAACACCCAGAACCCACAGGACATGATAAAACACTAGATTAAACCAAATAAAACTTAGAAGCAGAGCTACAGACTCTGGATTTAACTGTAGAAGGTTGTATATGAAAATAAAGAGGAGGTGCCAGTGACTGGAAACACTTCACTCTTGCCCTCAGATCTGCATGATTCAAAGACGTCCTCTCCTCAGAATCCGAAAATGAAGACAGAGTCAATAACGATATGTACTTTGTGAAAAAACAGGACTACATCCCATAAAAATATAGCAAGTTTATTTATTTACAGAGATAAAATGCCACTTGGTGCAACAATTTGCTGGTTTTCAGCTGGGTTTTTTTTATTCCAGTAGCGATAATTCCATCTCACTCTTGAGCCTGGAGAGTGAATATGCTTTGTGGGTTGTACTATAGTGGCCAATAAGCCCTTTGAAATCTTTTATGCTTTCTGATTGAAAATTAAATATTATATATTATTAAACATAAAGGACTAATACTTTCATGCAACATTTAAATAAATATTCATGTAGCACCTATTTTCCCCTATGCTTAAGAGCAACAGGGACATGAATTGCTTACAATTACAGAATAACATGCATTGAAAAATAAATAAAAGGTTTCTGTTAATCATTAAATAATTTCAGGGCTAGCTCAGCTGTTGTGTACAGCCACTGATGTCAAGGTGGCTGCACTGGAGTAGCCACGTTCTGCAGAGCATTTCAATATCCTGCACAGCAAGGGAAACAATACCATTGAAAGCAATTTTCTCTAGCTATTAATAATTAAGTGTCTGGATCCAAAGATCCCCATGCACTTTTCAGACTTTAACAATGTTGTCACACTACCTACGCATTAGACAAGCCTTAGTATTCCAGTAGATGGGGAAAAATATGTATAGAGTACTGAAGATATCTGTTTCATAACCAAGTCACTGACCCTTGGATCACCTTCAGCTCACTTGTTCACTCAACCCTTGACCAAACACTGGGAAAGGGAAAAGGATAGGACCCAAACAAGCATAGGACAAGTCATATTGAAGGATAAAGAACAACCAGACTCCACTGGCTACTTCTAGTCTGCACATGAAGTAATTTGGGCTGGAACCACATGAGGAGAAACAGCCCATTGGCCTCACTGTTGTGTTGCTCCTTTGTTTTCACAGGACTGTATGTAACACTGATACCCATCCCCAACAGGCCACTCCAAACCCTTGGCTGGGACAAAGGGATCTCAGACTTTTGTTATTTAGACCTGGTTTTTTTTGTTCTGTACTGCTTTCACTGCCTTTCACCATGCAACAATGTATTTTCCTTTATCTCCTCATAAGATCGTTCGTATTCATTTAAGCAACTTTTGCTGAGGCTGGGCCATGCAGTAAGTTTGGGTAGAAGGAACAGGTCTTTTTAAAAAAAAATAAGAAGCTGCAGAAAACAGAGCAGTGAGATAGCACTTCAGCATAGACAACACAGCACCATTTCCTAAAGAAAAGGAAAACATCTACACAACTAGCCATTGTTCGCTGGGAGTGACTAATCTAGTGCACTCACCCAGGGCCAGTGTCCTGGTACTGGCTCTGAAGCTTCTATAGATCCAGTGTCAAGTGAAACTGGTGACCAGTCACAAGTGGTGTGGGAGAGATGCCAGGCAAGGACTGAAGAACCATCCATGTGCCATGGATGGACATCAAACAGAGCAGAATCACAAGTGACTTCAGGTATGCCCTCTGTGGTTCAGTCACCATTCAGACTACAAAGTAGACATTTTCTAACAAGATGCTTTGATATGCTGAAACTACACTAAGGGTTATAAAAAAAAATAAAAATAAAAAAAGGGGGACAGTCGGCTTATGAAGGTACAGATACCTAAAGACAGGTACTAGTGAAAAATACCCAAGGGAATCCAGAGTTACAGGTAGCCAAACAGTAGCTCCAAGGGGTTCCCAAGAGATAACCACCTAGATGATATCTCTAAGATACACAGAGCAAATAATGGATATTTTTATCCTTAATTCATAGAATTTTAGCCAGTTGTGTAGGTATACCTAAATGAGCTTCACGCCACAGTAGTGCACTGCAAAGCCTCTAGCAGTGCCTTTGGAGCACTATGTGATACGGCACAGCCTGCAAACCCCAGCCCCAGATTCTGTGTAAATATTTTTATCTCCTGCTTCTGTGGCTACAGCATTGGCAACACTGAGGGAATCCTTTTAGAGTGAACCTCTGCCTACGTGAGCTGCAGACACAGCAACATGCTACATGCTCAGCGCTGTTCTGACACTCTAGGTTAAGAAAGAGTACATTGTTTTGACACTCTGTGGACCACTCTGTGTTTGCAGTCCAGCGTAGGAAAACCAGCCTATCCCATTTCTGGTTCCTCCCTCTAGCACACAGACCCAGAATATGGGGTTCATCACATGCGCATGGGTTGACATTTTAATAGGAACAGGAACAGTCAGATTGTTAGCTGTTTGTCACTGCTTCTGCATGCATCATCTTCCTGCCTGCTGTTGTGCCAGTGACGTTACTGTTATTATTGAGCTGGAGTAGAGGGCTGGGAATTAGTACTTGACGGGGAGGAAGCAGGGAAGTGGGAGGAGCAAGGCTTGTGGCTGCACATCAAGAACTGCATCATCAGGGTAAGAAGAGTTCAGTAAGGAGATCTGTGATCCTCATGTGGGATTTGTGGGGGGAGAAGTCACTTAGCAATGCAGTCACAGGCCATGTCTTCACATCAGGCCAGCAGTGAACCCTGAAACTCTTCTCAAATTCAAACTAGATGCCAACTCAGCTCCCTTGTGTATAGTCCTGGAGATGAAAACAATTTACAGGACAACATGAGTTTGACATCAGTCGGTTAAAATTGCCAGTGTGTCAGTGGCCTGGGTGAAACAGGCTAGAAAACTTCCTTTCTTGTTCTTGAGGAGGAGGTGTCTGCATCACTACAGACCTTCAATACAATTTAATAGCTGCTTCAATACTGCTTCAATACACTTTAGCAACTGCTATGCTGCACGCAGTTAGGAAGCCAGGAGGCCAAACACAGGTATTATTGGAAGATGCAATGTCATAAACCCAGAATTTTCCCCAGGTCTAAGCCCCTGGATTCAGTCTAGGCTATTCCCTGTGGCTCTGCACAAAAATAATACTTTCCTTCTGACTCACACTTCTGAAATCCTCTGACACTACTTGCAAACATGAGGAAATGTTCACACGTCCCAGGACAGACAGAAACAAGTTGATGATGCTTCCTTTACAAATGTTATGCATGTGAACTTGTGCAGGCTGGGACATGCTGGTCCATGTCATTCCCGCTGTGGGCTGCTTTATCCTTAAGAGATTCTGGCATGCACAGGTATAGCTGACCATTGAGCAGGACATCACACTACACTATACTAAGTGCTAAAAGCTTAGATACTAAAGCACCTGCCAGAGTTCTTGGAGGAACATTAGGGCCATCCAAAAGTAGATGTCATGATTCAGGTAAGAAAAATCTCACCCTAACATGCCTGTTTATTGCCACCAACCACAAAGGCAGTTTAAAGTGACAGGCTCCGCTGTACATGCCTCCACTCAAAGTGTAGCGTTAGGGTTAGAGATTTCTATTCCATGCTCACTTACACTCCTGTGCCAGGCAAGATTATCTGGGAGCTGCTACCATCTGAGCATATCTGCAACTAAGCAAATGTATTTCCTCCGCATCTGTCCTACTGATGTTCTGGATGAGAGGTCACTGAACACTGGGGCTTGGAGAGGGAGCATTGCCAAAAAGACTCTGAATTGAAGAAGCAGCATGCAAAGGTGGGCGGTGGCCAATATATGAAACAGCTCTCTAGAAGGCAGAGGGCACAGGTTAACACTTCGGATCTGCCGTGAGGATTTGTAATAGGCTTTTTCTTCCCCTGGTGCTGATATGAGTCCCACCCTGTGAGCAACTCAAGTGTTCATATCAATATATAGAGATAAAGCCACCACTCATATGAGTTTCCTGGGACACCCTAAAGGATTTATATGAGTACTTCGAGAAAAAGACCATGGATTTTATCATTAAGGAGCATCCAGCTTGCTCTTCAGTTTTGTCAGGATTCAAGCTGACTCTTTGCTATAGTTTGGATTTTTTCCACTTTAACTGTAATGTAGAAGCACAATGCCAGCAAAACAGCAACAAAATCTTGTCCTACTCTTGTTTATTCTGAGTCAACACAATGGCACCGGGCTGAATTGGATATAGGAAACCTTGGTCTTCTCATCTCTGCCACTGGTGTGGCCCTGGAGTGTCACGTCATGCATCAGAGGCAGCCTGCTGTCCCACTCATCCCTTGCTCCTGCAAATAGTAGATCCTCGGAGAAATTCTACTTGTCTGGATGAAGCATACAATTAAAGTATTATTTGATACATTCCAATCCATAGAAACATAGAATCGTAAAATGGTTTGGGTTGGAAGGGACTCTAAAGATCACCCAGTCCCAACCCCCCCCTGCCATGGGCAGGGACGCCGTCAACTCAATCAGGTTGCTTGAAGCCTCATCCAACCTGGTCTTGAACACTTCTAGGGATGGGGCATCCAGAGCCTCCCTGGGCAATCAGTTCCAGTGCCTCACCACCCTCACAGGAAAAAATTTCTCCCTAATATCTCATCTAAATCTCCCGTCTTCCAGTTTAAAACCAGTACCTCTTGTCCTATCACTCCATGTCCCTCCCCAGCTTTCCTGTAGCCCCCTTTCAGTACTGGAAGGCTGCTGTAAGGTCTCCCCAGAGCCTTCTCCAGGCTGAACAAGCCCAACTCTCTCAGCCTATCCTCTCAGGGGAGGTGCTCCAGCTCTTTGATCAGCTTTGTAGCCTTCTCTGGACTCACTCCAACCGATCCATGTCCTTCCTGTGCTGAGGACTCTAGAACTGAATGCAGGACTCCAGGTGAGGTGTCACAGAAGCAGAGGGGCAGAATCCTCTCCCCCACCCTGCTGGCCACATTCATTGTCCCCAGGGTACCAGTAATGAATTTTTGCGCTGGTTTGAGCACATTAATCCATTCCTTAGTACCTTCTCTTTTGCTGGTCAGTAAATAATAGTGAGCCCAGCTACTCCTAGAAAAAAAAGAAAAAGATATTCCAAGTATGTATCAGCTGAGTAACTGGGCTAAAATTGGCCAGCTATTTTGGCTTGTTTGCTGACAGTACCCTTTAACCGCCTGCTATTTGTAATGTGCAACTGGTCTGGCACATTACGTGACACACTTTCTGCCCCTTGTTTTTCAACTAAGATGTTGGAAACAGGGCAATGAACCAGATCCAGTAGGGACAGTCACGGAAAACAGCAGTGGTTTTGTCTGGCATCTCAAGAAGAGGTCAGGCTCATTACGCCTGTTTCAGACGAGTGAAAACAGAAGCACCAAAGCGAACCCCACAACACTGAGCCTCCCCAAGCACCATCAGGGTGGCTCAATCCTGTGTTCATTTGCTGTCCTTTTAAAAACAAAAATGATATTTTTCCTTTCTTATTATTTCCTCTACTTTACTTTATTTTACCTTTACTTTACTTTATTTTAGGTTTGGGTTTTTTATTTTAGAATAATGGAATCATAGAATGGTTTGGTTTGGAAGGGACCTTAAGGCCCATCCAGTTCCAACCCCCCTGTAATGGGCAGGGACACCTCCCACCAGATCAGGCTGCCCAAGGCCCCATCCAGCCTGGCCTCGAACACCTCCAGGGATGAGGCATCCACAGCTTCCCAGGGCAACCTGTGCCAGTGTCTCACCACTCTTATTGTGAAGAATTTCTTCGTACTGTCTAGTCTAAATCTTCCTCTGTTCCCCTTGTCCTATCATTGCAGGCCCTTGTATTTTATTTAATTTTATTTAATTTAATTTTATTTTATTTTATTTTATTTTATTTTATTTTATTTTATTTTATTTTATTATTTCATTTGTTTATTTTATTTTACTTATTTTGTTATTTTATTTTTATTTGATGTTTTTATTATATTTTATTATTTCATTTTGTTATTCCATTCCACTGCATTCCGTTCCGTTCCATTCCATTCCATTCCATTCCATTCCATTCCATTCCATTCCATTCCATTCCATTCCATTCCATTCCACCGTCTTCCACTCCGCGTTTTGCCGCGCGCTGCCCCCCGGCGCGCGCAGGCCGGCGGTGGGCGGGGCTGGGCGCGGGCGGTGCGGGGACTCGGCAGCGGAGGGAGCCGTATCCTGCGGGAGGCAGCGCGGCAGCATGAAGTTCCAGTACAAGGAAGACCACCCGTTCGAGTACCGGAAAAAAGAAGGGGAGAAAATCAGGAAGAAATACCCCGATAGAGTCCCTGTGAGTGCGGGGCGCCCGGCTTGGGCTGGCAGAGCTCCGCGCTCTTTGTTGTCCTTGCCGGCCGCCCCTTTCCTTTCTCTTCCCAGCGCTCCGGGACGCGAAGCCGCGGCGATGGGCGGTGCTGCCGGGCGGGGGACCCGTCGCGAGAAAAATCTGCGGAGTCTTTTCGTGGGGCCGGTGGGGGGGCGGGGATGGAGCTCACCGTGAGCTCCGCAAAAATGGAGGACAGTGAGGGCGGGTTAGCGCTGCGCTTGTCGGAGGAAGCCGAGCCTGTATCCGCATCACCTCATACTGCCCCTTCGCTTTTATTTCTCTTTCTTCTGGTCTGGCTTTTCAATGCAGTCTTGCTGTGTTTACCTTTGTATGAGGGGAAGAATGATGCTTCGCAGGCTTTCTGCCCTCCTGTTTAGACATCTTGTGGAAAAAAGCGTTACTCGGAAAACAAGGTCATCTTCTAGCTAAACTTCGCTTCTTCATCCTTAGGTCCCTTTGGAATGCTAAAATGCTAATTTGCTAATAATTCCAAAAAAAAAAAAAAAAGACAAATCAAATGTATTGTAATTTGGGGGGAGGTCTTTTTCAATAAACGTTTTGCAAATATTCTTTCCATTCCCACTGGAGAGATCTGTCCTAGATTTACTGCCCAGGGGTAGTGTGTGCAAAATAACTTCGACTCCCCTGTAAATCCAAGGACAAGAAGGGGGAACAGTTACACCACGTTTGCTCTGCAGGCTGACACTATTTTATATTTTGGGAGCAGCCCCCAAGTGGACTTGGAAAAGCTTCTGGAAGTCAGTATTTGGATGCGTTTATCCTAGGTGTTTTGGGGACCCATGGCACAGCATAGCAGGTTGAGCATGCAGCGAGTCAGTGGTTATGTGTGGGTCTGTTTTAAGATGAGGACCATAGAGGGCTCCATAGGTCGGGAGTCAGACAAGCTGTAAACCAAGGATTAACATGGCAGATTGTACAGCAGATCATGATAGTTATGTCTGGAAGATAAATCCAGTCTGGCGAGAGGTAAAAGAGGTCAAGATAGGGGGACATCAGCAGATCTTTATGGGCAAAGCCAGGAACGGAGTAACAAGTCGTCCTGTCATTAGGGATAAATGAAAGCGGCACTTGATGAGGCCCAGATGTGAATTGTCAGGGGTAGTCTGTTGTCAGAGCTGCATGTGGAGCAAATGAATGCAGCAGATAACTGTTCTTTATATTACTTCCGTCTCTGTCCTTCCCGACAGCAGGATCCTTGAAGATGACGTCCGTAACTGTTCTTTATATTACTTCCGTCTCTGTCCTTCCCGACAGCAGGATCCTTGAAGATGACGTCCGTTTGGCTGCCTTCACTGCAGTGCCCTGATACATCTCAGCATTCTGCTCAGATTATACAGTTGGCATGGTCCCGTGTTACCGCAGGCACCACCCAGCAACAACAGACATATGGATAATCCATATTTACCCTTTGCATTTCTTTGTAGGTTAGCTTGTGTGTGTGAAGGGTTTAGTACTTCAGAAGAGATACCTATGTTATTGAGCAAACAGACTAGCAGAGTACCTCCATTCCTTCCCTGCCTCTTTGCAAGAGGGGAATCTCTTTTAAGCTCAGTGATGGTCTGATTTAAATCCTTCCTAGGGATTTAGAAGCCCGAACACTCTCACCTCTTCTTCATTGTCATGACTTCTTCTTCTTTATTATATAATGACCAAGCTACAAGCCTCTCTATTGAGTCAGGGTGGTCACATCAGTGCTGCTGCCTAGCAGTCCTGCTTGTCAGTAATCTTTTTAATTGAAGGCAAGAACTAAAGGTTTCTCTCCAATGCAGTTTATTGTGTTAAGATATTGCCTTGTTGAATGTGTGGATTAAAAAAAGTGCCAAGTGCTGTTGCTGTTCAGCCTGCACCTGTTCAGTGAGATTGTGGAACTGCTCTCCCCTCCTAGCACTTAGTGACTACGTCTTGTATGAAAATGCACGTTCTACCACAAACTGTCTGAAAGAGCTTGAGTGCTTTGTACATACTGACTGAGGTGCTTGAAGTGGCAGAAATGACCATGTTTCTATTTTTAAAACATGCTTAGACTTTTTAAGGATTTTGGCAACATCCAAATGGTGAGGACATGTGCAAGCTAGCATCTCTATGATGTGACGTGCTTTGCAGGTATCTCCTTGGCTCTAGAAGGAGTCGAGTTAGCATGGCGCCTTCTCCAGGCTAAGTACCCCAAGCTTATCATCTTAACTTTTTTCTCTGGCATAGTGTCTCACTGATGTGACAGTACTATTTTGTTTCCAAAGAAAGCTTAGTCCACAGCAGTTAAGCCTTTTCTGTTGCACAACAGAACATGTGTTGCCAAAATACTGAGGGAACATGGAGCCCTTAGAAATTAGTCTCGCAGAGTGTCACATACAGTATTTACAATTATAGGGTCTAAGGTCCAGAAAATCTCTTATCTGTTCAAAAATATGTATCACACAAGAAAACAAACAAACAAACAAAAAGCTGCCTGCAGTTTTTTTTCTGCACAAGTTCCATGGAAACACACATCCAACCTTTGGAAAGGTTTCCAAGGCTTTTCATGGAAGTAACTCAGGTCACTTTGAAATACTTCCTGCTTATGAGGTAAACATCCTGCCTAGTTCTGCTAAGAAAAATTTCCTGTAGCTCAAGATCTCTTTCTCTGTTTG
The DNA here is from genome assembly GCF_032191515.1 of Phaenicophaeus curvirostris. Lineage (NCBI taxonomy): Eukaryota > Metazoa > Chordata > Aves > Cuculiformes > Cuculidae > Phaenicophaeus > Phaenicophaeus curvirostris. Next base: position 76,657,725 of record NC_091392.1, read on the forward strand.
ACCTTAAAGCTGCTGAGCTTCATGTTTTTCTATGTCATAATGACATAAGAATATAATGAGGATTAGTATTTTGTGTTAAAGGTGGATCCAGTTGCCCAGATGGTAGCCTGGTTTTTAATTATCAGATATTTATATGCATAAGGAAATGTCCATGACTATGTGAAGTAGGGAAAATGAATTTCAGAGTAGAAGATAACTAATGAAGAACTGAGGATAAAAATAACCTCAAAACATTCCCCAATGAGCTGTAGTTTCTCTTTAATTCTTTACCCCATTCTAGAGCACCAGATATTGGTAAATGTGGAAATTAGGATGTGGGACTACTGGGAGTAGCACTGATTTTGTGCTAAGCAGTTTGGAACTGTAACCTGGAAACAGTTCGACTTACTCGTGATACTTCTTGTGTTCACGTATTAGCCTCCTGACGGCTCCTTCATACAAAATTAACCTCCACTGGGACCATCAAGGTGACCTAATTTTTTTTTTCCACCTATTATGGTTTATTTTTATGTCTGTTCCATTCTCCATGTTATACTTACTATGCTTACTGCTGCAGTCTTGGATTGCCAGGGGTTTGAGGTTGTCTTCTCACCTATCTGTTCTTTAATGTGTATTTATTATAGGCTAAATAAATTTCTGAGAGCCTGGTGATCTCTCTTAAAGGGTAAAATTCTTTTCCACTGATGCTTTTTGGTCCATCTTGTATGATACTCATGGGTTGTTTCTTGCTTTCTCTCTCTCTCTCTCTTTCTCTCTCTCTCTCTCTTTCTCTCTCTCTCTCTCTTTCTCTCTCTCTCTCTCTTTCTCTCTCTTTCTCTCTCTTTCTCTCTCTCTCTTCTCTCTCTCTCTCTCTCTTTCTCTCTCTCTCTCTTTCTCTCTTTCTCTC